>NC_080850.1:23148889-23497639 GCF_030435755.1 Ochotona princeps
TGCCTCAGTAAGGCCCAGGGACCTCATGTTCCTAGCAGGAAAGGCTCCCTCCTTGCTGGGGGCCACCTGTCCCCTGTGGCCATCCTTGGCTGAGGGGGTGGGTATGACCTCCACCAGAGGCAAGACCCTGACCCTACTTCGGCCTCAGTTTCTCTGTCAGTTCAGAGAGTGAAGTTTATGAGACTGACAGAGTTGGCCACTGGCTGGGTGGCCTCCCACAGGCTGCTGGGCCTAGCCAGCCCCATGCCATTGCCACCTGCCCACCATGCCCTTCTTCAGCACTGATGACTTATCTGCTGTGTAGGGATCAGTGGCCGCACTCCCGGCTCTGACCACACTGGGCAGGTCCCTTTTCCTGCTCTCTGGGCCCTGGTCTTCCTCCCCAGCACAGGGGAAACCAAGACGGAGGACCTTGCCTCCTTACCTGTGCCAGAGCACAGGTCCCTCCCCCAGGCTGGGGTGGTCCCTCTGTCTCCGTTCCTGGGGATAGCAGTCACTCGGCACAAGACTGTGGCACCAGGGACTGACCCTGAGACAGCAGACAGGGCAGACTGGCTGGGGAAGCTGCTCAGAGTCTGCCCACACCTGACACACTCCTGCTAGATACCCTGAAATGCAAAAAAAAAAAAAAGGAGAAAAAAAATCCAAGTCCAGCCCTAGGCTCCAGCATGCAAATTCACGTTTACAGGAAAGTGTTCTTCAGGGTTGGTGCCCACGCAGGCAGGCATGAATCCTGCCCCGTGGCCTCCAGCCTCCCTTCAAGGGAGACCCTTCCAGGGGGATGGGTTTGCCAGACACCCGTGCTGTTTTCTTTGTTATTATTTGTTTGGGATTTTGTTTCAGGTCTTTTTTTTTTTTTTTAATATGTGGCTGTGAACTTGAATGACCACTGCTCAAAATTTCTGCTATGGGGTGGGGGTGGGGTGGGGAGAACAGGTGTCTGTTTTACTCCTGGTGTTTTCAGTGCAATAAACAGCTACAAACTTCTGCGCACTCCCTGCTCTGTGTGTGTATGACATGTATGTGTCTCCCCGGGCTTGGCTAAACGTGGGAGGTCCAGGTTGGCCCTCTAGTCTTCCAAGCCCTTGCCTGTAGTGCAGGGGGGACCAACGGAGGGTGTGTAATCTAGGCAGAGCCAATCACTGTGGGCTGGTGCCTGGAACAGGTGACCAGCAGTAGCTTCCGCCTGGGTATGTCCTAGCCAGAGTTAGGGGTCGCCACAGCCAGTCAGGAGCGAAGGCCTGTCTTGGGGGGCTTGGGGCAGGGTTCTTCTCCAGCCCTCAGTGTCGCTTGTGTTATGAAGATGTTAATTACAGCAGACTCTTTCTGCCCCCACTTCCTGCCCCAAGGCCTCAGGGCTCCTGCATAGGGGTTCAGGGAATAGGATAAGTGGGTGAAGAAGGGTCCCTTCCTCTAACACACTGGTGGGCCAAGTGATTGGGAGCAGGGGCTTTGGGCTGGAGAGCCAAGTGCCCAGTGAGTGGTCACCTCTGGGCAGGCCTGAGACAAGCTAGTGACGGTTCCCAGCTGTGACCAAGATAGTCCCTGGCAGGCCAGCAGGGGGCGTTGCCCTAAGGCATGCCTGTTCCCCAGCATGTTTGAGCCCACCAGAGTTTGCAGTCCCCTCTCTGCAGCTCAGGCTGCCTGCATCACTTGCCAGTGCTATTCAGGCTGTTGCTCCTGAAACCCTGGGGGAACGTCTATAGGGAATACCCTGGACCATGTTCAGGGCCTTGGCAGTGAGAGCCCCAGTTGAGCTGAGCAGAGGGGCCTAGGGGATTGCATCTATTCTAGCTTCCAGCTCTGTCCTTCCCTGCCTGGACGCTTCACAGGAGCTCGAGGGCTGGATGGGCGGCCATTGCAAGTATTGGCCAGCAGGTGGCAGCACAGGAGTGCGCTCCAGGCTGTGCTTGACCTCTGCGTGTCTACGTGCTCTGGCAGAGTCCCATTGATTTTCAAGGAATAGTCAGCGTTTCATTCTCAAAAAGAACTGCCTCCAAGGAGAGTGCTACCATCATCTACTAGGATCTTGGTACGTTCTGGTTCACAAGGGGCCCTCCCAGCTCCTCTGATGCCTGTTAGAACAGCACTAGCTGACAATGACCTTCAAGTCAGAACTCACTCCAAACTCCTGACAGAGGGCCTCCCTGCTCTGGTCAAAGTTTACCTGCCTGCAGCAGCCAGCAAATTGTCCCTGGGATTCTTAGGAACTCCTGCCTCACCTCCACATTACACCCCAAACCGGCTGCACAGGCCTGGCTGCCCCCATCCATCCCCTCGAGCCCCCACTCATCCAGAGCATTGCATCACCTGTTCCTTTAGGGCACAGCTTCTGCAGCTGCTTCTCCTGGGGAGCCTTCCGCTTCTCCCCAGCTGCCCTGAATCAGGTCCTCTAACTGGTTTGAGGTTCCTGAATGGGAGTCAGCAAAGCTGTGCCTGTAACCGAAGGCATGGCCACTGTGATGTGGAGAGGATAGGTGTCCCTGGGCTGAAGGGCTGAGTGCCACGTGGCTGTGAGCGCGGTCCCACCTGGTGCGGTCCCCTGGCTGGCACGGACTGTGGGTTGGGGCTGTGCCGGGGCAGGTACACCCCTCACCCTGTACTCCCACTCTCCACGTTTCTGTTTTTGGCAGTCTCTGAGCAGGAGCTTGCACTGTCTGCATGGCCCGTGGATAGGAGGACCTGCCTAGGAGCTGTGGTGGACTCAGGCACTAAGCCACAGTGAACGCCTGCTCCAGGGGCATCCTGAACTACCCTGACTGCTGTCCCCCAGGACAGGCCGGAATGGGGGCAGGACCAGGGCTCCAAGTGCACAACAGTCCAGAGGAGGCAGGGGGAAGTTCAGTGGAGGGGTCATCCCTCTGTAAGGTGCACCCTGGGGTGGGATGTGGGGGCTGTGTGGAGCAAGACAGCCCACATCAGTGAGGCTGCTGGGACAAGGGACAGAGAAGGCAGGGGTTTGGGGAGAAGGTGGCAGAGAGGGTGTTAGCAAAAAGGTCAGAGGGCAGAGGAAGCCCAGGGGAGTTTGTATCTTAGAGGGCATGGGTGGATCCCAGCAGGTGACACGGTCCTGCTGGCACATCTGGGGGAACATCCGCCCAGCAGGTCCTGGGGCCCTTGCAGAGCAAGGCAAGGCAGATCAGTGGTGTGGGGCTACCCTCCCTGTTGCCATGTCCAGCATGTGCCCCTTGGGCAGCCTGGTGCACTGTCCCTCCGCAGGCCCAGGGCCTTATTGGGGTGCCACTCTCTGGGAACAGGCGAGGCAGCCAGGCAGGGGTCCTGCTGGGTCTCCAGGTTCAGGTGCCCCTCTCCAGTTCCCACAGTTATCTGCAAATCTGCCCCGCCTCAGACTTCCCACTTTCTCATCCTCTCCCTGGCTCACCCAGATCAACAAGGCTACAGGCCCTTCCCCTGCCTCCGACTCCCGATGAGATCATGACCATGACCATGGTCAGAAGAGCCTAAGGGCAAAGTCAAGTCCATGGGGGAGGAGCGGTCAGGAGGGGTCAGGCGGGGACAGGGCAGTGGCTCAGGCGGCTCAACAGGCTAATCTTCCACTTCCAGTGCCAGCATCCCATTTGGAAGCAGGTTTGCGTCCTGGCTGCCCCAACTTCCAGTCCGGCTCTGCGTGTGGACTGGGAAAGCAGCGGAGGATGGCCCAAGCCCTTGGGACCATGCACCCATGTGACAGACCTAGAACAGGTTCCTGGCTTCAGATTGGCTTAGCTCCAGCTGTTGCAACCACTTAGGGAATGAATGAGCAGAAGGAAGATCTTTCTCTCTGTCTCCCCTTCTCTTTGTAAATCTGCCTTTCCAATAATTAAAAAAAAAAAAATCTATAAAAAGGCTGGGGCACAGATCCTTTGCTGATTGTGTCCAATGTCGACAGAGAACTGCTTACAGTTTTGCTTCGCAGTTTATTGATTTGAGCATGTGAGAGAGACAGAGAAACATACCCACCCACTGGGTCACCCTCCTAATCCCTGCAACATCCCAGAGCTCAGCTCAGGCCTCCCACACAGCGGGCAGGGACCAAACTACTTCAACTCTCACTATTGCCTTCCAGGGTGCACAAAGCTGAACTCGGGTGTTAGAGCCAGGAATCGAACTCGGGGACTCCAAGTGCGAGACGCTATAGCTCCTCCACCAAGCAAACCCTCCACACCTGCCTACAGTTGGTAGTCAAGGCAAGGAATCAGGCTGGCCAGGGTAAAGCATGGGAATGAACTTGGCTGCAGTAGTGGCGGGTGGTGGAGGGCCATGCAGCTCACTAAGGACCAAACTCAAGAGATAACTAAGTGACCCCTGAGGTCTGCTGACCCTTGCCTGACCCTGGGAATGTGGCTGTGCCTGTGGAGTGACAAGGACCCCTCCTCCTTCTCTGCATGTTTGCCCCCAAGATCACAGGCTGGAAGCAGCCCTCTGCAGGTGGCCTGGCTTTAGTGCTTCCCGGCTTGTCTGCCAAGACCCAGGGCAGCAATGCAGGACCCAGGCACCCTTGGCAGCACCCTAAGGCTGCTGGCCAGCACGGGAGGGCATAGGCCCTATGGAACTGTACTGCCTTGTGGGTTGGGAATATTTTTAAGGATTTATTTATTTGAAAGGCAAGGTGACAGAGGCAGACAGCTCTTTCATCCACTGGTTCACTCTCTAGATGCCTACAGTAGCCAGGGCTGGGCCAGGCCAAGGCAGGAGGCTAGAATTCAGCCTGCATCTCCTGTGTGGGTGGCAGGAACCTAAGTACCTGAGCCCTTGTGCTGCCTGCTAGGGTTTACATTAGCAGGAAGCCGGATGGGAAGAGGAAGTGGGATTCTGATGTGGATGGCCCAACTGGAGGCTTAACCCACTGGGGTGCCACAACACATACCTGTTGTGTATCTTTTGGAATCAGTTGCCTAAGTTTTAGAATCAGTTGCAACCAGGAGACAGCAAGGCGGCCAAGATAGGGACGAGGAGGAGGAGGCTGGTGCTGCGGAAGTGCTATTCTGGAACCGGGAAAAGCAGGGCAGAACAGAAGACTGGACCAGTGAGAACACTCAGGCCCAGAGCCGGGCGGGGTGCAGGTGGGGGCAGGAAGGACAGAGGTGGGGTGCACCAGCCTCACACTTGGGACCCAGAAGAGAAGCCAGGATGCCACGAACTTCCAATCCCAGACACCTGGCTCAGCCAAGCAACTGAGGAACATGCAAGACCACAGTCCCTGGCCAGTGCTGGAGCCCAAGGTGCCTTCAAGCCACGCCAGGCCCTCGGGAGGCCTGCACGGGAGGGCCAGGGCCTGTCAGCCTGTGTGTGGAGTGAGTTGGGGGGAGTCATCCTCCTAGCCCCTGCCATAGACAAAGGCATCTTTTCCCACCCACCCATCCATCCATCTCAAAGGCTGGAGGAGGGCCCTGCCCTTCTTTCCGGACAATTCATTAATATCGCAAGATGCAGCCGCCCTTCCCTCCCACCCCCAATCAAAGCCTTTGCAAACACCTGGGTCTCGCATTTGAAAGGCCCTGCAGGGAGGAGGTGGGTGGATCCAGGAAATTCCTGAAGCCTGGGAAACTCTTGGCTCCTCCCAACCTGGGACCGCAGTTCTAGCCCTCACCTGCCCTCTGCTGGGTTGGGGCCTGGCCGGGCTGGGCCTGGCCGGGGTCAGTGTAGGGTTGGGGTAGGGATGCTGCTGATCTGCAGCTCCTGGACTCAGATCCTGCCCGCCTCGGCACGGTCTCTTGAAGCCAAGTCCCTTCCCTTCCTCAGCCCAGTCATCTACACTGCCTTTTAGGTGTGAGAAGCTGGGTACGCCAGAGCAGGAGTCTGTGGAGCCCATGCATGCAGGTGGCCTGCTTCAGAAAGGACACAGGGTTTGGAGAATGGCCTCGTTCTCATTTGGTTTTATTAACAATCAAGTGACAGCACACACAGGGTGGGGTGGTATGAGGAGAGCGAGAAAGTGGCCGGCAGCCGCCATACAAGGGCATGCTGCCTCCCAGGAGAATGCTGCGGGCAGGAGCCCTGGTTAGGTATGCCTCCCCCAGCCCCCATGCCTGTGGGCCGTCCTCCACGGACTGCCCCTGCCCTCCTGTAGGCCCCAGGCCCCATGCTCTGTAGCAGATTGGGAGCCATGAGACCAGCCCCTGTGTGTGACCAGCCCCAAGACCCTCAGTTGTCTTGGTTATTCATACAGGAACCAAAGCCAAGTTCCCAGCAGTGCCAGGACTGGAGAAGATCATGCGGGCTGGCAGAAGGGAACACAAGGGCCCCAGAGCCAGGCTGTGACTCCTAAGGCCACATGTGGACAGCTTGACCCCAGTGCAGGGGTGAAGGAAGGGAGCCCTCTGCTTTCTTTCCTCCCTCTGCCCCTGCTGTGCCTGCCCTGTGAAGGCCTCCCACCTCAGTCCTCTCCCCCCAGGCCACAGACCCACTCTCTCAGGCAAGTCCCGCCTACCTCAGCACCCCTGGCCCACCCACCCACAGTTCTTCCTTCTGCCATTCTCCTGCCCGTCCCTGACAGCTCAGCCTCCTCCTGGCCTGGAGTCTCCCCAGCCTACCCTCCTCTTCCTCTCTCTATAAGCCTTCCCCATCCGTTATGGCCCCGAGCCTCCACTTCCTTCAGGTCCATACACAGGGGACCCTGGGATCTTACACTGGCCAACCCTGGACACCTGGGTGTGAGTGGGTGGGCCCAGGGAGGGGTGGTCATGGACAGAGATGAGATGTAGGGGCTGGCAGGTCAGGAGGCCTGGGATCAAGTCCCCTCTGCTATGTGACCTCAAGCCAATGCCTCCCTCCTGACCTCAGTAAGTCCATCTGCAAAGTGGGTCATCCCCAGCTCTGAATGGGTGCACCTGTGTGCATGTACATGTGTACAAGTATGAATGTGTGTGTATCTAGGAGTGTATGCATGTGTGTAAGCATGTATGTGTATGTGTGTGGAGAGATCCAACAGGGACTTGCATCACAGCAACCTGCCACCACCTCCCACAACCCTAGAGGACAGTGACTGCCCTTCGTGGTCCCTGGGCTGGGCCACCTGTCCATCGGCCTCCTGCCTCACATCATGGACTCTTCCTCCTCCTCGGCGATCTCGCGGTCCACCTCGATGGCGGTGTTCTCGAAGCTGGTGATGCCCCCATACTTGCGCATGTGCACCATCAGTGGCTTGGGCGACTGGCTCCCTGCCAGTGTGGCCACATACATGCCGGTCCGGTTCTCCTCCAGCGATGGGCCCCAGTCCATAGCCGGCCTGCTAGCCTGCTGGAGTCGCTGTGCACAAGGGCAGAGGGACAGGGTGGCAGGACTTCCCCCAGGGAGTGCCGTGTGCATCTGCGTGAAGACCCTGCCCTGCCACACACAAGCACTCGCCCAGGCTCCTGCGCTCTGCTGTCATTCCCTGGCCCTGGTGGGGACCCTGGGAACAGGTGTCCCTGGCAGGGCCATTTAGAAGCTGCTTGGGGCCCCTCCCTTAAATATTGGGTTCTGGACAAAGAACCTTGAACCCGGAGGACGGAGGCCCTTCCCGGCCCTGATCTTCTGCCCTATTCTGACCAGGAACTTTTCTTCTAGGAGCCCCAGTTGCCACAGAAGGAGGGTGCTGACTAATGGTGACTCAGCCTGCACATCCCACTTCCTTCTTCCTCAGGCCACCCTGCCAGAGCCTCTGCCAGCTCTCCAGCCTGAACGTGAGCAAGGCGGGAAGGCGGCTGACCATAAGTGAGGCCGCTGTGGGCAAAGACCCAGGCTGTGGTCCATGAGGGGACCCCATGTGCTAAGTAGGCGCTCACTGCCCAGGGAATGCCAATGGCATCTCTCACTCAGAATGGAGCCCAGAGCCTTTGCCATGGACTCATCCTCAACTGCGGCCCTATGGGCAGGTGTCATTGTGTCCATTTTAAAGACGGAGCAACAAAGGCTGAGAGGAAAATGGTAACTGACTGACCAATGGCAGAGCGAGGATTCTGATTCCTGAAGTGGGAGAGGGGATACAGGGGGTGCATGAGCCAGGCAGTTACTCCTCTGCAGTGCTCACTGTCCCCTGCCCCTCCCCTGCCTGGGGGTAGTGGGATAGCAGGGCACAGGGGAGGCCATGGCTGCCCAGGCCAGGGGCTGCCACACTGTGCGTCACCCTCTCTTCTTTCCCTTTCCGTTAGGGTCACTCAGGCTCCAGTCAGTAGGACAGCCTCTGGTGCAGGTCCTTCTGTCCCTATAGGAAGCCCAGGCAGAGAGGGCTGGGGGCAGGGGGCAGTGGGCAGGGCAGGCTCACCTCCCACAGTGACCCCTCCTCTCGCAGCACGGCCACCAGCATGCCAGCCGGGATGAGGAGGCAGGACAGCAGACCCATGAGGATGCCCAGCAGCTCAGCCCAGGCCGGGAAGCGGTAGGTGCCGTACTCAGAAGGCTGGTACTTGACGATGCTATACACCAGTAGGGCCTGCCACGTGGGGTGGGGAGGATAGGGACTTCTAGCATCACAGTGGGCCTGAGAGTCACCCCCAGGGTAGTCCAGCTCTGGCTGCTTGGTGGGCCTGAGCAAGCAGCCCAGCTCTGTGTGGAGCCGATCCCAAGGCCATGGCTGCCAACTCTACAGCACCCTCATTCCAGACATGGCCTATGACAACCCCGGGACCCACGGAGTGCAGCCTCCAAGTTGCCCCACCCACTTTACCAACCAAGTAGAGCTGCAAAGCCTGGGGTACTAGAGAGGGGAAGTAGATCAGAATGTTGGGGCCCAGGGAGCACTCCTGCTCTCAGCTCCAAGACCCGGGGAGCACCCCTCCCTCCCACTGCTGTTACCAGGAGTGTGGCAGGGGACAGGAACAGCCAGCAGGCCCTGAAGTAGAGGCCCGGCTTGAAGCCCAACATCATGTGGATGTCTCGGCAGAATCTCTGGATGCCTGCAGGGGGCAAAGAGGAGGAAGAATGGCCCACCCCACTGTGCCCTCAGCTCCAGTGCAGCCCCTCTGCCACCAAACATGCCTCTGGACCTGGCATGCAGGTATAGGGCTGCTGTAGGGGAGACCCCCCTCCCTCCAGGCTCCCACCATTTGGAATCTGGGCTGCCGCCTATACATTTCTCACCATACACACGGGTGACGGCAAGACATGTTGTGATCACCACCACCATGAGCCCGAAGCTGGCACTGTAGTCGTCTAGAAGGACCAGCCAGTACATGCCCCCCTGCAAAATAAGCCACAACGCTGGGGTCCCTGGCTCAGGCCTCACGCTCTGCTGTCTCTAGCTAGGTTATCTTGTGGTTTGGTGTGGTGACCACCAGCCAGGCCCGCTCCTCACAGGCATCTTCCTACCTGGGCCTCCCTACAACCCTGCCTAGTGTTAGCCCCTCCTCCTGATAAGCAGGCTGTGGAAGACAGAAGTCGGAGCTCACTCAGCGAGTGCAGAAGCAAGGATGGTTCCCAGACTTAGACCTCAGAGCCGGGACCCTGAATTTCAAGGCCAGATTGCTCCCTGGAAGGAGACAGGCCCAGGGGTGGGGAAGAGGTGGGCAAGGGCTGCCTGGATGGTCAGAGACGCTGCTGCAGGCGTCCACCCTGCCCCATGTGGCCCCTGGGCTGCCCTGCAGTGTCACTCACATCAGTGGTCAGGATCAGGCCCATCAGGTACATAGCCACGCAGATGAGCCCCGAGAACACAGCCTTCTTGGGCCGTAGGTAGTATGGGAACTCGTCCGTCACAGCCGTCACAATTGTCTCCAAAAAGGCAAACTACAGGGGGAAGCAAGTGGGGAGAAAGACTTCTACATCTGCTTGTATGCACACACACATGTGCACACACATACATGTTTACATACATCTATTCCTGTAGGCACATGCACACATGGTGCCCACTGCCATAACCAAAGCTCACCTGGCTGTCCAAGCCAAGGGTCAGCAGCATGAAGAAGAAGAGGAAGGACCAGAAGGGTGACAGGGGCAACATGGTCATGGCCTGTGGGTAGACAACAAAGGCCAGGCCAGGGCCTAGGCCAAGGGCACATGGGTCAGCAACCAGGGGATGCAACAGGCCCTCCCAAACACATACACAGGTACTTATATCCACTTGCGCATCTTCATGAGTCAGACTCTGATGCACTAAATGCAAGCTTCTAGCACTGTCCTAACTTCAAGGACGCAGGTCTAGCCAATAATAGAGGCCAGCATTGTGGCACAGTGCATTGGGCTGCCCCTTGCCATGCTGATTTTTGAGCTGGCTGTTCACTTCCCATCCAGCTCCCTGCTGGTATGCTGGGGAGATAGAAGAGGATGCTCTAGGTCCCTGGTTCTCTGCTGCCCACAAGGAAGAGCAGGATGGAGGCCCTGGCTTTGGGCTTCAGCCAGGCCCAGCTGTTGCGACCATTTGGGGAATGAACTGGCGGGTACAGGCACTCTCCCTTTCTTTATCATTTTGCTTTTCAAATAAACAATGTCTTTAATTTAAAGACTTAAAAAGTACACAAATAAACATAGGACCAAAATACCAGCCCCTCCTGAGAACACAGACAATGGTACTTCAAAAACTTCATGGAAAGATGGACTAAAAAGCTTAGTATGGTGCAAAACCATTTGAAATCCACACACAGCTTTGTTATAACACACACTTGCTCTTGAACTGGTTAGAAACCCCTCGTCCTCATATGCTTCCTCTGGCCTGGGATGCACTGACTTACAAGATCACTCTCATCCTCAATTCCCTTGCAGGCAGCCACCTCAACACAGGATGTGACAAATCTGGGTAAGCAAGGTTCATCACACAAGCCCATCTCATACAGAAACCAGCTCACCTCCAGCCACAGGTTAACATACATTGGTGGACACATCTGGCCCGTAGTATATGGACACCCAGACGCCTGCAAGGCAGGTTCACTTGTATGCACAGTTGTGCATACACACACATATTCTCTCTCTGGTCCCCAGGGCCTGGCCATCAGCTCACCTGCTTTGGCTACTTGGTCCACAGGCACGCCCAGCTCCTGAGACATGTAGCCCAGCACGGAGAAGATGGCGAACCCAGCCAGGATACTGGTGATGGCATTGCCCAGAGTGACGATGAAGGTGTCTCTACCAGGAGAATTCCAGCCCCAGGCCATGGTGAGCTGGCCCTGCCCTTGACTGCGAGGCCCTCCCTGGATGCTGGGGGGCTGCAGGCTGTGGGCACTGACCTGTAGATGTTCTGGTGGAATGTGTTGTAGGAGGCAAAGGTGAGCAGACCCCCGAAGCCCACACCCAGAGAATAGAAGATCTGCAGGGCAGCTTCGATCCACACCTGTGCCAGGGATGGATACAGGAGGACAGAGAGGAAGGGCTGGGCCAGGGGCTGCTGGAGCAGAGTAACATCCCTCCTCTCCTCCCCTGATAGTGACAGGTGGTATGCAGAAGAGCCTGTCTCACATGCGGCATGGACAAGCCCCTTCCTTTCCCTGGGCCTCCGTTTCCCACCCACCCAGGCTCTGGGAGATGGCCTCTTTCTTAGTCCCATTCTGGAGAAGCAGTGCCTAAGGCTGAGTGTCCCAGTGGCTGCAATGTGTATTTTCTCCCTGGAGTTGGTCCAAGGGGCCTGGGTATGAACCCCAACTGTGTAGCCTGGACAAGCCCCATCAGTTCTCTGGACTACAGATCTGCAGCAGGGCAGGGAGGAAGGGCACATGCCTCCCTGTGGGGGTGAGGAGAGAATCTGTGATAATGTAAATACAGAGCACCAGTGTAGGGTTGGGCACGGACACCAGTCAGCAGGCTGGCCACACTTGCTCCCAGTGCCACAGCATTGACATAGTCCCTAAGGTCTCCCTTGGGATTTGGGGTCAGAGTGAGCCAAACTGCAATCACAGCTTGGCTACTCACCAGCTGTGTGATCTTACACTGCCCACAAACAATTTGGGGCTCAAGGTTCTTCCTCTGTCACTCATAGCAGGGATGGTTGGAGGACATGAATGAAGGGCTTGGCACACACAGCCCCCGGTCCTGGAGCTGGTCGCTTGACAATCCCTGTGCCCAGTGCTCCTCTTGCCTGCTTTTTGCAGTGAACCCTCCCTCTGCACCCCAGCTCTGCAGAGGGCCTCACCTTGGAAGACAGCAGGTGGTGGAACTGCGGGGTGAGATAGAACTGGATACCCTTCCAGGCTCCGGGAAGGGTGACTCCACGGACCAGCAGCATGAGCAGGATGAGGTAGGGGAACGTCGCCGTGAAGTACACCACCTGAGGGGGGCGACATGCAGGGACCCAGGGCATGGGGGCCTGGTGGTCATTTTTGCTCCCACCCTCCACAAACCCTCACCTCTCCACCTGGAGTGGAAGTTCACCCCTCCCTCCACCCATGCAGCCCATGGCCAGCAGTGTTGGCACCTGCTTTAAACCCACCTCCACTGCTCTCTTCCTGGTCCAGGTCACGCCTGCCCTTCCCCAAAGCCCTTGCATGTGGCTACCAGATGTCTTCCATGTCCCAGCTCCATGAGTTCTCCCTAACCCCATTTCCCCAAACCTCCTGCTCCTCCTGCAACCGACACCATCCAGCCTTAAGCTCCCCCTCGCCTGGCTCTCCCCTGTCCTTGTCTCCTTCTTGTGGACACTTCCCAGCATGTGGCAGAGGAACAAGTGACAAAAGATGGACACCAGTCAGGTTGCCAAGTTCTTCCTAGTCAGCCTGCATTCCCTTCCCGTGCCTCCATGCCCTCCCCCGGACTGGTGAGGCTTTGACTCCCAGGGGCCTGTCTGCTTCACTTCAGAGAACAAGGCCCTGGCTTTCTCTAAATGACACTAAGCCCATTTCCTAACCCCAGATGGGCACAAGACCCAAGCTGAGCTCAGCAGGGCATTGCAATCTCCCAAACACAGAGAGTGATTTGACCCAGCTGCTCCACCCAGACCTGAGTCCTGGACATTTGAGAACTGGGCAGATGGGGAGTCTGGGTTGAGCAGGGCTGCTGGGGATAACAGCATGAAGAAGGAAGCCAATGCACAGGGAAGATGACCAAGTGCATGGATGGAAGCCGAAGGCTCGGCTGAAGCACACACCCTCCTGGCATTCTACTAGGTGTGACACCAGACAGAACCAGATGGGGTCACTTGTACCCCCGACTCATATACCTTTTCTCCCATGCAAGCTTTCCACAAACCGGTTGAGCCCTTCAAGGTGCCACATGCTGGGGAGGGACCAGAGCCTTAAACCCTCTAATGCTGCCTTGCCACTATCCACCTGAATCGCTGTGTTGCACACCACACAGGGCCCCCGTCCCTGCATACCCTCTTCCAGAGGAAGCTGTTGGTCTTCCCAGACCCAATCCAGAAAGCCCCCGCCCCCCAGCTGATGCCCAGGCCTCCAGGGCCTCTCAGACTTCACCTTGCCCGAGGACTTCACTCCCTTGAGGATGCAGAGGAAGACGATGACCCAGGCCAGCAGTAGGCAGAGGCACAGGTTCCAGCGGATCTTCCCAGGACTGCCAATGCCCTGGCTGCCTTGGATGTGCAGGACATAGCGGCTGTGGGAGACACAGGCCCAAGGGAGAGGCACCTGGCACCCTGCCCGTGTCTGGACCAGGGATCAGTCTGTGGACATGGCTCTGGCCCTCCCCATCCCCCCAGGCTCTGCTCCTAGGAGGATGGCCTCTACCGACCCAGCCTCCAGGCTCCCTTCCTGTTGGTTTCCACTTGACTTTGGCAGCAACAGAATACTGCAGGATTGGAGGACTGGGGGTTCTACCTGTGCACATAAGGGCACCCCCTCTCCCAGGGCTGCTTTCTCCCCTGCATCCCTCACTGGCCCCCTTAGTGTAGAGGAGCTAGCAGCTCTCCTTCCTGCTGTCGCAGATGCTCCCCCTTTCCAGATTCCTGCTGCTCTGGGAAGTCCCTTCACTAAGCTGCTTACAACTAAGTCCTCCTGACAGTGCCATGTGCCTCCTGCCTGCACCCAGGCCAAGGCAGTGGACCGTGGCATTGCCATGGAGACATCACATCAAGTTCCTTGGCTAAATGGCAGACCCAGGCTCATCTTGACACACTGCAGCAGGAGCAGACTCTTTGGATACTTGAATCAGACAAATGAGTAGAACCATGTAGTACTTGCAGGTTGGAGACTCAACCAGACACAAGACCCCTTTGTGGGTAAAATCTCTAAGAGCGGCTCCTGGCAGGTTCAGGTATAGGGTTCTCGGCTCTGTGTTCTTTTGTCAAAGTCTCCCAGCTCAGGGACCAGGTCACCAGAAAAAGTTCCAGGACAGAATCAGGAGTCTGTGATGTCAACATCACCCTTTCAGTAGCTACCAAGCAAGCTTCCATTTTGCAGACTATACAATGGGGAGGGAGGGATGCTGAGGAGTGGCTGGCTGAATTCTGGCACGGAGAGCTGAGGCTCACAAGGCACCTGGCACCATGATGACCACTTTACCCACATTGTCTTACATTCTTCTCCCATCCAGTCCTCCCTCTGTTATCATCATGTCTCTCCTGCTAGACTAGGCAGAGAGCATCTACATCATACCTGGTCTAGGCCGCATGCTGCCAAGTGCTCTCCACCTCTACTGTAGCTGATGCTGATAGTAGAAGCCTGATTGTGTAAGTGATGGACTGAACTACATCTTGGATGGAGACGTATGAGCGCTCCCACGGCAGAAGACTAAGCTCAGCCACCAGAATGTCACCATTGCCATTAGCAGCAGCCAGCCCTGGCTGAGCACCCCCCCCCCATTTTGATGGCACAATTAGTATGCACCCTTTCCCTTGAGCCTTATCGCAGCCTTATGGAATTGCTACTGTTATCAGCCCCACACTGAAGACAAAGCAAGAGAAACCAAACCCACACATAAGATCATGCAGCTGGCCAGGTCAGGCACTGGGAGCAGGACCCAGGGTCTGCCTGGCCAAGACCTGAACACAAGCCACAACTGAGGGGCGCGGCATGGCCAGGGCTTCCTGCTGTGCCTTGGCATCACCTCCCAATGTCCTCCACCCGCCCCCCCAGATTTGGGCTGCAGCCCTGCCTGACCTCCAGTACTCCTCGCTGGGGCTGACAGTGCTGGTGAGGTTGAGGGGCAGTGCCCCGTTGCGGTCCTGGGGGCCTCTGTGCTCATGGCACAGGTCTGTGTTCCACCAGTTGCCACAGTGCTCCCAGGGCAGGTTGCTGGTGAGGGAGGCGAAGAGGTAGAAGAGCACATAGGCAATAATCATGTTGTAGTAGATGGCCACGAGGCCCACAATCAGCAGCATGGCCGCTCCGGCACCTGTTGGAGGGGGAGGCGCTGCTGGGCACTGGGTTGAGCACCAGCCAGCAGGCAGCAGCCTTCTGGGCTGTTTCTCCCTGTCTGCCTGGACCTTGAGGGGTGGAGTAGGGCTTGCACACACACGCACTACCTCCCCAAGACCCGAACCACCCGTAGGACCATGAAGGCATCACCTTTGAAGAGGGGACTGATTTTCCAGACAGCCAGGGGTCCCAGGCTGGAGAACTGGCCCAGGGAGAGCTCCATGAAGAAGAGGGGGATGCCACAGATGGCCAGCATGAGGAAGTAGGGCACGAGGAAGGCACCTGCAAGGAGGAGGCGGCGGAGGCGGAAAGTTCTCAGGTGGGTCAGTTCCCACACAGTCCCTGCTTGGCTGATACCAGCCGTCCATTGTGGGGGTTCCTTCTCCCAGGGGCTGAAATCCTGTGCCTGCAGAAGTGTCTTCTCTTTCACAGTGGGTAACACAGGGCCAAGGGCAGCTGGCAGGGACCGCTCATCTCGCGGAGTTCCTATGCCCAAAAGAGGACCAGACTAACAGCAGACAGGTAAGAACCATGTGCTGAGTGTGACTGAATAAATGGAAACTGAATGAGTGGAAGAGTAACCTGCTCAGTCCCCAGATTTTCAGACTCTTGCTCTGATCCATCCTTCATCAGCCTCCCCCACTCCCTGCCATGCCTCCCCAACCCCCATCCCGGTGGCAGCCACCTGTGGTTTCCTGAGCCTCACAGCCCCTCCCCTTTGCTTCTCCTGCTGGCAGCCATCTCCCCCTTTAGAGAAGTGCCCACTGCCATATGGTCCCGGGAGAGCTGCCAGGCCCAGGAGCCCAGCCCCTCCTGCCCTCCCGCCTGCCCGCCTCCACTCCCTGCCGGCTGCTGGCTGTGGGCACACAGCCCAGGCCACCAATCGGAGGCCTTCCCTGCAACTCTATATGGATTCATTCAGATCTTGCTGTCATACCCTGGGGTTGTTAAACTTGGCTGAGAATGAAGTCATCCCAGAATTGCATCCCAACCCCACTCTCACACCCCATCTATAGGGAGGAAGCCAGTCTTGGGAGGAAATGAGGTCAGCAGAGAGACTCCAGAGTGTGCGTGTCTGGAGCCAGCCATGAGTGACATTGCAACCCTAGAGCACCATGGCTCGTGCCGCCCTGCACTTCCCAGTCACATAAGCATGTCCTCTCTTGGTCCCATCTAGTGTTACTCAGCTGTCTTTCCATTCCCGGGGTACTCTCCTGGTAGAGACAGGCAGGGAAGCAGCAGCATGTACCAATGGGAGCACCCAATCCTGGAGAAGTGAGTTCTGGGCTGCAACGTGGAGTCTACCACCCTGCAACTTTGGCCAAGAGAACTGGCCTCTCCGAGTCCCCGGCTGCCACAGCACTTCCAGGATGCCTTCCCAGGAGGGCTGTCATCCGGGCTAAATGAGATGGGCACCGAGCCCGGGGCCTGGGCTCAACCCTAGCTACTGTGAATGAGACTCAGAACAGCAACTTGACGGGCAAATAGGGACAAAGATGGGAGAGTATGTGTGTGTAGTCAGAATGGAAGGCACCAGGAACCGGGAGAGGAGGGGGCCTAAAGATTCAGGATAGGAAAGGTGGATGGAGCACAGCCGTGGAGGAGGTGGTAGGAGGGCCCAGAAAGTGCCTGGCCTTAGGAGAAAGTCAGATGAGTAGTCATCACAGCACAGGAAGGAAGGTAGAAGGACTTGGTGATGGCAAGGACAGGAGGATAAGCTCTCGCCTCCTAGTGTCAACTACTTTGAACCAACCATGCCCCAGGTCTTGTAGGAGACAACAGCCAAGGTCACCTAAAGCTCACAGTGCCCTCCGCCCCAGCACCTCAGCCCCACCTCCTCCGTTGGTGTAGGCCCGGTAGGGGAACCGCCACACGTTGCCCAGGCCCACACAGTAGCCAATGCAGGACAGCAAGAAGTCCAGCTTGCCGGTCCAGTTTCCCCGGTCTGCAGCCAAGTCCATGTCTAGCTCCACATCGCCCTGGTCACTGGGGGTCATCAGCAGGTCTGGGGTGACAGGCTACCAGGGAAAGAGAACAAAAGGGAAAGGCAGAAAAGTGAGGCTGGGCAGGAACTGTAGCCCCCAAACAAGAATGTGAAAATGAACAGGGCTAAATTGGAAACACGAAATACAAGTGCTGTTATCTGGGCTGTGCCAGCCATGTGCTGGAGTCCCTTGGGTGTGTCAGCCCTAAAAAGGTGACCTTGACCTTAGCTTGTCTGACACAGGAGCCAAATCCAAGGAATGAGCCTAATGGTGAAAATGATAATCTTTATTCCTGGGTATTAAGCAGTTGCTATGTTCTTGCTATATCAAATATTCCACTATGTTACCTGGTATTAGATTCCACACAACTCTAAAAGATAAATATATACTGTAAAAGAGTAGTTGTTTAGCCTGGCAGTTAAAGTGCTGGAAAAGATGCCTATGCCTTTCATCAGAGTCCCCAGGTTCACTCGCTGGCTCCGCTTCCAGATGGCTCAAGATATTGGGTCCCTGCTACCCACTTGGGAGGTCTGGATTGAGTGGCCGGACCTTCCCAGTCCTTGCCATGTACATGGGGACTGTACCAGTGGATGAGACTTTCTCGATCTCTCAAAAACTAAACCAAAACCACGACTCTGA
Source organism: Ochotona princeps (assembly GCF_030435755.1). Classification (NCBI taxonomy): domain Eukaryota; kingdom Metazoa; phylum Chordata; class Mammalia; order Lagomorpha; family Ochotonidae; genus Ochotona; species Ochotona princeps. The sequence goes on from NC_080850.1 coordinate 23,166,726, forward strand.
GCTAGATATTCCCCTGTGCTCCATTTAAACACCAGGAAAATTGAAGCTGAAAGAGGTGTCATGATGTAGCCCAAGTCCCTACCAGGTTGCCCAAGGCTGGATATGGAGCCTGAGGCTTCCTGGTGTGAACACCCATGGCTTCACTCTCCCTTCGTTGCAGTTTTGTTTCTGTTCTGGACAGCAGACTTTAAGAAATACACAATGTGGAGCATATCTGAAGGGCAGGTGGCCAGAATAGGGGGTGTTGGGGGTTACAGGAGAGGATGAAGCTGCGAGTCCTTTGCATAGAAAAGGTTTGGAGGGCTTGGGAGCTCCCTTGAGGGCGGCTTTAGATTGAGGCTTTGTGGCTCAAGCGCAGGCCCACCACAGGCTGTGAATTTTTGCTCACGAGCAAGGGAGAAGCCCTGATCTGCCTTGGAAAGCCACAACTTTGCTGTCACCAGAGGAGACACAAATGCAAAGCGGCACACAGGATTGATGTCTCTGAGGTCCCCTTCCATGACTGAAGGTAGGTAGCGAGGCCAGCTGAGCATTTGTTCTCCCTTTGGGCTTGGGGCTAAGAGGGGAGGCTGTCCTGCAGCCACTGGGGATCCTGGCCCTGTGGGGCATAGGGTAACTTGTTCACAAGTTGCTGGAGCTGAGCACCTGTCTGTAAGCCTCAAGACACAGGACAACAACTGACAATTCCTAGCAACCCCAGCATGTCACCCTGAGAGTGGGTCAGGAGAAAGGAGCCTCTGCATCATGCCTGCTTGCTTCTGAAATTCACCGGCTATGACAGAGAAGGGTGGAGATGCAAGGTGGATCCCCCAGATAGGATCCAGGAGCTTCAAAGCAGGAAGGACCCCTGCTGTCTGCAGAAAAAGTGCAACGCCACTACACAGAGAGTGAGCAGTCTGCCATTCTGGTCCAAGGTCAGTTCCAATTCATTGGGTGACTTCTGAACCTCACTGTCTCCATCCAGACAATGGGAGGACTGTATAAACCAATCTTCCAGAAACACATCTCTTGGGATCTTCAAAGGTGCCCCAATGGAGTAAAGGGTTGTTTGGGAGAAGTTGGGTTGATATAAAGCTACATCTGTGTCTGCCATAGGGACTTGCCAGATTCTTTAATGGGCCAACCTGCACAGTGACTTTCCAAGTGCGCTAGCATAGAGCATCCCCCAATTTCCTATATTTCCTATAGCAAATGGGCTTCAAGGCACTAGCCTACTGGGTTGGGATGATTTTGCAGAAACGTGAAATGTCTACTGGTTTGTGGCTCTGAGGGTCCCAGGCAGAATGTGGCAACATCCTGTGGGGGCACCTTGTGGTGTCTGAAGACTGGCTGAGAGCAGGCCCAGGGACTGTCTCCTTCCTTACACACACACACACACACACACACACGATATGTGGCAGCAGGGCCTTGTCTGGGGTGAAGATGGAGACAGGAAAGGAGGCCTGCCCTGAGCAGCACAAGGTTGGAGGTGCTGGCTGTGGGGCAGGGCCAGGACAATGGGGGCTCAGGCAGCAACCATGGGATAATAGGATGATCTTGCTTGAGGCTGGCTGCTGGCCACTGGGGACAGGGATAGCTTGGCATGACTCTGGGTTTCGGTGACAGTGAAGAGAGCATGAAAGAGCTGCTTGGAAAGTAAGGAGCTTCAAGAGCTGAAGCACACATGTGCCTGGCAGTTCCTTGGCTGGGTTCTCGGACACGCCAAAGCGAGGGGGCAGCAGCTCCAAGACTGGCGTGAAAACGCCCCTCCCTCCCCATGGCCCACTTCCCAAGACTGCCTCTGCTAGCAGCTCTGGTTTCCAGGTGAGCCCAGAAGGGACAGAAAGGTGCCAGCTGATGCTGGCCCCTGGCACTGGGTACTGAGGCACCCTGGGATGATTTGTCCAGCCCTGCCAGGCCAGCTGGCAAGAGGGTCTACTAATGAGGCTCCTCTGATCCCCCCAGAGAAGCTGCCCTTTCCCTGCTCACAGAGCGGTCCTGGCTCTCTGTTTCCATGACGACAGGAGTTCCAAGAGCAGGATGCTGCTGGCGCGTGCGTCCCTTCCTCCCCCAATCATGGGGAAGCCTGCTCCTGCTCCAGGAGCAAAGGATGGGGTCCTCCAAAGCAGGGTCAATCAGGAGGGCTCCCGAACCCCATAGCTCTGCCAAGAGTAAATCCCAGGAGGCCAGCACAGTGAGGCTGGAACTGATCCTGAGGCAGAGGAAAGCAAGTCAATGATTGGGTTAAGATTGGACACCTGGGTGTGAGGGTCCCACATCTGAGCCCTCCTCCCCACTTTGGGGTCATGCAGGAACACACACCCAAGCCTGCCCAACTCTGCACTGACCCTACAGCGGGAGAGGAGAGAAGAGCTTCCAGGCTCCTACCCTCCTACCCCACCATGGGGATCCAGAGTCCAACTTCATCAGGCAGATGAGGAAACCAGGTTTCTGGGAGGGAAAGGAATAGCCCAAGGTCAGGTGGCACACTGAGGGGCCAGAGGCCAGGAACCATATTGCCCCTGGTGATGCCGGGGCCTGCTCATTCCCTAACCCCTCTCCTGGAGACTAAGGGAGGGGACCCCCACCCAGCAGGCAGCCCCACCCTCCATGATGGTTCTAGTGTACAATCAGAAAGCGGTAGTCCCAATGCCTCTTCTTCACTTCAGTTGTCTTGTTTATGAAGTGGAGTCCACAGAACAGCCTGAGCTATGGAAGGCTTGAATAGGCTGCAGCTTGCTCGGTGTGCAGCCCTATACCCACACTTTCCAGAACATGGCCACTGACATATGTGTGTGGCCTAGCAGCAGCAGGCAGGGAAAGCAAAGAGCAGAGAAGGGAGTCAGAGGGTGGGCAGAGGGTGGGGAGGAGTGGGCATAGGACCTGAGAGACAAAAGCTGCCCCGAGAAACCACCGTGTCAGCAGGTGAAGAAGAGCCACTTAGCAGGATGGTTCCATGCCTGGTGCCAGAGGGCAGAGAGCTTGCATGAGGTAGTGTGTGTGTGTGTAATCCTAGCCCCTGTGGACAGGTTTTTTCCCTCCTTGGCCCACACCTAGCAGCAGCTGACCACAGGGGGTTTAGCTCAGGGACTGGACTTGACCAAAGTCACAGGATGAATGCAATGGCAGACTCCCTAGACGGCTTGCACTTCCCCTTCCTCTCCCTCCCCATACCCAACCTACCCAACCTAAACTTGGCTGGGCCTCAGAGAGGCTCTCTCTGTATCGTGGGCCTCCCATCCCCCCACTCCCTGCCTTACTTCCCCTCCACGTCCTCCCCAGCGCCCCTCCCTGCAGTCCTGCTGGGGTCTTAGCAGGGAAGCCAAAGCTGCCCCAAAGAGAAGGGGTGGGGTGGGGACGGTGCCTGCCTGCAGGGCACGTGTAGCAGCAGGCAGGAAACGGGGAGTCCCCTGCAGACTGGGGGGCTGCTTTCATCAAGAGTGCACGGGTGGGGCTAGGTGCAGACGTCCACCTTCCACTCTGGATTTCCCATATCCACCCAGCCTAAGGCTAGTACCCAGGTGTTCTAGCAACCCCTTCCCCAAGCAATCAGCCCCTGGATGGAGTGGGGGAGGAGCAGTAGGGAGAGGAGAGAGCCAGTCTCCAGCCACCCCTGCCCATTGCCCCCCTGGGGGTTCAGACACCTGTTGGCAGGGCCTGGCCCAGGACAGCAGGGTCCCCAGTGGGCTCCATCCGAACCTCAGGTGAGGATGGTGTGGGGGCAGGGAAGAGGAAGATCTTGACCCGCCCCTCCCTGTAATTCCACTACCATGAACCCCCTGAGCATCCCCTGGGTGTTCCCTCCGGGTCTCTTCCCACTCTTACCCCAGCGCTAGGACGACTTGATGGGGGCGGGCTTTTGCCACCCTCCCTCAGGTGCGCCCCCGCCCTCTTGCCCTACCTTGCGAAGGTGAGCTCCCTGGAGCTTCTTCATCCTGGAGAGCGGTTCGCCGCGGCTCGGTGGCGCGGCTTGGAGCGCTGAGAGCTAGGCGGCCAGCAGAGCCTGGCCACTGGCCCGGCCGCTGCCGCTGCGCCTTTGCCCCGGCAGCTCACGCGCACCGGCTGGAGCGGGGCGGGCACGGGCAAAGCCGTCTGGCGGCTGCGGGCGTGGGGCGCGGGCTGGGCACGCAGCAAACGCTCTGCCTCTCTGTGCGCGGCGCCGAGGCTGGGGAGAGGTACTAGGTTGCACCCGCGTAGACACCCAGACAGACCGGCTGATGGACGGATGGCAGGGGGATGCGCGCGCCCCCGCACGCAGAGCTGCGGATTGGAGGGGGCCAAGCAGGTGGAGAGGGGGGTTGGTGAGGGAAGCTCTCGGCCTCCGCTACAGTCTCCTGCGTGACCTTGGGCAAGTGACCTGCCCTCTCTGGACTTCCGTTTCCCCAGCAGGGGCTAGAAGAGAGTCAGGCTGTGCGCTTGGAAACTAATAGACCAGCTTTGAATTCTAGCATCCTGCTCTTTGCCTGTGGCTTCTCTGTTGCTTGCCTGGAAAATGGGGATGAGACTCAAGACTCTTACAGAGTGTGAAGATTCGGGGAGGTTTAGAGCATAGCAAACATGTAGTAGGCCAGGGCCAAGCAATAGCAGGTGCACAGTGAACACCTCTTTGTCTGGACTTCCCTGCCTTGCTGTGGGCTGCTCATGCCATTGTTCAATCTAACAACACCTACTGGGCACCCCAAGTATGTAGATCCTTAGCAAGGTGTCTGAGAGGCAGGTGCTATGACACTGAAGGATGGAGGGCCAGTTATTTGCTCAGTGACACCAGACCCAAAGTCAGGCTTCATGAACCTTCCAGGCAAGCAGTGGTCTTCAACACTCTGTTAAAGATGAAATGGCAGAGATTTGGCCTAGGAGAAGGGACTGGCAGGTGCCACCCTGCTGGGGAGATGGTTTGCGGCTGGGACCATCAGTATCTGCGCTCCTGTCCAGGCACTTAGGATTTGCATCTGTGAAATGGACTTGCAACTGTAGTATGCCTGGCCAGCTTCCAAGAGCATCTGGAGGATGTAGTAAGTCTGTGGCCAGGATGGGACAGCAGTAGCTAGAGCAGACCTGTGCGCTGGTTTGCGGGCACTGAACCCACGTGTGCCAGTGGGCTGACCTGTCCTGACGGCCCAACCTCGTGTGTCTTTGACTTTGCATTGGTGCCAAGTTGAAGACACTGAGCCATAGGGAATGGATGCTGAATCTCTGTCTTTCTGCATATCGTAAATATGTAGCCTGATGCTCTCCTGCCAGTTCCCAGACACAGCTCCATCACAACGGTCAGCAACCCAAAGTGCACTCCGCTGTGCCAGGGGTGGGCTAGGTGTGGCCAGGGTGTCTCTGTCTGTGATATTTTCAACTTGTGATGGGAGAATGAAAGTTGAAAGACACCTGTCTGTTATAAATCATGCCTTTCACTCTCGTAGTGCTCCCCACCCCCAGCTCAGACATGCATCGTGGATGTGCTTGTCTACCTCCCAGGGGAGGGAACCCCACTGGGAGAGGTGAAGATAAGGATCTATTCTGTCCCTGGAGCTTGGCAGCAGGGCAGAAGGATTTAAATGCCAGCTTGGGCTTTAGGGAGGGCATCAACCCCACAGCTCCAGCCCTGCCACCTCTTCCTTACCTAGCTGACCACCCAGGGCAGGTCAAGGGCTCTCAGCCCCAGGAGGGGGAGGTCTCCTGTGCCCTGCTCCCACCTGCACCAAGGTGTATAGGGGTATAGGGCAGCATCAGTATACACCTATACATCTGTACAGGATGGCCGTCTACACTCAGCATTTGATTTCTGATTTTTTCCAAAGGTCTGAGAAGACTCAGGCATGTACATCCCATTGTATACTTGAGCCAGTCATCTAAGAGAAAGGCAGTCATGTGCCCAGGGTCACACAACATGCAGTATCTCTGACCTTTGAAGATAAAGCCGAGAAGGCTCTTGGGAGGAAGTGCTTTAGCCCATCTCTTGTCCCAAATGTTGTTAGCGTAGTCTCTCAGGAGAGGTGCACTTTGCTGAGCACCCCACTCCCGCCCTGGCACTGATACTTGGGTTTCATTGCCGTGGGTACAGGGAGTAGAGTGAGGCAGAAGGCTCAGTATCTATCTCCCAACTGTCAGCCCCAATCCTGCCCGGGAGAGGGACAGAAGGAGACATTGTCTTTCCTGGAACAAATGTGTCCTAGGGTGGCCTGTGAGCATCCATAGCAATCACTGGGTTTGGGGGCTGCATATGGGTGTAGGGCCATGCCTGTCAGGTGTGGAAACTGAGTCCCAGAGAGGTGGGGATTGGCAAAATCACTCAGTGATGTAGCTGCAAAGTTACAGCCAAAATCAGGAAGCTGGACCCCACCCAGTCTGTGTCCTCCGGGTCCCCTCTGTCTGCCACCCTCTCCTCATCACCACAGCACTGCCTGGCAAGACCTGTTCTCTGGTGAAACAAAACTCCAGATTGTCTGGAAGATGTTGCCCACACCAGTTAGTGGAGCCACTGCAGGCCCAGTTTCCTGATTATACAACGGGCTGGGAATTCCGTGGCCAAGCAGGGCTGACAGTTGCTACCACCAGTGTCCCTCCTACCCAATTCCAGAGGCGGTTTGGGTACTACTCAGCAAAACAACCACTTAGGAATCCAAAGAACGGCCCCTCCATCTCACTTCCCTCAGCTTGCTCTCATCTTTCTCCCTCTCTCTGCTTGCTTCTCTCAGTCTCACATCAAACCAGAAGTGTAGTGGAGGTGTATACTGATGCAAGGGAAGTGTTAGATGAAAATGCACTTCCTTTCATTATATAGGGAGATATTTTTAAATGCATATAAATATTTTTAATGTGCTTAGACGTTCTGACTTTGTCACGGTGGAGCATGTGTTCAGTTACACTGAGGCATGGCGGCCGTGAAAAGCGGGGTTGCAGACTGCAAGTCCATCTGGTGTGATTCCGAGAAAGAGGGCCCGGGGCAACTCTCAGGGATGGGAGTGTCCGCCAGTGCTGCCCTATGCTGAGCCCACTGTGCTGCTAGGCACAGAGTCCACAGTCCACCTGCTCCTGTCACGACCAACTGTGCACACACACACACACCATGCACATACATGGTGGCCCGCAGGCATATGCACACACAAACAGGCACACCCAAACATATACACTCTCTTACTTGGAGGAACACATATGCAGACTTGTGTGCATACTTGCACACACACCCTCAGCTGCTGGAGATTTCCTCTCTTAGAGCACTCCACTCCCAACTCTGAGTCCCTGTACTCTGTTTGGTCCACACCCATTTCCTCAGTAGCTAGGGATGAGACTGTCTCCTCCACATCACTGAGGTCCTCGTGGTGAGGTGAGGGGCCCTGGACCCCGCAATAGTGCAAGCAGAGGGCTGATGTGCATTGTTCTGGCTTCCTAGAGGCTGTGACCAGAACCACATCTGAGCGTTTGTGGAGGGGAGTCCCAAGTCCCCAGGACCAGCACAGCAGAGCATAGACTCATTGTAGGTAGATTGGCACTGGACATTCCTGAGAGGGATCCACCTCTTAGCCCCAAGGGTGGCTGCAAAGTCTATAAGAGGCCCAAGTGGCTCCTTTCCTGAGTCCTACTAACACCCCAGCTTCTGGCCTGTGGGCAACAGGGATCCCACAACGCGCAAGGGAGCCTGGGCGTTATCTTAGCCATGATTCCTTGTCCATGGTGCTCCAAGCCAATAGACAGTGCTCACCAGTCAACTGATGTGCCCACCCAGGCTCCTGACTTTCCACGTGGAACCACAGCAGCCTGCCCAGCCTGCCAGGCAGAGGCCTTCCTGTGGCTGGGGACAGGCCACCATCTGTCCCCAGCATCGGGGGCGGGAGTGGTTAGAGCACCAGTTAGGCCTGCCAGCATCTCACCTGAGGATGCAACAACCGGCGGAGCAGGTGGCTGGGACACAGCGCTGACTGTGTGCAGGACCCGGTGTGACACTCAGCACTCAGGTCAGCTGCGGGGTTTTCTTTCCATTTTGCGGTAGAGGCAGCTGAGGTTCGGAGCAGCTAAGGAACTTGTCTCAAGTCCCAGGCTTGGAAGTGGTTATGCTGGGACTCAGGCTCTATCTGACAACAGAGTCACAAGAGGAAATTGATCCCCCACATTTCAGTAAGTAGAATTCAGTGGGATGCTGGGGTCTGGGCAGGCAGGGCCTCCCAGGGAGTGGAAAATGGGGAATGGGGGCTTGATGTGATAATGCATCCTTGGGACTCTCCAGGAATAGGGTCTACACCCAAACCCACGGCCCAGAGAGGGGGGTGCAGTTGCCCAGGGTCACACAGCAAATGCTTTAGATGATCCTAGAACTGTGTGCACCTGCTGCCAGCCACCTCCCTCTGCTTCCCGAAAGTCAGCCCTTCCTTCTGGGACCCTCCGGCTCATACGTCATGGGTATCCACTAGTAGTGACAAAGACACCAGGAGGGGGAGAGAGAAGTGCTTGGCGGTCTGCAGGGGCCGGACCAGGCTGGGATTCACTTGGGGCCAGGCTGTCATGCTCACCAGGAGCAAAGGGCAATGCACCATTTTATGGCCTGGCCACCTCCCAGAACAGTAAACATAGGGCAGGCAGCTGGCATCAGAGCCCTTGGGGGGAGAGGAGGCCCCAGGAGGCAGAGTCCTGCTCAGGTCAGCAAGGGACTGTAGCTGGGCAGCTCCTCCCAGGACTTTCTCAGAGTCACCCTCTCAAGACGTAATGCTTACGTCCTTCCTGACCATCCTTCCCTTCTTGGCCTGAGGAGCACCAACTAGTCCTGGTGGTATCAGTCCACACACAGTACCTCCTCCAGGAAGCCTTCCAGACTTTGCAGGGCTGGCTAGGAGCCTGCCCAGCTCTCCCTGCCACTGGATCTCCCTTAGTGCCCTGCACCTGGCCATGATGGTTTGGCCCCCTGCTCTATCAACACATACCTGAACACATACCATGGCAGTCTCTTCCCACTGGCCTGGGCACCACGGGTGGGACAAGGGCTATGTGCAGCCCAGGTCCAGCTATGCCTTGCACAGGTAAGCACCCGTAAATGTCAGCTGTTGGTGGAAGGATCTAAAACACGTCAAACGCCAATTGGCGGAGTGCTGATTTTGCTAACAAAATGGACCTGCTTTTTGTGTCATCTACTTGAACAAGGTCTGCTTTGATCTTTCAAAGGCACTTTCAAAGTGATCTTGATGGAGGCTCACGTGATGGCGAGGGAATACACACCGCTTACAGAGTTGGCTTTCAAGCTGGATAGAATGCTTCATACACATGTTTTAAAAGAGAAGACCAATTTATTATGGAAGCTGCAGCCTCATGATGCCGTTTTCCAGGTGACACACCCGTCCAGCTGTGTGCCCAGTTCCCGGGGTTAGGGAGGAATCCAGTGGTCCGCTGAGCCTCACTGAGCAGAGGCAGTGGTTCTGCAGCCCCTGGGTACTCAGCGCAGCCTGGCTCTCAGCCCTGTCCATGGCCTTGGGTTCAGCTGCCAGGCTAGAGAAGGCTGGGGAGCCAGGGAGGATGGAGTGGGCAGGGGTGAGGTTGCAAGGGCCACATTAGCAAGCCCACCGATTCTGGTCTGCAAGCCCCCCATCTTGTTTTTGCTCCATTCCCTTTCTCCAGGGTTGCTGCAGGACCTCGCACTGCACCCCCTTTAGCCTGCAGAGGAGGTGGGGTCTTACACAGTGCTTCGGGACTTAAAATGTCCACAGGACTCCCCAATGTCCTGGGACTCCTCAGAGTCCCAGGGGTCTGGGGAACTGGAAGAGGTCCTGCCCTCTGTGCAGATGGCTGAGGGCACACTGGTGGCGGAGTGTTGTGTCTGCACTGACCCTGAAGGTCTATGGCAGGGCTGGAACTCACACTGGGTCTCCTGGGTCCCCAAGGAGCCACAGTGCCAGCAACTGAGTCCCCATTGCCCCAGCCCTTGGGGCTGTGCAGGGTTAGGGGTAGGGGGGCTATGGCAAAAACTCCTCCTTGACAGGCATGGGGGAGGGGGTGCCCAGGAGGCTGGTGCTGCTGGGGCACAGGCCCCCCAGGGGTGGCCCAGCTGGGCTGGGGGTGCCATCGAGGGGTGGTGGTGGTGGTGGTGGTGGTGGCTGTTGCTGCTGCTTTTTCTTGTTCACTTTGCGTTCCTTTGCGCGCCGGTTCTGGAACCAGATCTTTACCTGCAGAGTTGGACAGCAGAGGTGAGATGGGTGTGGGCAGAGGCCAGAGGTGGGCTGGGTGGCAGGGCTCAGCTCAGCATGGCCTTCATGGGCTCCCTCCTGCTCCAGCCAGCCAGACCCACGGAGCTTCAATACTACCCCTGCTCTAGAACCTGGTCCCTCCCCCAGCCTCAAGGTGCCCTTGTCTGTAACCTCCTACCTCCTTGCCCTCCAATATGCCTCCTCCAGGAAGTCTTCCTGTGACTGCCCTTTTAGACTTCAGCAGCACTGATTATAGCCAATCAAATGACTGTGTTCTTATTTTTGGGGGGATATTGGGCTTTGGTGGGGAGGACATGTTGACAACACCTCAGTGTCTAACGTGTGACCATGGGCTAGAGTCTTGACCTCTCTATTCTCCCTCCATTGAGTTCTGCAACCTGCTTGGCAGCCTGGAGGTAAGATCCCCCTGTTCTGCTCTGGTGGGGCGGGGAGGCCCATGCACCTGCCGCTCAGTGAGCCCCAGGGTGGCAGCCAGCTCGGACTTGCGTCGGATGGTGATGTAACGGCTATAATGGAACTCCTTCTCCAGCTCCAGGCGCTGGTGGTCGGTGTAGACCACGCGATACTTGTCCTTGGTCCGGGTCTTACCTAAAAAGCAAAGGGGCCAGGAGCAAAGTTGAGGGTGGCAGGGGGAGCCTGCCAAAGGTCCAGGTGGGGCCCCTGGGCAAGAAGGACAACCCAGGCTCCTTGAAGGGAATCCCAAGGTAGGCAGGGGCACACATGCCAACCCTGGGCTCTGTCTGGGCTCACACCAGCTTCCCTTGTAGGAAGCCGAGCACGAGGCTATGGTAGGAGAGACATGCAGCACACCTGTGTCCCGACCAGCCTGGGCAGGACTCAGAGAAACTGTTTACCTCCTCCCACCCTCGCAGCACTCCCACCACAACCCAGCCTTCAGCTCCTGGGATACAGCTTTGGTTTTGCCTGTTCTGGGGCACCCCTGCAGGGTAAGTACTCCCCTTAGGCCCCTTCTGGAGGCACTGAAGCTGGGAGTGGGAGGGGACCTGAGGAGGAGGGCGGCTGGTGGAGTTGCTGGCCAAGCTGAGGCTTCCAGCTAGATGCCACCCCCTTCCTCTCCCCAAGCTGGTCACTGCCCACCAGCTCCCAGCTCCAGGCCACAGTTGTAGGATTGGCTGCACCCCAAGAACTTCCAGGGAGCCTGTAACCAGCACAGCTTCTAGGGTATTCCTGTGCAGGGAACCGGAAGGCCTGGGTCTAGACTGCATTGTTTTGTTTTAAAGATTTGTTACTTTCTGGGCCTGGTGCAATGGCTCAATTAGCTAATTGTCTCCCTTCAAGCTCTGGGCTTCTGTATGGGTGCTAGTTCGTGTTCCAGTTGCTCCACTTCCCTTCCAGCTCCCTGCTTGTGGTCTGGGAAAGCAGCAGAGATGGCCCAAAGCCTTGGGTCCCTGCACCTACGTGTGAGACCTGGAGGAGGAAGTTGGTTCCTGCTCAGCTCTGGCCATTGAGGCCACTTGGGGAGTGAACCAGCGGATGAAAGATCTGTCTCTCCTTTTCTCTGTAGCTGCCTTTCCAGTAGAAATAATATCCTAAAAATATGTTTATTTATTTCTCTGGGATGCCAGCTGTTGAGCTACGGTGCTGGCCCCTGCACCGTGCATTGTCGGAACATATTTTTATTTACTTTTATTTGAAAGGCAGGGAGAGATAAACAGAGGCCTCCCATCAGCTAGTTCGTTCCCTAGATGCTATCCACAGTCAGGCCTGGGCCATGCAGAAGCCAGGAGCCTGGAACTGTCTGACTGTCAGACTGGCTTGCCTTTCAGGCTGCGCATTAACTGGAAACCACGGCAGAAGCAGAGCTGAGACGTGAACTCAGCACACTGTACGGGGTGTGGGTCCCAAGCAGACTCCCCACCATATTCTAAAATTCTACCTTACAATTGGCCTGTTTAACAAGCTCCCCAGGTGATCCAGTTGGAGGGCCCTCCCCGACCCGAGGCACCCAAGGCACACCTGGTATGTTAGGAGTGCTTAATGGGGAACGGCTGCTTCCTCCTGTGCCTGAGGGGGAAAGACCCCAGAACTGGCAGTGGCAGGGCTGCCGGTGGACACCCGGAGGACCTGTCTGGACCTCAAAAGGCCCTTCTCACTTGGTTCCGAGGTGGTACTGGACTGCCCCAGACCTCCCCCTGACCCCAACAGCTCCACACTTCTGCCTGTGTTCAGGCTCAGAGAAGCCACTGGGCCCATGAACACTCAGCTCCTGCTAAGAGCTGAGCCCCAGGGCACCACAGTGAGTGAAATAAAATAATAAGTTTCACCCCTGCCCTGGGGAGGGAGATGGGCACAACGAATGTGAATATGGAAAAGATTTGACAGGCAATCCAGAAGAAAAAGAAAGCGGGCTGGGGGGCGGCCATTAAAGAAAGTGGTCCCGGAAGGGGAACTGAAGCCAAGACCTACAGATGGCGAAAGGCAGGGTCTTGCAGTTGTCTGGGGGGGAGGCTTCCTGTAGCAGCAACAGCTGGTGCAAAGGCCCAGGGGTGGGAGCATGCGTGAGGAAGATGGGGGGACGGGGGCAAGTGGAGGGACGTGGGGTTTTCTCCTGTCTGGAAGGGAACCATGGCTGCATTCTAGGCAGAGGGCCCCAGGGGTGGCATGCAGGGTTCAGGTTCCTGTGGCTGCTGCATGGAGGACAGGTTGGCGAGTGGCAGGGCAAAGTCAGGGAGACCTGCAGTAATCTAGCAGAGAGAAGGCTGGCATGGAGGTGGGGGTGGGGCTTAGGTGGGGTCAGAGGTTGGCCTGGACAGGGAGGGTTTGAGTCATTCTTGGCCAGGGCTGCGTAGGGACCTGGCTCGTCACCAGTTTCTCTGCAAGAAGCTGAGCACATGGTTCACATAGCACATCCATGTCCCACCAGGAGTGGGTGGTTTCAGAACAGCCATTTAACCCTCCCTCACCACACGCACAGTGTCCCCAACACGGCCAGGGTTGTCGCCTCCCTGGGTCATAGCCCTGGCCCCACCTAGCCCTTGGCATGCCCTCCATGGAGCCTGTGGCTTGGTCAGACAGCTCTAGGCTTGCCATGAGCCAGCCGGTTCCAGTTCCAGCTGCAACTCCAGCTCCGTGCAGACAGGCAGGCAGTGGTTGCTCCCTGGCACTGTTCCTTGGGATTTCTGCTGCAGCAGTGGAACCAAAGCAGAAGGTGCTATAGCCAAAGCCCTCAGGCCATGGCCTTGGACCCAGCCTGGCCTCAGGAAAAGGGCTGAGGGAGCAGCTACTGACGCCTTGGCTCCAGAGAGGACTCCTCCTTGACCTAGAAAAGTCAATGCTGGCTCAAAAATGGCTCTGCGTGTACTGGCACCCCCAAACCAGAAGGAGACTCTTCCCATCAAGGCTCAGGAAGAGCTGGGGTCTGTGTCAGAGGCCTGCTGAGTCTTTCCAGCCCTCCTCAGAGAGTCAGCATCTTAGCCCTGTCCCAAGACCACAACCCCTGGCCAGGAGCCCTTAACTGCCCCTTAAACAGCAGAGCTCCCTTCCACTGCCCAAGGGCCATCCACCTGGAAGCCAAATAACTGGGGGGGTGGTTGGAGGGCTGGTGGCCAGTCAGGTTTTTCCCAAAACATTGAGGGCTGGGAGTAGCTGGGACTTTAGCTGAACTGGGCTGTCCAAGCTGTCACCCTTGCTCTCTGGGCCCATATTAACTTCCATGTGGCGAAGCTGCTGGGAGCATGCAGTTTCCCTGCTAAGAAAAAGCAGCCTTGCCAAAGAACAATATGTGTGAGCCTCAAAACCAGGGACTTGCACAGCTGTCCAGAAAGTACTAAGGACAGCACCCTCCCTGGAGCTGCCTCTGACATGCACAGATCCCACCTCTGCACTCTGACCCTGACCATGAATCCTACTTCCAGGAACTGATCCCAACCTGAACTCCCCAAGCTGGTGCCATTTCTCAGAGCACAGGACCGGAAAGCACGTGTGTGACTGCAAGGAGAGAACTGGGTGAGTAAGAGATGCAGACACGAGAAGGCAGGTGCATGAGGAGGATCCAGTCTAGCAGTTACGATGCTGGTTAGACATCTCTGTCCTATACCAGGGTCGCTGGGTGTGAGAACTGGCTCCAATGCTTGATTCCAGCTCCCTGCCAAAGCTGCCCTGGGAGGCACTGGGGATGGCTCACATGATTAGGTCCCTGCCACCTGCATGGCAGACCCTGGATTGAGTTTCTGACTTCTGACTTCAGCCTGCCCACCACAGGCATTTTGGGGGAGTAAATCAATGGATGGGAGCTCACTCACTCTGTCAAATAAATTTAAAAACAGTGTGTGCCAATACAGGCCAAATTATAAGTTACATGGTGGTGGTGGTGGAAGCCAGTCTATGGCACGCTGTAAATGGTGATAACATTTATGTGTAAACATGGGGGAGAAGCACACATACTCATATGTGTTTGTGTACCATCCACACAGTTCTTTCTGGAAGAACACACAGGAAGCCAATAACAGGGGCTGCCTCTGGTGAGAGGCCCTGGAGGCTGAGGAATGGGGAGCCGTGCAGGAGTTTGCATATGCAGATAAGAATTTGTATTTTTCAAGATGGGAGTCTGGGCTCTGCTCCCTGCTATGGACCAGAACTGAACTGTGGACTATCCCAGACCGGCCCTCTTTCCCTATCCTCATGGCACTTGTGTCACTTCCCTAGTGCAGAAGGGAGTAGGCAGGGCAGTGCATGAGAGTGATGGGGTGGGGAGAGGGCCCAGACCAATGATTTACAGGCCCCCAGGCTGCTGAGGCTAAGGGGGAAGTCCAGGCTTCCAGAACAGGTGTCTGATGAGGGGTTGACCACACCCAGCTACCTAATGAGTAACCCTCTGGGCCAGATGCCAGTATGAATGGATGGGTGGGAGGTGAGGAGTCCCCCTCCGGATTTTTAGGAGTGAACTAGGATAACTCACTGATTGTGAGTTCTTCTCTCTGCCCTAGCTGGTGTGGCTCAGGCTGCCATGGGGGTAGTGGACTCCCTATCTATAATGTGTGGTCAGAGAGGCATGGGAGGCCCCAAACCAATGGCTGCACCTGCCTGAGCTGTGGCTCAGAAGCACCTGGGAGGTGTTCTCAAGCTCAGATTCTGGCCTTAGGGGGGCTGAAGGGGGCTCAGGAGCATGGCACCTGAATACTTTCCAGGCGACCTGATGGGTAAGGTTGTAGGGGTCAACAGACCGTGGGGATTGTGTGGCAGTGTCTCCCAGGCGGGGTGGCCAAGGACACAGTCCTCGCCTTGCCTCGCTTTCTGTGTGTGTGTATGGAAATAACTGCAAGTCAGACAACAACCACCATGGAGCAGCACCAGGCCCTTTATAACTTCCCTCTCAACAACCCTGGCGTTGAGCAACTGTTACTCCTATTTCACAAATGAGAAAACTGAGGCCCACATGTCAGGCAGGTAACCAGGATTCAGGGACAGCAGAGACTCCCACGCACAGCCTAAAGACTCCTACGGGTGTGTCTGACCCCGAACTGTGCCAGGGACCACTTGGGGCATGCGACCAGCTGGTCATGGGTGCAGGGAGAGGGCCGGGGCTCTGGGAGATGGATCTGTGCCATGGGCGGCGGCGAGCTGGAGGCTGGTGATTTATAAGGTCCCATCCAGCTTGGAAACACGAAGCCCTCAGTGTTTGTTGATTCTCTGGCTCTGTGTGTTACTGTTGTTGAAAGAATCCCCAGACTCATTTCCCAGCCTGAGAGTCTAGACACAGGCAGTGGCCGCAGCAGCCCGAGGGGAGCCTCCCCACCCAGCCAGGGCCAGGCGAGGACAGTGTGGCCTCTGCTCCAGGAGGCCATGAATGGCTCCAAGAAAAATCAGGCAGTCCTAGGTCAGCATTTCTCCCGCCCTCTTCCTGTTGGCTCCTAGCCCCAGGGGCGACGAGCTTGGCCCCCCTGGGAATGGACCACAAATCCAGCCCTGAACCCTCTGTGAGCCCTTCCTGATGGCTGTGGTCTCAAGTAGCTGTGCAGGAAGCACTCACTCACCCCAGCTCATGCTCATGCGCACACACACACATAGACAGTCATACAAACACATATTCACACACAAGCACACATATATACTCGCAAACACACATATACACAAGTACACATATGAACATATTCTCATCCTCACACTTACATTTACTCACACACAGATATACACATTCACAGACACACACATACTCACACAAGTGCACAAACATATCCATACATCTACTCACACAGATGTACACTCACACATTTGGTCTTGTTAGAAATACCCATTCCCGGGCCCCATCTGCAGCATCCTCATCTCAGATGCTCCTGCAGGTTCTGAAGCACCAGCCTCAACAAGATCCCCATCTGAGGTCATCTGTGTGGCCTTGAATAAGCCCCTCTTCTCGGGGCCTCAGAAGAGCGCTGGGCGTTGGCTCCATCCCTCCTCTAGACTCCGAAGTCCTATGTGGTTCTTGGTCTGCCCCTAAGGACACTAGTGACACCACAGGGAGGGCTGTCCACTCTTCTTCCTGCCCGGTCCCCCTGACTCACGGTGGGGAGGGCAGAGAGCATGAGGGTTCACCCATGTCTGAGGATGACAAAGAGAAGAGCAGGGGCCTCAGGTGGGTGGGAAGGAACTCAGGCAGGAGGGGGATGAGGATGACACTGTGAAAAGTCCCCTTTCTCCCGATGAGGACACAGGTCTAGAGAGGCTGCCGGGCCAGCTGCTAGGGAAAGCCCACAAGCAGAGACCGGGCGAGATGGAGTGGGGCCTCTCCCCCAGCCCAGGAGTCTGGTTCCTCCAGGGCTAGACCTTTTGGGGGCCTGGTAGAGGCTCCGGGAGAGCCCTTTGCTGGAATCTGAACTAAGGGATGGCGTGCCTTGATTGCTTGTCGCAGCTGAGCCCCTGGTTGGCTGTGAGCCTCAATGTTCCTGTCTGTTGAAAGGAAATGAGGATCCCGGTTGTGGACTGTTGTAAGAAGAGGTGAGCAAATTTGGGACACAGAGTAGGGAAGGAAAGAGAGGTCTTTGGACAAAGAGGTGGGCATCGCCCAGGGTATTGAGAAGGAGGAGGAGGAGGCAGTGCAAGTATGTTGAGCATGCAAATAATTCTAACACGAAACATATGCAGTAGACACATTAGTCAGAATAAAAAGGCAGCCGAGGTGGCAGTGTACTCTCTGGAGGTCTGGAAAGGGCCCGGGTCTGGGAGGTGCAGTCCCTGCGCCTGCCTGGAGACAGAGGCTTGGACCGTGTTCGTTCTTGGGCTGAAGGACTTGACCAGGGGCTGGACGACTCTGCTTGCAGACAAAGTGGATAGCACAAGCAGTCCAGGAAGGGCAAAGAACTATTTGTAGAAGCGGATGTTGGAGGGGCCCTTGGGAGAGGCAGGAATGTCTTCTAACAGGGAACTATAGGGAACAGAACATGCTGGCCCTGGAATGGGGAGACAGGGCCAGGCCACCAGAGGGACCTGTGACCTCTGTCCACTCATGTCATGGGTGCCTGGAACCTCCGTGAACAGCCCTGGTGGCACCAGCTTCATGACAGGGGGCAGATGTCCTTCCTCGGTCTGTGGCTGCGTGTCTTGACTGACCTGGCAGTTGCCAGCTACCGTGTCACAGCTCCACACTTATGGTATGGGGCAGGTGTGGGGCTGGGGTGTGTGTGTATCTGTCTATCCAACCATCAGGCTGGGCCTCAGGACGGAGTCCAGCAGCCTTAGCTTCACCTTCCCACCATCACCCTCCTTGCCATTCCATTCTCATCAACAAAATCGTGCTCTGACCCGGCTTTGGGAAGCAGCACAGGGGAAGGAACTTCCAGGTCAGATGGATTAGAAGGTGTCAGCACAGTCCAGCCGCCCATGCCTGTGGCTGATTCCTTTGCAGTTACTGAGATCCAGTGAAGGAACCAAGTTAAGGCAGGAATTACTAATAAACACCAGCAGAGATGCTGCTGACAGTAGAGCAGACATGAAGGAACCAATAGAAGCTACATGATTCCTCAATGGGACAGTAAGGACCCCGGCAGCATGGGCAACTGGTCCAGGACTCCACCCTCAGGGTTGTTTTACAAATATTCTTCAGTGCAAGAACTTCTAGGGACAGGTGGCTATTTACATTGAAATCAATTCAATGCGAATTTCTGGCCATTTTCAAGGGCTCAAAGCCACAGTAGCTAGTGACCTGCTTGGAAAAAGCAGGAAGATTTGTTGGACAATGCAGTGTAGGCAACTCCCACCAGGGCACCCCGGCCAGACGGTGTTGGGATCAACAGCCAAGCTACCCTTCTGCCACCTGTCCCCTGGCTCCAAGTCTGTTCTTCCTTAGCCATTCCATGGGGTACCAAAACTACAGCCCACTCCCCACCCTCAGCCAGGACAGCTCTTCTAAGGCTTTAAAGGGTACCCGTGTCCCTCTGGACCTCCAGATCCCAGGCTGAACAGTGTGCAGCCTGTCCAAGTTGCTTCCTGGCACAGGCACCCAGCCACTATCCCGCTGGGCCCTGTTGTGGTGGGAGATGAGTGCAGAAGGCTGGAGTCTCATGTGCAGAGTTGGAGGGGCCCTGGACTCCAGCTCTTCCTACCCCTGACCAAGCTGTGAGAGCCAGGCAGATGCGTTCTCCTTAGCCTCCGCCCCCTTGCTACTCAGCTTACCTGCCGCCTACCGTATGCCTGGCCTGCAGGAGTACTTGATGCACCCTTGTGGAAGACATAAGCCAAGCCTGCCACTTCCTTATCTTGGCCGTTCTGGCACTCCCAGGCCCATCTTCCTTGCCCCTGCCTAGGTCCGCTCTACCAGTTGGTCCCTTGGCCCTGCCTTCATCACACTTTCTTCTGTCTATGGCTACTGCTCCCGCCACCACAGCCCTATGCCAGAAGAAATACTGAGTGCTCAACACAGGCTGGTTTGTGTGACCATTACGGTGGTAGAGACACACTACTTTCTAGTCACTCCCTCTTTGACAGGACAAATGGATAACCAGCAGATGAGCTGACCATGAACTGGGGTTAGGAGCATGCAGGGAGGCCAGCAGTGGCTGGGAGGCAGGCTAAGGTATCAGGGTTGGAAATAGTGCAGGAAGCTGCTTGCCTGGGGTGGGGTGCGATGGAGGCAGATCCCCTGGGGGAGAGGACCTCTAAGACCTGAAGGCTGAGAAGGAGCCTCTGTGGGACACATGCGCAAGGGTGTGCCAGGAAGCATGATGGGCATGTGCCCAGGCTCTTGGTCAGGCACAGCACAGGGAGTGGCAGAAATGCCAGCTCCCCGGAGGTGTATACTGATCACCTTGTTCAGGCCATGATTCAGCACCTGGAAGAGGGTTTGGCACATGGAACACTCCCACCTGCCTTCCTGGATGAATAAATGAGAGATGTATAAGGAGGAGGCAAGGCAGCAGAGGGCTTGGCTTTGATTTCAAGAGCAATGGGAGATCACTGGAGGGTGCTAAGCTTGGAGTGGCAACCCGGGCTTTCACGGGCACCTACTCTTCTCTCTGTAGGTGCAGGGGTCTGCCTGGGGGAGAGGGAGTGTGACACAGTAGCTGGGAGGTCTTTCATCGAGACAGCCCTGACTTCCAATCTTTCAAGACAAGCCTGAGAGGTCAACCATTCGGATGACTTCCCAGTACCAGGCCTGCCCCTGAGGCTAACAAGGCTGCCTGGGCCCTGGTGAACATCCCCTCAGCTCAGAGCAGCATCAGCTGCTAAAGCAAGGGGAGGGGAAACCACCCGACCAAAAAAAGCCTCTGCCACCTTCTATCTGGGTCATCCCACCTCCCAGCTACATCTGAGAGCTGAGGTGTCAAACACAGCTTCTGCCTTGGGAAACAGCTTTCAACAGCCCGGCCCCTGCTGTGCCTCCCCTCCCTCTGCCTGCACCCAGGCTCTTATAACTCCTTCCCCAGCTGTCCTCCTTTCCCCCCACCTGAGCTGGAATGCACATGGGCATACTGTGTGCATGGCTGTGGGCTCTGGGCCCGAGCCCTGTGCCACATTGCCTGCCTGCGTGAGTCTGCCAGGGTAGCTCACCCTTATCTGCAGAATGAGGCTAATAATAGCTCCTAACACCCCTGAAGATTGTTATCACCCAGGTCAAGTTCTTGGCTCAGTGCCCAGCACATGAGGAGGCTTCAGCCAATGTCATAGTTATTATTTTTTATTAAGATGTCTTTTCATTGGAAAAACAGCTGTACAGACAGAAGAAGAGACAAAGATCTTCCCGTCCTCTAGTTCACTCCCCAAATGGCCACAATGGCCAGAGCTGAGACAATCTGAAGCCAGGAGCTTTGAGCTTCTTCTGGGTCTCCCATGCAGGTGCAAGGTCCAAGGCTTTGGGCCATTATCCACTACTATCGGCTACAAGCGAGCCACAAGCAGGGATCTGGATTGGAAGCGGAACAGCTGCAACGTGAATCAGCACCCATATGCGATTCTGCACTTAAAGGTAGGAGATTAGACAGTTGAGCCATTGTGCTCAACAATTATTATTAAAAAAAATAATGTATTAGAAGTCACAGCATGAGAGAGAGGTATCTTCCATTTGCTGGCTTACTCCTCAGATGGTAACAATGGCCAGTGCTGGATCAGGAGCTTTACCCAGGTCTCCCAGTTGGACACAGGAGCCCAAACACATGGGCCATTTGCTGCTGCTTTTCCCAGATCATGAGCAATTGGACATGAACCAGCACCCCCATGGGATGTGATGTCAGAGGAGGCTTTATTATGAACTCTTTCTATACACAAGGGAGAGTGAATATGCGACTGACTAGGACTAATCCTTGGGGCATAACAGGAGGTAGCTGGCAGGATGCACAAGACAGTGACAGTAGACAGTGAGTGATAAATGTTGTTAAGCAAGATCCTGCTATGGTGCTTAGAAGGGAAGCACCTAGAAGAGGTGACCTTGAGGACAGACATCATTTGGATTGATAAAGATGTAGGAGAACAAAGGGCGGGCAGTGCAGGGGGAGGGCCCAGACAGAGAGTAAGAGGTGTGATGGTGTGCACCTGCCAAGGACTGGCAAAGGTGGTCACTGAGTACCATGCGCTGGCCAGGGTGGCTGTGCTTTACAGGCACACAAAGTGCAATGTGACTAGCATCCTCCTATTTTGACGGAGGGAATCCAGACTCAAACAAGTGGTCCAGAGTAGCTTGGCTGATGACACAACTTTCTCACAGATCCCACCTGTCCCCATGAGTGTCTGTCTCTTGGCAAGCTAGTGGGAGTACGTGGCCCTAATCCTGGGTTGGGGGCCAGCCCTCAAGGGCTCTGAATGCCTCAGAAATGGAGCTGGGTATTATAGCAGTGCAGTGGGGGAGCCATGGAATGTTCTACTTTAAAAAAATCTATTAGAAAAAGATATCTTCCATTTGCTAATTCATTCCCCACATGCTCTCAACAGTCAAAAGCTGGGCCAACCTGAAGGTAGGAACTCCTTCCGGGTCTCCCATGTGGGTAGCATCACCTGCTGCCTCATGGGATCTGCATCAGCAGGAAGCTGGGGTTAGCAGCTGGAGCCAGGTCCTTTGGTATGGCCTGTGAGCATCCTAACCAGCATCTTAACCACCAGGTTCAATACCTGTTCCTGTGGAATGCTGTTGACCAGATGGCATGGGTATGATCTGGCAATTGTAGCAGCAGGTGAGAGGATGGATGGATGGTGCATTAGAGAGAAGCTAAAGAGAAGAGGTCAGGTTTGTGGCTACCACAATGGGCCAAGGTAGAGGGCCTTTCTAGCCCAGGGGCCTCTGTTTTTACACCTGAACACTGGAAGGGTTACACCCAGACTCAAACCCTGCAGCCATACAGGCTTATCCAGTAGTGAACGCCCCCAGCCTATGGCCATCCTGCTGGGCCACCCGCCTGTAAAGGAGCTAAGTCCTTGACATGGGGGGGAGGGGGCTGGAGGAGTCTCCCAGGGAAGAAGCTGGCTTTTACATGCAAAGAGGGAAAATCAAACACTCCTGGCCCATAGTCCCAATCCCGTGGAACTGACCATTTGGAACTGGTTAATATGTGGTGGAGAACCTTAGCCTGGTTGGCGCTCAGCAGCTTCTCCTCCATCCTGCCATGGTCTTTGCCGCTCCTCAGAATAAAGCCAGAGTTCCTGCCCCAGCTACTTCAACCCCAAAGGCTTCTGCCACCAGCCAGAAATGCTTGTCTAGGCTGTGACCTGCAAAACCTGGGTCAAGGCCAAGGCCAGACCTCAACTCTCCTCTGTTCTCCCAGAGAGGTCTTCTGTCCTCATACTTGCCCTCTTCGTGTAGCTAACTAATGTCCTGGTCACCTACTAAGCACCAGGCTCAGAGCTGGAGGCATCTGGGATACAGCAAAAGGTCGAACAGACACATCTTTGGATGTGGGAACATACACACACACACACACACGCAGAACTGACAGTACGGCTGGGCATAGGGCAGAATCTGTGGGCAATCAATGGGGTCCCGTCTGGAGATGTACCCATTAAACTAAAGCCAGGCATGCAATGACTCAGAGCAGAACAGTCCTAGGGCAGGAGACAGGGGTAAGATTGCGGGGTAGCGGGAGGCTGAGGGTAGACAGCCATGTTGACTTCAAAGAAGACTCTGGAGTTTGTTCTGAAACACAGGCAAAGTCTAATCCTAACTCCAGCCCAGCTCAGCCCCTGCTTAGGTAAAACCGAACACTACTCCTTAAGAATCCCCGGCTTCAGTTTCTCCATGTGTACACCTAGTCTCTGTGCAGCTCGGATACCAGATGCTAGGGACTCAGAATGGGGCCGCAGGGACTGGCCGAGAGGAGCAGCAGGCTGGGGACCGGGCTGGGCGTGGGGCACAGCGTCTCTGGCATGGGAACGGCATGCCCTGGTCTTTCCTCAGCTCTCCCAGACAGGAGCTGTCCACAGGAACCATTCCTGGAAACCACCTGGGAAGAGCTTAGGCCAAAGAGGTGGGGGGTGTGGCCTCCCTCTCAGGGACAGGCTAAGGCCCTGCCCAGCTCCCGTCTGGGGAACAGGAGATGCTGTGGCAGCTCCTAGCCTGGGGAAGGCTGGGATATCCTTGGCTACTCTTGAGGCAGCCCCTTCTCTGGAGCTTTGGGATCCCCAAACCGCCCTTTTCTGGAAACAAAGAGGGAAATGCTTTGGCCCCAGGCAGAGTCACTTGTCTGCCTGCAGGCCAAGAGTTTACAAAGGTCTTTCCAGACCACAGGGGCAGCTCTGAGGCCCAGAGAGAGCAGACATTACAGGGCTTTTTGCCCAGGATCCTGCCAGACCTTTGATCCACACTGGTCCACTCCTTCTGCCGGTGATGGCCTCTCTCCAAGTCCCATCTGTAGGGAACATTCCCTGTCCACCGCCACAGTCACCTGACCAGCAGGAAGCGGGAAGTGGAACAGAGAAGCAGGAAACTTTTCTCCTCCAGGATTCCCACAGCCACAGCTGCAGGATGCCCCAGCCCCTTCCTTTCAGCTGCTCCAACATGGGGCCCTTCACCTGCGGCTGATGGACAAGGATAAATCCTAGGTCTCTCTAGGGAGTTGTGTGTATGTCCATGGAATTTCTGCAAGCATGCACAGGTCCAAACCTCTGTGTAATCTCCCTCTCCTCTCATTTTTACAGACCTGATTTAGGTCCCAGCCCCACCTTCAGCTGTATAGATGAAAAACGGGTCTGCTAACAGGACTTGCTACTCCACTGTGAGAGCTACATGGGCTGGTGCAGGTAAGACCTTGGGCCGGCACAGATTAGTAGTGGTTGCTATTTCATCAAGGGCCTGGTCCCCAGATCTCCTTAGAGGCAGACTGTCCTGGCTCCGCCAAGAAAGGAGGTTGTTATTAGTCAGAACCTGCGGCTGCCCATTGAGCCCTCCTAAGCATCAGCCCTGGAAGGAGATGGGAGGAGGCGGAGTGGAGTGTCCCAGTCCTGCTCACAGCCAGGGGAGGGGGAGGAGGGGCAGGACATCAAAGGGTGGGCAGGCCGGGTCCCGCCCCCACAGCCAGGTGGCCTTTGTCAGGACAGGCCGGACACTATCTGGACAATGCGTTGTCGTGTGTTCACTTCCCGGCCAACAGGAGTCACTGCCGAGCCCAGGCACAGCATGTTACATGACAAAAGTGGTGGTGGGGGAACCCATAGAGGAGGTCAGGCCGCCCGGGAGGAAGCTGGGCCTTTGTCCCCTCCCCTCCCCTGCCTTTGAAGAGGGTGATCAGAGAGGCCTGGGGGCAGGAGGCTCACAGGCTCTGGGGCCAAACAGCAGCCACCTTCCCACCTTCCAGCTGTTCCAGCGTCCCCTCCCCCAGGGTCAAGAGTTCAGGGAGCATCCCGGAGGAGCAAGGTAGGGACCCCCGGCACTGATCTAACCAAGGAGGGCTGTTACTCAGCTCCAGTGCTCAGGCCCGGCAATGGCCTGGCTATCAGCCCCAGAGAGCAAGAGGGGTCTGTCCCTTGCTCCTTTGCCCTGGCAGTGGATGAGATGGGTTTGGGATAGTTGACGAAGTAATGGAGGGAGCCCCCACTCCCCAGGGGCAGAGTTGCTAAAAGAGCCTCCAGAATAAGAGTCTGGGACCTACCTATATAGTTTCTACCTTGCTTGGCAACCACAGGGCCATTGCTTTACTTGGGGGGTATTGGAGGTTGGGATCAGAATTCTCCCTCTTAAGGAGAGAGGGTTAGCTTGTGCTTCCTAATGCCCTGATTTGGTGAGGGCTGCGAGGTGAGATTCTAAAGAGGAGCCCTGAAACGAAGCTGCCCAAGAGTGAGGGGATCAGAAGGCACGCTCTGGGAAGCCGAACAAGGGTGCGGGCCGTCCAGGGGATGCCCTAGCCTATATGGGCACCTGCCAGTGCCAGGAGAGGTAGAGGCCCTTGTAAGCGCGCAGGCGCCAAGAGGAGTCCTTACCGCTGCCTCCGCCGCCTCCCGCTGCCACGCTGCGCCGCATCCATTCATAGGGTGTCCGCCTCTGTGCTCCAGGCGATGATGGGCCGCCCGGGCTACCCAGGTGCTGTGCCAGGAGGCCAGGGCCCGGCCCAGGGGGCGCAGGCACTGGGCTAAAGTCCGGAGGGGGCCCAAATGCAAGTGGGGCTGAACTGGCAGCAGGCACCGTGGGGCCAGAGCCATAGGTGGACACCCAGTCGTCCTTGGGTGCAGTGAAGGGTGCTCCCCAAGCCGTCGAGGGTGTGGGGGCCGGCTCCACGTGAGAGTAGCCGGTGAAGTCGGGGTACTGAGAGGGCGTGGGAGGCGGGCCTGGCGGCCCGTAGGTTTGTGGGCCCAAGCCAAGGCTGGCGGGCCTGGCGGGGCCGGGGTACACCGGGGAGTCCTTGTCGAGCACATAGCCCACGTACATGGTAGCCGCGGGGTCCCCCACGCATGCTGGGCCCCGGAGCCGCCTCTGCCGGCCGCCCCGACGACTAGCAACCGCTCACCTGAACTCGCTGGCCCGTCCTCGGCTGCCGCCCCACCCAGGCCTTTTATAGCTCCGGGCTGCCCGCGGCCCCAGCCCAGGCGGGTTTGCATTTCAAAGCGGGGGGAAGCCTCCAAGCCGAGAATCAAAGGGGGAAGCCCGTCGGGGGTGGGGGTGGGAGGTTTCAAAAGGAGACAAATTGCCGCCCCGAGCGGGAGGTGGACACGGCGGGAGGGGGGCAGGAGCGCTGGCTAGGCAAGGGTGCCCCCGCATCGGTACCTGCGGGACCTGCCTGCTGTGCGGGTGGCTTTCCCGCGGCCGCGGGTACGCGCTGCAGGTGCCGTTTCGCATGCCTAGGGGTTGGCCTGGGGATCTGCGGAGGCCTGACCCTGGCACTCCGCAGTGACCAGCAGCTCGAGGGGCCGACTTCCACCAGGGCTCCTGTCTGTAAGGTAGCGGGTCCTTCCTCCTGGGAGGGAGAGGGCGGGCTGGGTCACGACCCCTTGGCTTGCCTGAAAGCTTGGTGGTTTTCCCGTTTCCCACCTAGGAGCTTGCACAGAGGCGCAGGCATGCAGGAGTCTGCCTGCCTGCCCTGGAGTTTTGTCCCTGGCTGTTTTCTGGAGAGAAGTTCTCACTGGCTGGCTTCTGGGACCATTCTGAGGAAACGTCCCGAGTTCTCTTAATCACTCTACCCTTGTATGATTAGTGTTCATTGTGGATTGCTTTTAAGCCACACAAAAGCAGAATTGCATAACGAACTGTCTAGCTTTAGGGTTGCATAGCTCAGCTTTCCTGATCACCTAGGTGTTGTCACACTAATTTTGTTTTCTCCTCATGTTTTCCTAAGCATTTTAGATTTCACAGTCTTGTCATTCCCATCCCCACGCCTCCCTACTCCCCCCACATTAGCACGTGTCTCTTAAACACACTGATGTTTTCTTGCGTAGTATGCCAGTATCACATCTATCAACAACAACACAAATCGCTGGCTTTTACCTAACACACAGCTGTAGTCCCAGTACTCCAAATGACTTAAAATATCTTTGTAGCCATTGGTTTATATGAGTTGCGATTCATTTATTATAGCTGGAGCACTCTAAGTTTTAAAATTTATTTCTAAGGTTTTATTTTTATTTATTTGAAAGGCAAAGTAAAAGTGCCTAACATGATGGCTCAATTGATGACTCCTTTACTTACAAGAGCCAGGATCACATATACACACCTGTCCCAGTCCCAGCTTGTGGCCAGGGAAAGCACTTTGCATCCAGCTCCCTATTTGTGGTCAGGCACAGCAGTAGAGGATGGCCCAAAGCCTTGGGACCCTGCCTCCATGTGGGAGACCTGGAAGAAGCTCCTGGCTTCAAATTGGCTTTAAGGACTGACTCAGCTCCAGCCACTGTGGCCATTTGGAGAGTGAACCAGCAGATGAAAGATCTTTCTATCTCTCCTTCTCTCTGTAAATCTGCCTTTCCAATAAAAATAAGCATTTTTTTTTAAGAAGAAAAATGCTGGGACCGGCGTGGTAGCGTAGTGGTTAAAGTCCTCACTTTGAATACATTGGGATCCCATACGGTCGCCAGCTCTAATCCTGGTGGCCCTGCTTCCCATTCAGCTCCTTGTTTGTGGCCTGGGAAAGCAGTCGAGGATGGCCCAAAGCATTGGGACCCTGCACCCATGTAGGAGACCCCGAAGTAGCTGCAGGCTCCTGGCTTTGGATTGACTCAGCTCCAGCCGTTGCGCTCACTTGGGGAGTGAATCATCGGATGGAAGATTTTCCTCTCTGTCTCTCCTACTCTCTGTATATCTGACTTTCCAATAAAAGTAAATAAAATCTTTTTTTAAAAGGGATAATGCTAAATCTCTTTTTAAAAAGGGCAGAGTTAGATCTTCCATCCACTGGTTCATTCCCCAAATGGCCACAGATGAGCAGTGCTGGATCGGGCCAAAGCTAGGAGCCTGGAACTCTCTGAGCCTCCTACAGAGAAGGCAAGGACCCAAGCGCTTGGGCCATCTCCCACTTTCCCAGGTGCATTAGCAGGTAGTTGGATTAGAAATGGAGCAGCCAGTACTCCTATGGGATGCCACAAATGGCAGCTTAACCTGTTGCATCCCAACTGGGTATTTTCAATGCATCCTGCATGCCACATTCCCCATCTTGCTAAGGACTGGCAAGCTTTTTGCTGCTAGCTAAGCTGGAAAGTGGAAAGGCTGAGGCCCCACTTGGAACAAGGAGCAGGACTGTGGGGTGTGGGCCTTGTGATGACCAGGAAGCCTTGGGGGAAGGTACTGAAGCCCTTCTAGGGGTTCACGCTCTGACAGTCCCTGTGGACCTGCAAAGATGGGTGGCACCCAGGAGGGCGAGATCGGTTTTCTTGGTCTCTCTATTAAGTCGTCATGCTGGACAGGGTGCTCAGTAGACTCTCAGGAACAGGTAGATGTGTCAAAATTGGGGCATAATTTGCAGAGCCCAGTGCACAATGAGCATGTGAACATAAAGAATTTCAAGATGGTGACCATGGAGTATATTGAGTACAGTGTTAAGATACTGCCAGGGACACCCATGCCCCGTATTGCAGTACTAATCCTAGCTACTCCACTTCCAATCCAGATTCGTGCCAGTATGCACACTGGGAGACAGCACGTAATGGCTCAGGTCTGCCACCCATGTGGGAGACCAGAATTGATTGTCAGGCTCTAGGCACTGGCCTGGCCCAGCCATGGCTGTCGTGAACATGTGGGGTTTAAAGCAGAAGTTTGAAAGGTCTCTTTCCATGTGTGTCTTTTTTGTCTGCCTTTCAGATAAAATGAAAATAAACATGGCCCTGCGTGGCTATACAGTGATCTGGCCAAAGGTGGCTCTGGTCAGGCCTGCCTTTCCATCCTAGCTCAGCCGGGGATTCAGTAAGCCTGGGGCAGCCCCTTTGGCTCACAGGAGCTCTTCCCATTGGATGAGCAGAAGCACTGAGGCCTGACTAAGGAAGGGATGATGAAGCCAAGTTTCCATACCAAATGAAGGCTGCTGATGGGCCACCTGGTTGCCACGGATGTGGATGGAGGGAAGCAAGTGGTCGTGTTGGGGGGATTTTGCTCAGAGGTTCTCTGGGCTCTGCTTAGGACCCCATTTCTCAAGCAGTCAGTGGGGAACTAAGTATAGGGAGGCCAGAGAAGAGGGCCAGAGGATGGGGTCCCATCTCTGAACTGTTGTGTGGTGGACAGCTGTGCAGGGTGGAGGAGTGGAACACCTGGGGTGGGCTCTGAGTGTGGGTATGAGGCAAGGCGGAGACCTCCACAAAACAATGTGGAAACACGGGGACACAATCAGTTTCCCCCCACCCCCATGAAACAAAGGGCTGCCTGACGGAGTGAGCTCACTGTCACAGGAGGCATGCAAGAGGCTGTCGGGGTCTGCAGTGAGGAAAGCTGTGGCAAGATACCCGCTTGTGGGGAGAAGGTGCTTTTTAGGTACCGCTCCCCTTGTCCCAAGAGTAGGTTTGATGGCAGACTGAGAGGTTGAGAACAGATGTGAGTGTAGGAGTTCATCTGTTCAGGTATTCACTTGCTTGGCAAATACTTAGAAACAGAACACTGTCTTGGTATTGGTTAGCAAGGTCCTGCCCTTGGGGGGGGTGCTTCCAGGTGGGGAGCAGAGCCAGGGCTGCATGAAATAATCCCTGATAAAGAGATTGTCACATCTCAGCGAGGAAGGGCCAAGGGGAGAAGGGGGAAGTCTTGCAGGAGGAAGTATCCTGTGAGCCAGAATCCTGGGCAGTGGGAAAGAGCCCCATGGGCCAGGTGCCCCCCCGGTCTGAGGTGATCTAGAATGTGTTTTTTTTGGGGGGGAGTTCTGGATGAGTCTGATGGTCCCAGAGAAGTGAGGAATTGGCAGGGCTCTGGGCATGAGCGTGGGTGATAGCTGGGGACTGGGGCAGCAGAGAACTGACAGGAAACTGAGCCAGTGAGCCCAGGTCCCTGCTGCTCAGTGTTGGTGGAGCAGTCCTTCCACGTGGTGTCCACCTCCCAGTGGGGTAGGCCTCTCTTAGTTCCCCCGCACTTTGGCCTTCTCTCTCCTACCTCAGTGCCCATGTACTCTGTGTGACCGCAGCTGTAGCCTGGGGGCCAGAGCTGTCCACACAGCACCCATCCGATGCCGGCCCCATACCAGCCTTTTCCAAGGTAGCAACCTTGTGCATCCTTATCACAGCCTGGGCCAGGAGGAGCCCCGGGATGGTCACCACTTGGCAGCTGCAGACTTCAGAGTCCGGGGAGGTCCAGCTGCACGTCACATGGAAGACCTGGCTGGAAGTTCACCTTTGCCCTAACACCAAGTTAGCCAAGCAATCTGGTGAGGATAAGCGTACCCCCACCACCCACCACCAGCTTGTTAGTTGGGGTTTTGCTTAAACAAATAGTTGGTTCTTCTTCCTCCTCTGGCTCCTTCATGCAAAAGCACCTCTGATGTTCCCTCTTCTTCCTCCTCCCCCCCCAGGAGGAACCCCCACACACACATCCCCACCCCGGTCAGAGTCCTGGGCAACTGTGGTTGGATACCATCAGGTCCCTTCTCTGAAGGACGCTGTGTTTAAATGTCCCAGGCTAAGAGTCCTTCCTGCCTTGGCCTCTGACCCACTGGGTGGCCTTGAGCCTGGCCTCTTGCATTCCATGTGCCTATAGGGCACTGACTACCTCTGGCAGTGCCAGGCCAGGGTGGGCTTTCCATGGGGAAGCCCCTGAGTACCCTGTGGGCAGCCTCTTCCTCCCTGACAGCCCTTTATCTCTGGGAACAGTGTTTATTGGATCTCGCCTTCCTCTGGCTGGCCCGGGAGGGCCCCTCTTTCTCCTGGAGGCCCTCCCTCCCAGCTGCTCTCACACACACTCGGCCAGGGCCTCCTCAGGGTGGGGCTGTAGAGCCAATGGCCTCATAAAGATCTCAGTGATAACTGGGTCTTTAAATGGGGTTTATGGCCCTGCAAGAGGGAAAGCCCTGGGCCCAGCTTTGTGTTAGAAAAGCTTTGCTGCTTCAGAGAAGCAGGAGGCCCCAGGACTAGCGTCAGGCTCCCTGGGCCCCCAGCTCCAGCCTCTGGAAGCACTTGGCTCTGGACCATCAGTACAAAGGCGTTGGCATAAGGCCAAGCCCAGCCCAGCCTGGAGCTCACTCTGTGACCTCGAGCAACTCTCCTCTCTGAATCTGCCTTGCCCACCTTGGCGGGGGGGTGGTAGTGGTGGCCCAACATGAGGTTCACCAGAGCACTTGGCCCAGTCGCGCCCCCCTCTCTTCCCAGCACCTTACCTCCAGGGGGATGGAGCGCCACCTGCTGGCACTCTGGGCTATTACAAGAGGGCTAGGGGTTCTGGAGAAACACAGCCCAAGGGAGCAGGCACATGGGCACAGTGTCTGCCCCATGGTGCAGAGGATACAGGGAGGCCAGGGTCACTCACAGACTGGGGCCCAAAAGTCCTGAGTCTGGGGGGTACACCCCTGCAGTCCTCCCAACACGCAGAGCCCACTGTGACACCTGCCCATGCCAGCCCACTCTCCACAGGGCACCATGGTGGCCCCGTACTCACAGTGCCCTGTTTAAAATCCTGCAGTGGCCCCTACTGGCCCTTGTGGGAAAAGCCATACTCCCTGGGCCCTGACTGCTGCTCCAGCTTCAACCCTCCCTTGCCCCAGCCATTATTGTCTCTCTATTCACACACAACAAACCCTGAGTCCCATGTTGTGACCTGGGCTCATCCCTCTGCTGCTCTTCAGCCTCTTCGTGCTCTGAGTAAATACTGTGTCCATGATGGTACTCTCCATTGTGTTGCCTATGTTTAGTGCTCAGTTGCCTGGGAGGGTGGTCGCAGGAACAGGTAGGTCTGGGAACTAGAGCGAGAACATCCCATCCCCAGACCTGCTGAATACCCACAAGCAGGTTCTGGCTTTTAGAAGCTTCTGACCACAGAGAGAGAGTGGCATAGTCCCATGACTCTGCTTTGAGGGTAGGAGCCCTCTCTGCAAGTGCTCCAGGCATACACCCTAGCTCCCTGTGGCTCCTGCAGCTCTGAGATGGGGAGCTTACACGAAGGTGGGGGAGAGGCTGAGCAGGCAGCATCTTGAAGCGCTTGTGTCATGGGACCCTGGCAGGCCTTGGTAGCCATGGACTAGTCCAAAAAGAGGAGTCATGGGCATTGAGGTGGGAAATGTGCTCAGATGGCTGCTGTGCCGGGTATCTAGGAGGTGGGGCAGAGTTGCCCAGCCTTTGCCTTACTGGCATCGTGGCCCGGTGCATGGGAACCTACCTGCCCTGTCCAGGGTGTGTACTGGGGGACCTCAGGCAAGTCCCCTCCTCTCCTCGGACCTCTGTCTCCACACCTGGACCATGGACATGTCCCGACAGCCCCTCTCTTGCCTCCGCCTGGGACATGTGTGCTACTTCCTCCTCCTCCCCCGCACTGGGGGCTTGCGCGGGACCAGGCTGGGAGCGTGGGAGAGCCAGATGTGGTGGCCGCTGGCCCCACCGGAATGAATGCTGAGCAGGCTCCTGGGGATTCTTCCACTCCAGATCCCTTCCTGGCCCCTAGCCCCCCGCCCCCCTGAGAGCTGCTGCTTCCGACTCTGACAGGCGTGGGTGGGGGTCTGGACAGGGGGATCTGTCCCCCTTTGAGGAAGAGTATGTACCCCAGCACGACAGCAAAAGCTTCAGTGCAGTTCCCTGTTGTCATGGGCTTTGTGCCTATTGCTGTTGATGGGACCTCCCCACTAGCCTGCGCTCCAGAATACCTGGGATCCTGCCACCACTTTTTTGTGGAGTTCTGTTGTGTTCTAGAAAGTACATAAAGTGCCTGTGAATGTACACCCTCTCTGTAGCCCTGGGAGGCAGGCACATGTGCCCCATCTTTTAGCCGGAAGCACTGAGTGTTGGGGAGCCCAGATAATGTAATTGTTCAGGCTCCCCTAGCTGGAGCTGGCTAGAGCTTGGCTGAAATTGCTGGTGTCAGAGCCCTTTGGGCAGGCCTCCATGCTGCAGGAAGGGGATGTGCTAGACCCCTTCCCAGACCCAGAGTCCCTCTCTGTCTCTTCTCAGGATATGCAAGTGGCATGTCAGAGCTGTGTGAAGCTGGCCTAGGCTCCTGGTGTCTGTGCCAGTGCTGCTTTCCTGTGTGTACTGGCCACTGGGCAGGCTGAGGCCCTGAGCAGGGAGTGTCCAGGCCAAGGTACACAAAGATGGATTGCTGCTGAAAGGATGGAGAATTACCACTTTAATGCCCCCCTCCCTCAATGCATTTCTCTCCCCAAGCATCTTAGGGATCAATCCTGGCCGAGTCTCCCTTGTCCAGCGGGCAGACCCAGGCTCAAGTGTTGCAGTGACCTGCTCAGACCCACATGCTCTGAAACTGGAGAAGCTAGGGGTTTAAGCTCAAGCGTTGTCTCTGGCCCCAGAGCTGAGTGCTCTGCAGGATCAGTGCTTTCTGGATCGGCCAGCCCCAAACAATGGCGCTCACAGTGCTCCACATCGCTCTGCACCTTCCAGCCCTGCCTCCGTCGAGAGGAGCAACATCCTGGTGTCCACCAAGGGTTAATGGTGCTAGGGGCTAAGTGCTTCCAGATGGACTAGTCGGCCAGCCGGCTGGGCTAGCCGGAAACCAGGCGGCTGCCAGCTTCCCCAGGGAGCCACCACCGACTGCCCCCTCCCCTCTGTGCTGCCTCTCTGGTCCCAAGAAGTACCTCTGTCCTAGACCCACTAGTCTTGTCTCCTTCACTGGAGTCCAGGGGAATGGTAGACAGAGCATCCCAAGGGTCTTCCAGCCTGGGGAGCTTCCCACACCCCCATTACATAACAGATGAGGGAAACTGAGGCTTGGGCAGGGCAAAGGCCCTGCACAGGTGAGGCCTCCTGACTCCAAGAACAGCTTCTTCCCCTAAGCTCTCCTGATTGCAGCCTCTGGGCCAAGACCAGGAATGCAAATGGCAGCAGTGCTAAAGAGCAGTTGTGGGTGGCTAAGGGAGTTGGGGGTCCCAGCATAAGGCCTACAGGCTGTGTTGTCTCACTGTTCCCTCCACAGCCCCTGCTGCCAACCTGTCCTGGGCCAGGCCTTCTGCCTTGGGGCACTTTGTCACTTCTCCCGATGGTCTGAGGATCTTTCTCCCCTGTTGGGCAGTCCTGGTGGAGGTAAAACCTAGAGGTGACCACAAGCATGAGCATGCTTGGATGGAACTGCAGCCCAAGCGAACGCCCATGCTGCACAGAAAGGGGCCTGGGAGGGACTAGGGAGGAGTGGGCCAGGCCGTACACTATGTGACCTGGGCCTCAGTTTGCCCAGTTGTACCGCCATGGCAGCAGGGGGCTCGGCTCCCTTCTCTATACTCCCTTACATTAGGCAATGCTTTGTTGGCATCAGAGAGCTGCAGGTGAGTGAACTGAGGAGCAGCAGCAGCCAGGCACCTAGGGCCTTGGCTGACCCCGGGGGAGACCTCCAAAGACACTGGAGAATCCCTGCTGAGTGACCGAGTGAAGGTGCAGCAGGTGACAGGGAAGAAGGCAGGGCCGGGGAGCCATCCACACTGCAGTATGGGTCCCAATGCTGTACACTGTGTGACCCAGGCCTCAGCCCGCTCGCCTGTGCCCCTGGGTCTCCATCCCACCAGACTAGCTCCTGCCAGCTCTGCCCCTGCTGGGTAGGGAAACTCACATCCCCACTCTGGTCCTCAGTTTCCCTTGTCTGAGAAATGGGGACATGGCTTCTCCGTGCATTCCCAGGGCTTTGTGATCCTTCAAGGAATACAGCTGGGGATCTGAAGATGTGTGCTGGGTGACCTTTGGTCAAATTGCTTTACTTCTCTGAGCCAATTCAGCCCTAGGCCTTGCATTTTCCCTCTGATCACCTTGGGGTGTCCTTCTCTCTCTCCCACATCACCTCCCTCAGAAGCACTCTGATTCCCTTAAGCTTCAGTCCCAAGACCTTCTCAGGAGTGGGGCCCCTTTCTTTAGAATATTGTTTGCACATCATACAAAGTGATTAACGTATAAAATCAGCCCGCTCCAGAGTTACTGATTTTCCAACCCCACCTGCAGTTGCCTTGGTGGGCCCTTAGTGGGTCAGATGTTCCCCGTTCCTGACTGTATTCTCCTCTCCCTGCACGCCCCCCACCCATGCCCCAAAGGGTCAGAGACTGCCTGTCCCTCTCCCAGCCCTCAGCGCAGCATCTGGCACATAGAAGCTGCTCAATATAATTGTGTATAACTGACTGGTGGCCAACTCAGCCTGACAGGCGGTCGAACTGCCTTTGCCTAGGGGGAAACTGAGGCCCAGGGTGAGGTTACCCCTTCACCCTGTGCTTCCCCGGGGATTAAGGACCATGGCAAGAGGTGGCTAGCGCCAGGGACAAGCAATAGGCAAGTGAGGCCCGGCCACTCTTTAATAAAAGTGACTCAGCGGCTGGCGTGGGCTGCGGAATTTCTAAACATCCCTTCACATCCTGAGAGAACAGGCGACGGGAGGGAGAAAGCAGAGGGAAAGGAGGAAGAAAAACAAGAAACGGGGAAAAGGGAGGGGGGGACCTGAAATTGAAAACAGACGCACGCGCCCACCCTCCCTGCCCCCCCTTCCCCCGGCCAGGCCAATCAGAGGCCGCCCTGACAGTGGGCGGGGGGCAGGGAAGCCCACAGTGGTGTGAGCTCCTGGGGCTGCCAGAGGCCTGCAGTCCCTGCCCGCCCTCTCTGGGACCCGGGACAGCTCTGGGAGCTGCTTGGAGCCAGGGAGGAGGAAAGAGTCCGCCAAGCCCCTGAGGCCAGCCTGGCCCCAGCAGCCCGTGCCTTGCCCGCCCAGCCAGCCAGCCAGCCAGACCCAGGACGGCCTCTCCTGGCAGCCCTGCTCCTCCCTGAGGATGCTTGGGGTGTAAGGGCTTCACCCAGAGCTCTTCCCCTGCAGCCCCCCAGCCCCACCACTCCCCCGAGTCTTCAGGAGCCTGCCAGGGCCCCCTCCTTGTCCCTCCACGCTTCTGCTGTGCTGCGCATTGTGGGTCCAACAGCCTTTCTGATAACCAAGGAACAGGCAAGAAGGAGGACTTCCTGGAAGGGGTGACAGTCCAGAGCCCGGGACAGTGCCCACAGCAGAACCCTTGACAGCAAGGTAAGTGCTGGGAGAGGTGAGAGCCCTAATCCTGGTGTCCTGTCCCCTTGCCCCAGCTTGTGCCTCTTTGGGTAGGTTAAAAAAAAAAGTGGGAAATATTTTTAACAAAACCAGATGCGAGGAGGCTGGGTGGCTGTGGGTGATGTCAGGACTGAAGGAGCCAGTTCTCTCTTTGCTGCTCTGGGGTGGGTGGCCTCTCCCCCTCCCCAACCCCGCTACCTCCTGCCTTCACCCAACACCTACCCCTCCCCAGAGTTTCTGGGTGTCCCGTGAGGACCCCCCAAAGTGCAGTATTGTCTTCAGAGCCGGAGAGAGCTGGAAGGGGCAGAGAGAGAGAAGCTGTGGGCTGACATACAGGAAGCATGGAAGGTGGCCCTGGTAGAGCAAAGGGGACCTCAAGTGCTATTGCCCCTGCCCTTAGCTTTGTTTCTAAGAATCCGCTCTGGCCTGGGGCCAGTCTGCCACTAAGCAACCTCAGGATGTAAATGGATTTGCAAATTTTGCAGATTCCTAAGAGGTCCTACCAAACCCCCAGTAGGGCCACAGGGAAATTTTGAGGGTGAGGCCCCCCCCCACTCCCTGGTGCTGGAGGGCATGGGGCCTGGCTCACTGATCTGGGGCACTTCTGCAAAGACCTGCTGTTTCCTTGGGCTGCAGGCGGCTGCTCGGCCCCCTCACAGTGTCCCTCCTTGTCCTCCTTAGCTTAAACCTCAGGTTGATCACACCATCTCCCTGCCCTGAGATGGCTGTCCATGGCTCTCCAAGGCTTGCAGAACCCCAGCTTCCCTGTAGCAGCTAAGGCTGGTGGACTATCGCTTCACCACCCGCCCAGGGTCATGCTTTGTGAGGCTGATCCTGCTGGAATGCTCGCCAGATTCAGGCAGGGACCACTATTCCGCTGCTCACAGCAGGTCCACCACACAACGAGGGAGAGGCAGATCTTGGCAAGGTTGTGGGTGCCCCTGCCCCATGACTCCAGCCAACTGGGGCCTTCTGAGGAGGAATGCACACCCTCCTGCTTGTGGGCATTGGCCCTCCGCATTCCTCTGCCTGGAATGCCCTTCCTCATCACTTTGCTTTCAAGGACCCTCCCTGTTCCAACTCTTCCAGGCAGCCCTCCTGGGTCCTTCCAGCCTTCCCAGTGCTCATGCTAATTGCTGCCTTCCTCTGCTCATCAGAGTCTGGCCAGTCCAGGCTTCCCTGTCTTGTGCTCTGCCCAACCTGGGCCAGCCCTGAGTGGAGGGCAGAAATGAGGTAGAATGCAGGAAGGAGTGCCTCTGTGACCCAGCCCCTTCTTCCCAGCCACCCCAGAGCATGCAATATGTTCTAAAGCCATTCAGTCCTCCTGCATCTCGGACTCCACCCAAGGGACATGTAGCAATGCGGGTCCCACCTTCCCTGAGTGCCTACCCAGGCAGGCACACTCTGCCTCCTCACAGAGAGACTTTGAAATCCCGGTCGTCACCCCATCTTACAGATGAGAGAACTGAGGCTGGAATTATTGCTGAGGCCAGAGTGGGCTTGAATCTAAAGACTTAACCATCACACTGCCAGAGCACTCCTGGTCAGGGAGGAGAGTCCATAGCTGCCTGCCCAGGCAGACGTACCTTGGCTCCGACACCCTCCCCAGCAAGGAGTGCACCACCCTCACCATCCTCCCATGTGACTGTGCCAAGGTCTGCCAGGCTCTGGCTTGGTCTGGAGAGAGCAAGGAGCCCCTCTGGCCTGCACCCTGCTCTCCTGTTTGTAGGTGGTGGTTCCTAGGCTGTCTTTTCTACCCTGGAGGAAGAAGAGCTGGGACCTGTAATTGCTGCCAGATGTGGAATGCACCGGGTACTTAGTCCACAGATGGAGTACTGGCCCTGGCTCCTAGAAATCCATGTGGGTCCAACCTCGGACCCTGTGTCTCCTCCCCAGGCTGCTTCTACAACCGGGAGGGAAGCAGTGGGCACCATGGACAAGCAAAGCCAGGCTTGGGCATCAGCTGACCAGTTCGCAGCCAGCCCCTCCCTCCATTGAGCTCCTGACAGTGTGACTCTGGGCCAGGGCTTTTTCTCTCTGGGCCTCGGTTTCCTCACTGGGAAGACTGTGGGGTCCATGAGATGGTCCAAGGCACTGTGTTTCAGGGGGCAGGCCTGATACCCCTGGCCAGAAAAGGGCTTGTCCTCTGTGTCTTCTGTGCAGGACCAGTTGGCCATGAACCTGGTCTTCCACCCCTACAGAGCATGCCATGGGTGGAATTCAGTTGCTGCAAGCGTTTCCAAGGCCCACAGTCAGGCTCTCTGAGGCTCCAGGAGGGTACCCTGGGTGTTTTGCTGGGGACAGGTTGCTGGATGTGGTGGAGAGGGTCCCTGGAAGCCCCTCAAGTGTACTCCTGCTTCTCGGTGGGTGGTGGGTCCTTGGGATGGGACTTTGCTCACAGCTGTCCCAGACTGGGGAGAGTGCAGGGAAGGGATGCTGGGTACCAGCCCAGAATCTGAGGTTGCTGGGAAGCAGGTTCAGGGAAGACATCTTGCATCAGGAGCCAGCCCTCCATAGGTACCCTGGATCTGTGCTTGAATTGAGTTGTTTTTTTTTTAAAGATTTTATTCATTTTATTACAGCCAGATATACACAGAGGAGGAGAGACAGAGAGGAAGATCTTCCATCCGATGTTTCACTCCCCAAGTGAGCTGCAACGGGCCGATGCGCGCTGATCCAAAGCCGGGAACCAGGAACCTCTTCCGGGTCTCCCACGTGGGTGCAGAGTCCCAATGCATTGGGCCGTCCTCGACTGCTTTCCCAGGCCACAAGCAGGGAGCTGGATGGGAAGTGGAGCTGCCGGGATTAGAACCGGCGCCCATATGGGATCCCAGGGCTTTCAAGGTGAGGACTTTAGCTGCTAGGCCACGCCGCCGGGCCCTTGAATTGAGTTTTATATCCAGTACTCACAGTTTACTGTTCCTCAGTGTGTAGGACGTGCCTGGCATGTGAGCAAAGGTAAAGTCTGACTAAATAGTTGCTGGGTTGATTACATTATTACTACCACCTCAAGGACAAGATGTAGACTCTCCCCATCCTACAGAGGAGGAAGTTTCCAGAGAGGTTAGAGATGTTGCCCAAAATCCCACAGCTGGTAGGTGAAAGAGCCAGGATTGGTACCTGGGTGCTTCTGACTCCAGAGCTCCATCATGGAAGGTTGGTTGGGGCTCAGGTCAGCCCTGGACACCCAGCCTCAGTTCTGTAGTGGTTACTAGTGGTCCGCCACCCCTGCGTGACTGTGGACAAGCCACCCTCTGCCTGGGTCCCACTTTTCCCATCTGTTCAACAGGGTTAACACAGATAACCCTAAAGTCCCTGACATCCTGAACACAATTCTGGGATTCCAAATGCCTCCAGTCTATACCGGCAGCTGCACCAGCCCTGCTATATGCTCAGGGATCATGCATATTTAACATCCCAATGAAAGGGGTTTTTGTACCCTTTCTGGTATTATTGAAAGAGGTCAGGATCGATGACCATTAATGGAAAACTTGAACCTGTCATCACAAGGAGAAACTTTGAGACAATTAGAGCAACCCCCAGCACACTCAGTATCTCTCAGGGATTCGGACGGTGTGTTTCTGGTGAGCCAACTCACCCACTTTCCTAGGCTCCTGAGCAGGGAAGCATGGGGAGGTGGGCCTGCTTGGGCTCCAGACCCATAGGTCCCTTTCAAAGTGGTTACTGAGCCTCATGGACTTTGATTTGGAAGCGGGAAGTGAGGTTAGTGTCATGGAGTGATGGGGTCCAGAGAGGAGGGGAAGACTGGGTGCAGAGCCATGAGTGTGGAATTCACCTGCTTGCTACAGTTGCTGTTGCAAGCCTCAGATTCAGAGCACCCCCCCAGCTGCTTTCCGGGGTACCCCACCCCCAACCTGCCTACTGAGGAGATTGGAAATCAAAGCATGCCGCTCAAGCTGTGTTAATGTCCTCTCTGCCTGGCTTCAGATCTGGTCTATTTGATGTCTTAGAGGGTGCTGGAAATCTTTCGTCTGCCCAAGGTCCCCACTTCCCCACCCAGTGATGGACAGGGCTGTGTCTCAGGAGGATGGGGGTGGAAGTCCCTGAATATCAGAGGTGTAAAAGGCTTTTGGGGTCACATGGTTTAACTTGCTTACTGTGTGGGGGCGCAAGGGAGCCCAGAGTGGAGAAGGGGTGCAGATTATCAGGGGTGTCACTGAGTCTGAACCCGACTTTCCTTTGTGCTGTGATATGCATTGGGTCTTCACGAGCTCTGATGTCCAAGGTTCAGCCTCCATGTCTCTCTGGGCTGAAAACAGGGTACAGGGTTTGGGCTGAAGACAAGGGCACTCTTCTCAGTGATGGGGAACCCTGGGTAGCTTTCTGGACCAGGGCACCTTGGTGCAGTCCACTTCTCCAGTCTAGCTCTGACAGGAAGTGGAGAATGGAGGGACCAGGGAGAATTTCAGACAAAGGAAGTTCGGCTGGCTCTGTCCTTAGCCCCATGGCAACCCTGCCAAGCTTTTTGTGGCTATGGTCCTCCCCACTCCCCCTATAGCTGCCCTGTTAACTTTGGGTCCTGGAAAGTGGAACCCAAGAGCTGAGAGCCCACCTGCTGCTCTGCAGCTGAGACTGCGGCTAAGCCTCAGTGGCTATAGGGGTGAGGACTCAGCTTTACCAACATATCCCAGAAGGCCTGTCCCCTGCCAACTCAGAGAAAGTCTTGAAGGTGAAGGCTGAACTTTGACCCTGTGGACTGTGGGATGGCCCTCTGTGTTTGCATTCTTGTCAGCTTCCAACCTACCTGCTGAATTGATTGTACAGTAGTGAATAGATAAATATATATAGAAATAGATTGGTTGAAGGATGGGTAGATGGCAGAAAGATGGATGAGTGGACAGGTGGGTGGATGCATGGACAGTTGGATGGCTGGATGAATGGATGGATAGAATCCCCCTTGTTTAGTGAGTAGAAATGACTTTCAACCTCATGAAGATCTTTTGCTTGGAAGGATATAAACTGTATTTAATGCTTTGCACTCTTAAAATTCCTGTTTGTTTTATTTCATTTTTTAAACAAGGAGCCTGCATTTTCATTTTGAACTTGCTGCAAGTTAAGTAGTTAGATCCCACTGGATTCAAGACTAGGTTTGCAATGGCTTTATGCCCGAAATTGCTTCCACTGTCCCTGTCTTAATTCACAACCTCCCCTCTGATGCCACTCTATTCATGTCCCTCCCCTGCACAAAGACCCTACTCCTAGTGCCTGTAGTTCTGGCATTGTCACTGCCCAGCCAGCAGGCAGCAGCCAGTCGCCACAACTTGATGCCAGAAAGCCAGCTTCCCAGTGCTTCCAGGGGAGGGCCCTGACCTTCTCCCAGTCCTTCAAACTTTTCCCGAAGCAGCCCACAGGTGTCTGTTTGCCCAAGAGTCTGGGTTCCAGCCTAGCAGATCCGCTCCCTGCCTTGTCTTCCACATGCCTGTCAGTCTTGGAGGCCTGGCTCAAGACCACAGCCCTCAGGAGGTCCTGCCTCCTCTCCCCACTGAACTAGACCTATCCACATAATAGTCACGGTGTACCAAGCACCTAGTTTGTATCCAGGGCTTTTCATCACAATCTCTAACCCCCACAGCAATGCCATATTCTGGACATTGAGACTCCAAGTGTTTCAACTCAGGAAGGACTTTACTACTTGTTACCAAGTAGTAAAACCAGGACCTGCCTCTGGGATTAGGTGGCTTCAGGCTGGAACCACTGCTCCCAGTCTGACTGGGCTCCCACACCACTGCTGTGACCTGGTGCTATCAGGCACACCCTGCAAGTCAGAGTATCATGAGTTTTTTCTGCCTGCACTTGCCCATCCTTATTGCATCTCTGCAGGGCTGGGGGTCTGCCTGCCCATCCAAGTTCCCAATCTTGTGAATCCTGTGTTAGTCTGTGTGTTGTGGGGTGGGGGAATAGCTGAGGTCCCCAGGCCAGAGGGCCAGAAAAGCCAATCCTGCACAGCCATTTGATCTCTTGTGCTGATAAATATCCATTGAACACCTGCCAGATACTCAGTCCCAAATGTTCCAAGTAATTGTTACGTGGCTTTTGCAGTTTGTAGAGAATCATATTAAGGGAGCAAGGCTGAGCTGAAGGAGAGATGGTTAGTCAGTGCACTAGGAGGTGTTGGCTTTGGGTTCTGGTGCTAGGCTGGCCTCAAAGTCCTGAGTGTGCAGTAGTGAAGGCCCCTTGCCGAGCCTCGGCGTGCTGGAATGGCTGCAGCTGCTCCCACTCTCCACAGCAACAGCAGCTGTCCCTTCCCGAGAACGCCTTTTGGACGGGCAGTGATCCTCCTGCACCATCCCGTCTATCCACGTGCCCCTTTGTGGCCAAGGCCGGCCAAGGCATCTCGGCTTACACCCCAGGCTGAACGAATGAGTTATTTCCCCATGAGAGGATGAATAATCATCATCAGACATCCACTGGCTGTGCCGAGGGCTGCGTGCCAGGCCCTGCTCTCAGCATTTTGTTTGCCTTGCCTCCTTGGGTAGCCTCAACAACTCCATGTCAAGGCCCGGCATACAGAGGAGGAGACTGAGGCCCCAGGAGTGAACCACATATGGGGAACCCACAGAGGAGGGGATGGCCGAGGGAGTGGGAGAGTTCTTGGTCCTCCTGGTTTGTCGTGCTGGAGTGCACGGAATGTCAATGTCCCCAAATTGGCACCAATTAATGGCAGGTCTCTCCCTAGCCCGCTCCCCAGCCTGCCTTGTAGACTGGCGGGTGGAGGAAGCTGCATGCTGCTGGGTTGGGTCGTGGGGGCCTCCTTGGCTGGCCTGCTCCCTGTGCACTTGGCACTGAGGACCTTTTTTATTGACAGCCCCTACCCCGGGCCTGTGGCCGGTCCCAGGCTGGCAGCATCCTGGAGAACAGAAGGCTTGCTTGTCTGTGCCTGCCACACCACCCCCCTGCCCCCGCCTCAGCTTGGGACCCCTCTCAGGGACTCCTTTGGCTGCCGGGGCCTGTCGCTCTGTGTTGCCATGGCACCGCCCGAAGGTGAGGTTGTGGGGGCATCCCAAGGATGGTGGACGCCTGTAGTTCTGAAGCTGCCAAGGAAGGCCCGGCAGCTATGAAGAGTAGAAGGGGCTGCTGGGGCTCCAGCAGGGGCAGGCCTGCAGTAAAAGTGCCAGATACCTAGCCCGGCTGCTGGAATGCTCAGCTCAGACTGTCCTTTGAGACAGCCTTAAGGGAGCCCAGAAACCTGCCTGGGCACAATCAGGGTCCCTCTCCTTAGCCTAGTGTGCTGGCACTGAGCCTGTATGTTACATGGCTCAGGCCTCATGACTTCTAAAGCCCAGGTTGGCCACAGGTAGCAGAGGGCATGACACAGGCTGCCTGTGCCCACTGCCCTCCCTGAAGACTGGGCAGGACACTGAACCCCAAGGCACCTCTTATCTCCGAGAGACTGAATTCTGCTTGGACCCCATGAGTGTTGAGCATCATGCAGGAACATTTCTCTTTGGGCAGCGCTGTTTCTGGAGTAGACACCGGTAGTCAAGATTGCA
The DNA here is from genome assembly GCF_030435755.1 of Ochotona princeps. NCBI lineage: Eukaryota > Metazoa > Chordata > Mammalia > Lagomorpha > Ochotonidae > Ochotona > Ochotona princeps. The sequence continues at coordinate 23,209,880 of NC_080850.1, forward strand.
GGCTTTGCTGGTGGTCACTTAGCACAGTGGGCAAGCTGTTGCTTGAGACATACCCATGCCATTGCCAAGTGCCTGGATTCAGGTCCTGGCTCACTCCCGCTTCCGGTTTCCTGCTAATGTGCACCCTGGGAAGAAGCCAGCATTGACTTAAGTACTCAAGTCCCTGCCTCCTACCCTGGAGACCTGGATTGAGTTCCTGACTCCTGGCTTTGGCCTGGTCCAGTCCTAGCTGTTGCAGACATTCAGAGAGTGAACCAGCAGATAGGAGATTTCTCTCTGCCTTTCAAATAAATTATTTTTTTTAAAAAAATAGAGGGTCCTGTGTGCTGGTTCAGTGGCCAAATCCTTCTCTTGCATGCCCGGGATCCCATAAGGATGCCAGTTTGTATCCTGGTTGCTCCACTTCCCATTCAGCTCCCTGCTTGTGGCCTGGGAAAGCAGCAGAGGATGGCCCAAAGCCTTGGGACCCTGCACCCACATGGGAGACCTGGAAGAAGCTCCTGGCTCTTGACTTTGAATCAGCTCAGTTCCGACTGTTGCAGCCACCTGGGGAATGAGCCCTACAACGGAAGATCTTTCTATCTCTCCTTCTCTCTGTATATCTGCCATTCCAATGAAAAGATCTCCCTCTCTCTCTTAAAAAAAAAAACTTATAGGCTCTTGAGTCAAACTGCCCTGGTTTTATACCCTGGTGTCTTTACTTCTTGGCCATAAGATCTTAGGCATATAACCAAACTTCTTGGAGACTCGACGTGCTCCCCTGTGAAATGGGAATAATGAGTGTCCCCTCCCACAGAGCTGATGAGAGAGCGAGCCAAATCAGTGGGGCAATGCATTTAGCAGAGTGTCTGCCTCTGACAAGTAGGGCCTTTGCTTGGCCTTCCATTTAGGGTTCAGAGAGTAACTGATACATGGCTGGGGAGGCTGGTGGATGGAAGCAGGACCAAGAGACAGGACACAGCAAGGCAGGCTGTGCTTGGTGCAAGGAGGAGAATTCTCTATCAGCTGGCATCTGGTGATGCTGAGCTGTGGAGTGAGTTGAGACCTCCATCACCAGAGGTACACTTGCAGAGCAGGTGTAGGAGAAGGCAACAGGGATGTAGTCAAATCGTGGAGCCCCACAACTGTAGGGCTCTTGACAAAAGCTGTGTCTGTCTCCCCATCGGTTTCAGCTTGCCCCAGCTCTGAAGAGCGCTTGGAAGGACAAGAGGAGGTGTTGGGAAGTAGTGTGAGAGAACAAGGCTGTGAACATGGGGTCGGGTTGTTCTGTGTGGGGCTGCACAACAGTGTTCCCACCTAAGGCTGTTGCAGGGACCCTGAGCAGGGATCCTGGAGGGCCAGTCTGCCTGACTGGCAAACTCTGCCTCTGTCCTCAACTGTCCCGTGAGGAAGTGGCCCCCCCACAGGCAGAGACTGCTCCTGGCAGTTTGTTTTTATAGCACTTAAGGCCAAGGGCTAGGTGATGGGGTGGACGGTGATGGAGGTAGCTGTTCTTATTTGCTGGGGGGTCACTCTCAAAGCCATTCAAGTCCCTGTTCCTTTTCAAAGCACTAATGGGGACCCAGTTAGCAGCCCCAGGGACTTCACCAGGTCAGGGATGCAGTGGACCTGGGCAACATTAAACTATATGCCTGGAGTGGGGGCAGGAGGACAGCCATGGACCCGAGCAGGGGAGGCCAGTGAGGCACCTCAGGAGGCAGGAAGTCTTTGCTGGGCAGAGGCTGGGTCTGTCTCCCTCCCTGACCTCCTTCTCAGGCTGCTTCCCAGCCTCGTGGGGACCCAGGCTCCTCCCCTGGGCCCCCAGCGGCCAGCCGTGAGGCACACACTGAGTGCTTTCCCACGCGCTGTTCCAAGGAGCCTGCCGCCCGCTCCCCACCCCCAGGCACACGGCTCTGGGAGAGCCAGGGCCGTTGTGCTGCGGGAAGGGGGCTCCCTGGGGGGGATCTGTCTCTTTATCGGCTTGGCTCCATTCCCGACAGATGTTTCATTTTATTTGGGACTTGCAGAAAATAGGTCAGTTCTTTCCATTGTGTCTCTGGGGAGGCCCCCTGGGGAGGGCGAATGACAAGTCTGGGGCCAGTGGTGTGAGCTTTTGGAAACTGGTCAGGATGTGTAGGCAGGACTGGGGGTGCACAGGCTACTGCCCAAGACCAGGGCTGGTGGGAGGTTCCCTCTGGTAGGACTACGATGGCAGGCCAAAGGGTTGGATTGGAAGGGAGGGAGGGGTTCTGAGGTGCCAGGGAGGGTTTCACGGGCAGGGTTGTAGGTCAGTATGGCCTCCCCATTAACACACACGCTCTCCATCCTGTTGGTCTCGCAGGGACCCAGCTTAGTGGGCCTTTGCCTTGAGCCCCTGGCACACACAAACGTCCCAAACGTGGCAGAAAGAACCAGGCCTGCTTGATGCTGTGTGGCTTGGGCCAACTGTCCATGCCGTGCTCCGGCTCTGAGATTCCTTGTGTAGGAGTGTTGGTGCCAAACCTTCTGCACCAGGGCCAGTGGAGCACTGGATTGAGGGAAGCTGGCCGGAGCCTCTGCACCTCTTCCTGTCGGCTTCTCCCTGCCCCATCACTGCTTTTTGCCTTGGCTCTCAGGGATGGCCCTCCAGGTCACACTCATGACCTGCCCGCCTGGGGCAGGGCCCAGCCTGTGTTGCTGTCACCCCTGGGCTCAGCGGCGGGTGGAGGCCTCGCTCCCTGGCTCCAGATGCCGCCTGCCCCCCCACACCCAGTCTGGAGCTGGCTGCCTGCTCTGAGCTGAGTCATGACATGCTGGCTGTCCCCTCCTCGACGTATCCCCTCCCAACCCCCCACTGGCATTCCAACTCTGCCTGCCAGAGTAGGGGTCCTGACAGCCGCAACATGCCAGCCCTGAATGTGCTCCAGGGACAGCCCTGTCCACTCCCTGGTCTAGATGGGGGAAACTGAGGCCCAGAGAGGGGGCAGGCCTATTCTGCAAGTGGGAGACAAACGGGGCTAGAATACAGGCTCCTTTACTTCCCTCCTATAGGCTAACTGGGGGGCTGTGAGGAGAGGGGGGACGAGAACTGGGTAGGTCAGGAACCTGGAGTCTCTGTCCCACTTCTGCCAGCAGCTCAGCGAGTCTCATCCTCCAAGCTGGACCAGAGCAGAGAGACGGGAAAGGGAGAGGGTGGCCTTGAACCCTTATCTCACATCTGAGCTAGGGGCTGGGAGCTGGGAGCACTAAGTTAGGTGGCCGCCTGGGCAGTGGCATCTGCCTTCCCTGTCCTGTTTCTAGCCTCAGTTTCCCTGTACAGTGGGACCCAAAAAGGGGGCGGATCAGGCAGATGAGCCCTGGGGGTGCTGTGCAGTTCTGGCATTCCAAGACCCTGACTCATGACCCCCAGGCCAGGCCTCTTCCTCCCTCTCCCCACCCTCCCCTTGCTCTCTCCCCTTGTTTATTGCCAGCGCCCCTGAGCCAACAGCGCTGCCTTCCCCCAGCAGGGCTTCCTCCCACCTCATCCCCATGCTATCCCTGTCCAGCCATCCCCTGCCGCACACTGAGGTCCTACTGGTCACTCAGTGCCCACCCCCCAGGCCTCAGGGGCAGCTATCTGTTCTGCTCTTCGGTTGTATTCATGTCTTAAAAAATGGCCTTATCTTCCCTTCTACCTCCTCAGGGCACACTGCCTTCTGCCTCCCTAGTATTTCAAGCAGGGATGTGGGCTCCTAGGATACCATCCTTGCCAGAGCTCAGCATGAAACGGCCCAGCCCTGCTACAACTCAGCTGAATCTCTCCCCTTTTCTGTTTCTATCCATCCCCTCTGTTCTCTCTTGACCCAACCAGATGCTCATCTCCATCAGGAAAGTGGAGATGTAGGAGGTGGCCTATGGTGATGTTTCTCTAGGCTCTGTGTTTCTAGATCAGTCTCTGAAGCACTCTGCCTTACTTTCCCCACCTCTAAAATGGGTATAATCACTGCACCTCCCTCGTGCAGTGGACTGAGCATCTGGCGAGTCAATTCATGCCAGTGCTCTGAATTGTATGATGCATAGCGACTTTCTGGCATGTCTGGGTATGCCTATGGTTGTGTGTTTCGAGGAGTCTGCGGGTCCTGCACACATACACTCTGCATGTCGTATGTGCCGGGCCCACACGTGATCTGTTGCCTGTGACTGTGTCTCTGATGGGCGGGTGAGAGAGCCACAACCCATGTTCTGTGCCTGAGCCTCGGGCACAGGGGGAGCTTTGTGCAGGCGTGTTTTACGTGGGTGTGCACACGTTGAGTGCACATGGCCAGTTGTACATATACATGATTCCAAGGAGCGTGTGAGTGAGTGCGTAGGCAGCCATCCGTGCCGCATGCATGTGTTCACTGCTCACGGGCCTCCCCCTTCCCGGTCTGCCTGTGTCGTGGGAGCCTCAAGACCCCGAGGGAGGGAAGCCGCCGCTGGCGGATGTGGCCAAGATGGATTGGATTTATTTAGATGAAGGCGGTGGGAAAGGAGGCAGGGAGCGTATGTGCTGGGAGGAGGGAGGGCTGGAGCCCTGAGAACAGCTTCTGATATGTCCTTGCTCCCCAGACCTGGGGCTTCCATTCTGCTCAGCTGGCCTTGACTTCTTCCGCCTGCTCCCCTGGGGCTTCCTTGTCATCTGCAGTGATGACCTTTCTCCAGACCTTTGTCCTTCTGTTCTGGCTAGAAATGGAGGAATCGCAAGGCCTTCCCGGCACCCAGCACCCTCCCCATGTGCAAAGAGGGGAGGCCCCTGGCAGTCCCTGGGCAGGACAGGGAAGCAGGGAGGGGGTGCCTCATCCCTGATGGTGACGCCTGTGTTGTCCCAGAGGGCTGCTCCCTATGGCACAGCCCCCTAAAGAAGGGATGTGGTCACAGGCAAGCCCCCCTCCCACCACCCTTGGTAACTGCCTGGGCCTCTGTGAGGTGGGTGGTAGCCACATCAGCCTACAGGAAGCACCAAGGAGTCCATCTGCAGTGGGTGCACAACTGAGGGTACTAGGAAGTCACATATGATGGCCTGGAAGGTCATGTCCGATGCCCTGTGTCCCACTGGTCCTCCAACCTGTTGTCCATGCAGCCCCTCCCCTACCACCTCCTAATAGTTCATGTTACCACTTCATTTGGCTGAAAAGTCACCTGAATGCCTGTTGTCCAACTCCTAATTGTGTGGATGGGGAACCTGGGGCCCAGAGAGGAAAATGACTTGTTCAGGTTCACACAGTAGGACAGGAAAATTCCATGCTTGCAATGAGAAGAGTTTGGGATTTTTCTATGACTCTGTGTTCAGGAATGTGGCTTTCTCCTTCCAACCAGCTCCTACTTCCTCAAGCCACCCTGATGGGAATGACAATGACTGGAAACTTCTCCTTGGCCAGGCATGTAGCCTTGCAGTGAAGATACCAGAGTCCCACAGCATAGGACCTACATTTGATCCAGCTCTGGCTCCTGACTCCAGCTTCCTGCTAATGCAGAGCCTATGAGGCAGCAGGTTCTAGATCGACCTTGGCTTCCTGCTACCTGTGTGGGAGACCCGGACTGGGTTCCCAGCACTTGACCTCAGCCTGCTCAGGGTTGTTGCTGGTATTTGATGAGTGAACTAAGAACATTCTCTCTAATAAATAAAAAGGCAGTGCTGCAGAATCAGGAAAGCTAACTTTTGAAGCCAACAACTTAAAAAATGTTTATTTGTTTTACCGACTTGAGAGGGTGAGAGAGATGTTCTGTTTGCTGGTTCATTCCCCAAGTGTTTGCAACACCCATGGCTGGACCAGGCTGAAGCCAGAAGCCCAGAACAACATTGGGGTTTCCCACATGGGTGGCAGGAGCCCAAGTACTTGCTGCTTCCCAGGCACAATAACAGGAAGCTGGATTGGAAGCAGAGTAGCTGTGACTTGAACCAAGGCTGCAGTGTGAGATGTGGCTGTCCCAAATGGCAGTTTGAGCTGCTGTACTCCAGTGCCCACTCCAGGGATGGCTCTTGGCGATGACTAATCCACAGGTGAGGGGGTGGTGTACTTTTCTACAGTGAGGCTGAGGATCCTTGTGTGGGAAAACGTTTGCTTCCTAGCGAAGCCATTCCAGGGCCTCTGAGGTGTCCACAGACTCCCTCCGCCTCTTTGCCTTGCCTGTCCCTCCCCACTAACCTGCATGTCTGTTTTTGCTGTGCATCTGTCTCTCACTGGGCCTCCACTACTCAGTTAAGAGTCCTTCCCAGCTCAGCAAGGTAGAGACTCCCCTAGTGGCAGGCCCAGCAGGCGAGGTGCTGGAGGAGAGGGAGCCCAAGTGGCATGCAGGAGCAGCTTGGCGGGGAGGGGAGTGGGAGGACCCACATGCCACGAGGGCCCTGCCTACACAGCCAGCCCAGCTTTCCCCAGCCAAGCCAGCCCCTCTGTGGTGACCTCTCATCTCCTGGCCAGGCGGCCAGATTCCTCCTTTATAATAATAAACAGTGCGGCCAGCCAGGGCGGCTGGGAAGGGGTGAGGGGGTGGGAGGCTGGGATCAGCCCCTCCCCCAGCCAGGGCTGCTCATGATTATCTTTGGCTGAGCTCTCTGGCAGCAAGCAGGGAGGAGCCAAAGGGGCACCCACTGAGGGGCAGATGGACCCCTGGGGGCACTGCCGGCCTCCTATTGGAGGAGGCCTGGCATCCATCTGAAGGGGCTAGGGTGTGCTGTGGAGAGGGCGTCCATTGCATGGGTTGAGTAGAGAGAGGATGAGGGGACCCCCAGGTAGGCTGGGTGGAAGGGAATGGGGTGTAAGCAGTAGAGGAGGGCAGATGTGCTAAGACAGGGCCCCTAGCTCTGGATCCTCTGAACCAACCCTGGACTCTGTTTCCCCACCTTCCTGTTGCCCGCATGTGGCTCTGCAGGGTGGGACACTGGCCATCACTCCATGTGGATGGCTAGAGAGCCAGGCCACACAGATGGCCACGGCACAAGATCCAGAGAGCCAGGGCTCCAACCCAGCTCCCCAGGCCTGGACTGGGAGCTCCCAGGGGTGAGCTGGGAGGTAGGGGTGAGCTGGGTGTCACCCGAGGGCAGTGCCAGGCCAGGGGAGGAGGCCAGAGCTGTGCCTCACAGCATCAGGAGGTGCCTTGTGGCTGCATCCCGTGATCGCCACCCACAGTTCTTGCCCTGTGACCCCTGTCCACCTCTGGCCTCCTTCTTGCTGATGCTGCACAGACCCTGGACTTAGCTGGCTCTTGGTGGTTGTGTGGGGTCTGAGGCAGGGACAGAGAGAGGACCTCCTGAGGTCAGCCTGCCTTGGGCCTTGCCTCTGCCTGTGCTTCACACACAGTGTATCTCCTCCCATTTGTCCTCAGTGCCTTAGTTTCCCCATCCGCACACCAGGCCCTTGGCAGCCTAGCTAGGTTCCACAGGCCCCCTCTTTCTTGGGCCTCCCTGTGCTGCTTGCTTGGGGCTGAGTCGGGGCAGGGGGGCTGAGCCCACCCACCACATTCCACAGCCCTGACAACTCCCCGTCCCCATTTCCCTTCCCACAGCAGCCTCCATTTCCTGTTGTGCTGGGGGAGCTGTGGGAGCCGCCTGGGCTTTCTGGCTTACCCTTCCTTCTCCTCTGAGCCTTTCATCATACTTTCCCAAATATTTGTCCTGGCAGATAAGGGCCTGGTATTGGAACTGTCACCCAGAGGACGGGCTGTCAGAGCCATCAGACCCCTGCACACACTCCAGCCCAGCCTGTATAACCCCCTTGTTACTCTACCCCCACCCCATGCACAGGCAGGGAGACCAAAGCCTGAGAGAGGCAGGGGCAGGGTTGGGGAGAGGGCCTGTGGTCAGGGATACCCCTCAGCTTGGGCATGTGGGTGATGTCTGACTTAAGACCGGTGGACACATAGCCTGGGTGGTCCTGGCTGGGGCTTACTGTTCAGTAGCTAGGGGCTAGGATGCGCCCTGAACCCTGTATTTAATCCACAGGACACCATGTGGCTTCCGGCTGTGATGCCAGCTCCGGGGCTCAAAGGTAGGTAGACTGGGGAGCCAGCCACCAAGCAGAGTCTTGAAGAGGGCAAGGCACAGGGTCCCAGAAGTGCTACTGTGTCCCTGAGCCATCTATGGGTTTCCGTGGAAACCCTGGGACTGCCCACTGGCCGGGAGTGGAGAGACCCAGCAGGTGACCCCTGCTTGTCCAGTGTCCTCAGCACGGGCCCTCTGGTTGGCTTTGCAGCTGTGCCCCACCCTCCACTTCTGCTCAGCCTGGGGTCTGGCCTGGTCCCAGCCTCCTGCTCCCTTCTCCCATTGACTCCCCTGATTGGGAGCTCCCAAGTCCCTCCCAGGGTCCCTCCCAGCATCTCTCCCTCCTGCCCACCCATGTCTACCTCACTCTTCAGGGCTTGGGCTGACCAAACGATTGATGCACAGCCTGCCCAGCAGACTGCCCACCTGTCTGGGCTGAGGGACACTTATATAAGCATGGCTTATACAAATCCTTCATCAGAGGAAGTCACAGACAGGAGGAGCAACTGCTGAGCACCCAGAGTCACCAACTCCAGGTGCCACCTGCTCTCATCCTGAGCACCTGGGACCCTCTCTCCCAGCTCCTCCAGGGAGGCCAGCTCCAGGCCTTACAGGAACCTGATCAGCTGCAGGGAGAAGGCGCAGAGAGTGACCTGGGAAGCAATGCAGGAACCAGAGGCCTGGAGATTGTTTCCCGAGGATTTCCTGACACTTTCTCTAGCCTGCTGCCTGCGCTCAGCACTGCTGATGGCCACAGCAGCTGGCGGCCTCTGAGGCAGAGGCCAGGAGGAGCCCCAGGGGTCCTGGCACTGGACATGCAGGCCCCAGACTCGAGAAGAGGGATGGGAGGGATTCCAGTCTGGTGGGAGGCAAGCTCTTCATGACCTCCTTCCCGGGGTCAGCTCAGAAGAGGCATGAGGCCCCAGTGCTGACCTGCAATACCTTCTGTCTCCAAGGCCAGTCGCTGCTGCTGTCCCTGCTATTACTGCTGGGACTTCAGGCCTCCCAGGGCTTGGTCATCATTCCTCCAGGGCCGGAGCTGGTCCTTAACATCTCCAGCACCTTCACGCTGACCTGCTCGGGTTCTGCTCCAGTGGTGTGGGAACGTATGTCCCAGGAGCCCTGGCAGGAAGTGACTGTGAATGAGGACGGCACCTTCTCCAGCATGCTGACCCTGGTCAACGTCACTGGGGTGGACACGGGCGAGTACTTCTGCACTTACAATGGCTCCCAGGGGCTAGACCCCAGCGAGCGGAAGCGGCTCTACGTCTTTGTGCCAGGTAAGGGCCCTGGCCTGTGTATATGCTGCCTCCTTTACTCTCTTGATCCATTGAAGGCCTCAGGGAAAGCCCAGAGGAGGTTGATGTTGTGAAAGGCAGCCATGTTAGAAATGCAGAACTGCTGTGGGATCGAGTCTGACTCCCCCAGGCCTGTGCTCACTCCCAGCCCCAGGGTGGGATACGTGCCCACTCCCTGCCCCATTCCTGAGGGCTGTGCGCTCTCAGCTGGTCCCATTTTGCTCCTCTTGGTCCGCATAGCCCACTTCACTTTTTCCCAAAGCATTAGGTGCTGGCTGCACCTGAACCTGGGTTTTGCTCCTTTTTTGCCCTAGTGCTGTCCTATGGACAGTATTAAAAAGCGGTCTCTGAAAGCACCAGGGGTGTTTGCTGCTGTTAACATAGCACCCCGGATTTATAATGAATAGAAATACATCAGATCTGGAGGGAGAGAAGCCCAAGGTCAAGAGGCTGGCAGCTAGGGAGGATATTCTTGCCATGGCATCCGTGGCAGGCCATAAAAGGGTCTGCAAGAGCAAGATGAAAATGGCACCAGTCCTACTCATGAAGGTGGGACCCGTGTGGCCTCATCACCTCTTAACAATCCCACATCAACATCCAAACTGTAGCATCATCTTTATTCTGTGTTGGGGAACCTGAGGGCCGGCATGGGGGTGAGAGCCAGCTCCAAGCACATAGCGAGTGGGAGGATAGCTAGAAACCCTGTGCCCCTGACCTCCTTCCTGGCTCCCCCGCCGGCAGATCCCACCATGAGCTTCCTCCCCACGGAACCCGAGGAGCTGTTCATTTTCCTCACAGAGGTGACCGAGACCACCATTCCGTGCCGAGTGACGGACCCACGGCTTGTGGTGACGCTGCACGAGAAGAAGGAGGACGTCCCACTGCCCATCCCCTATGACCACCAGCGTGGCTTCTCAGGCACCTTTGAGGACAAGACCTACGTCTGCAAGACCACCGTCGGGGGCAGGGAAGTGGACTCGGATGCCTACTATGTTTACAGCCTGCAGGGTGAGCCCCCTTGGCCGGCCCGAGGTCCAGCAGAGGCAGGTCCAGCCCCCATCCCCTCCAAGTCTACAGAGCATTGGTTGCACCCTACGTAATACAGCCTTGGAAATGCGGTGTCAGGAGAACAGAGGCTCCAAGAGAGATGGTGGAGTTGGCCTGTGGCCCCAGAGCTGGGCTCTATCACATGCCTGGCAAAGGTATAGGCTCTCTGGGGCCAACAGAGTAGGGATCCCAGCTCTGCCATTTCCATCTGAATGACCGTGGTCTCTCAGCCTGATCCTCCTGTGTGAACTGGGAGTAGAGGTTAGCAGGCAAAGGAGGATGCTGTTCAGTTCAATCCCATTGGGTGCTTTTCCATCTAGAGAACACAGATTATCTGTGTTACGCTTACTGCCCTTCCCAGTGTCTGAGCAATCCCTAAATGGATTCACCCAGTAGGGACCAGTTGAATGACCATCTTTCATTCAGTCCTCTCTGGACCCATGTCTCTTCTGCAGTGTCATCCATAAATGTCTCGGTGAATGCGGTGCAGACTGTGGTCCGCCAGGGTGAGAACATCACCATCATGTGCATTGTGACCGGCAACGAGGTGGTTAACTTTGAGTGGCGGTACCCCCGCCAGGAGGTAATGCTGGCCCTGGGCTGGGAGGAGGGTGGGGCCAGGCAGGGATGGGAGCCGCAGCTTGCTGACTTCTCATGAGCCCCCTGTTTTGGTGTGGGGGACTACCTCACCGTTACTTGCAGAGTGGGCGGCTAGTGGAGCCAGTGACTGACTTCCTGTTTGATGTACCCTCCCACATCCGCTCCATTCTGCACATCCCCAATGCTGAGACGGGCGACTCGGGCACCTACGTGTGCAACGTATCAGAGAGCGTGAACGACCACCGGGATGAAAAGGCCATCAATGTCACTGTGGTTGGTAGGTGTCTTGGGCTCTGTCCCCACCCCCCAGTCTGGGCTGGACACAGACCCTGGCACAGACACAGAGAACAGGCAGCCATCCTCCATGCCAGCTGTAGCCTCCATGCCAACTGAATCACCCCAAAAACTGAAGGGCAGTGTTAGACCCAAATCTGCCCCTCATCCCAACCTACTCTTTTTGCCTAACCAGAATTCCATTTCCAATGTGATTTCTAATCCTAGCTGCCAGGCAGCCCCCTCCACCAAAGGAGCTTAGCCGAGACACAGAATCCCAGCTGTAGGCCCAGCCTCAAAGCTGGTCCCACCTCAGCCTGCACCCCAGCTCACTTTGCATGCACAGTTGTAGTCCCACCTCCAGAAGGCTACATTCCTTGGGTGCTCCCCTGATGCTCCATTTCTGGGAAGTGCTGCCCCATGTGTAGCCAGTGGGGCCCAGCCCTGTCCTGACAGCCTGCCCCTTGCAGAGAGTGGCTATGTGCGGCTGCTGGGAGAGCTGGGCGCGCTGCAATTCGCTGACCTGCACCGGAGCCGTACACTGCAGGTGGTATTCGAGGCCTACCCTCCGCCCACTGTCCTGTGGTTCAAGGACAACCGCACCCTGGGCGACTCCAGTGCCGGCGAGATTGCCCTATCCACACGCAATGTGTCGGAGACCCGGTGAGCAGCAGCTTGAAAACGTAGGCCTGACCTTCCCAGAGAGCCTGCTGTAGGTCACATGTCCTGCCAGGCGCTGAGGCTGCAGCAGCCATCAGAGCAGGGTCATCCCTCCTTGGGTGTCCGCATATAAGGGAACAAAGACACTGGCCACATGGTCACTTTGTTCCTAAGTTATCCTTGTTATGAGCAGGACAGGAGCAGATAAGGGGCAGGCAGGCTCTCCCTGCCTCCTGGAAGCACCTGAGCTAGACACTAGCAGATGTTGGTGGGGGATAAAGCATGTCAGGAAGGGGGAGGAATAGGACCTCTCCACCCCTATCAGCCCCCTCCCGGCCCCCCTCCACCCCTCCCAGCCCCTCCCAGCCCCCTCCCAGCCCCCTCCCAGCCCCCCTCCACCCCTCCCAGCCCCTCCCAGCCCCTCCCAGCCCCCTCCCGGCCCCCTCCCGGCCCTTCCCAAGCCCTTCCCAGCCTCCCTCTTGTTCCAGTGGCTGCACTGCTAACATCTGTGTGATCCCCACGGTTGTATTTTCCTGTGTGTACAGGGGAGTTGTGGGGGTCGGGGAGGGGGCTGGGGGAGTTCTTCCTGTCCTGAGGGCTGGCCCTCCTGGCCTGTGCCACACCTCAGGTATGTGTCAGAGCTGACACTGGTGCGGGTGAAGGTGGCAGAGGCCGGCAAATACACCATGCGTGCTTTCCACGAGGACGCCGAGGCCCAGCTCTCCTTCCAACTGCAGGTCAATGGTGAGTGAGGGGTGCCCCTACCCTCTGCCCCTTCCTGCACTTCTCTCCCCCACCCATAGAGGGAGCAGGAGAGGAAGGCTGGAGCTCAGGAGGCTGTGTAAACCAGGCATGTCCTTTCTGTGGCCTCAGTTTCCTCATCTGTGCAAGACAGCCCTAAGCCCACTGAGTATTCCAGAAACCGCAGGCATCTGTGATATTTTTTTTTAAAAAAGATTTATTCAGTTTATTACAAAGTCAGATATACAGAGAGGAGGAGAAACAGAGAGGAAGATCTTCCATCTGATGATTCACTCCCCAAGTGAGCCGCAACGGGCCGGTGCTGCGCCGATCCAAAGCCGGGAACCTGGAACCTCTTCCGGGTCTCCCACGCGGGTGCAGTGTCCCAAAGCATTGGGCCGTCCTCGACTGCTTTCCCAGGCCACAAGCAGGGAGCTGGATGGGAAGTGGAGCTGCCAGGATTAGAACCGGCGCCCATATGGGATCCCGGGGCGTTCAAGGCGAGGACTTTAGCTGCTAGGCCACAGCCGCCGGGCCCGGCATCTGTGTTCTGAAGTTGTCCATTTTGTTCCTCGCCTCACACTCATGCAGTACCATGACTCAGTAGGCATTTCCTGAGCAGCCACACTCTGTTTGCGGTTTCTGAGGCCCTGCTTCTGTGTCCTGCCTCTCCTAGCGGGAGAAGAAAACATTGAAGCAGAAGGGGGGATGGCAGAGAATGCTGTAGGTGATAAAGTAGCAAGCAGCCTGGGAGAAAGAAAAGGCAGAGTAGGAAGGGTTGAGAATATTGGGCATAGGCGGGCCTCAAGGAGGAGGTGACGTTTGCTCAACCGCTGTAAGTCTGTGAGGGGATTGTTTGGCCAAGTGGATATTTGGGGAAAGTGTATCCCAGGCAGGACCGAGGAAGCCAGAGCAAAGGCAAAAAGGCCTGTATGGCCAGGACAGAGGGACATGGAGGGAGATAGGAAGTGGGGTGGGGGGTGAGGAAGTTGTGTGTGTGTATGTGTGTGTGTTGGGGGGAGTGGGGGGCAGGTTCCCATGAGCCTGGCCTGGCTTTACTGTGCCTGAGATGAAGAGCCGACGGATGGGTCTGAGTCGAAAGATGACGGGATAATGACTTCATGTTTTGTCTGTTGGCTCTCCCAGAATAAACTTATTTTGAAAGGCAAAATGGAACCTCTCAATGGCAGATGGAAAATCAGCATCACATGTCATAAATAAAAGGCAACCCCTAAAATAAACTCAGAGAAAAAGCCAGTGCGGTTGTTGCTCTGGGAGCTTGGCTGCCCCTTCTTGTTAAAAGGGGAGATTAGCAGTCTCAGAGAGGCCTCCCTTTTGAAGTGCCCTGTGGGGGTGGGGGGCCCTCCTGGTGCTTCAGGCCAGCTACCTTGCCTAGTCCCCGCTAAGAGCCCTTCCTGCTAACTGAGTGGGCTGACCTCCCGCCACCCTACCTCCTAACTCTGTGCAGTCCCTGTGCGTGTGCTGGAGCTGAGTGAGAGCCATCCCGCCAGTGGGGAGCAGGTAGTCCGCTGTCGCGGCCGAGGCATGCCTCAGCCAAACGTTACCTGGTTCACCTGCAGAGACCTCAAAAGGTGAGCAGACCCTGGCCAGCCTGTGTCCTGCCCTTCCCTCTGCTCCAGGCTACAGCTGATTCCTAAAAGGTCCATTTGCCACCTCCTTGAACACTACATGATTTATTTACCTTTGTGCCTTTTCCTGGCCTTGACCCCTGAGTGCCCCCGAGACCTCCCCGGACCAGGGCTGATTCTCACATGCCGAATGGAGGGTTGAGTTCAGTTCCGACATACCCCTTGTTGTGTGACACCCCCCCTTCCGCCCCCGCCAGGTCAAACCAGAGTGGACTTTGCAATCCTGGGGTTTTCTGTTGTAGAGTGAGATCGCCCCCTGCTGGTCATTTGAGAGAGCCCGGAGCTCAACCCCTAGGTAGGGAGTTGGAGTGGGAAAGCATGGACTGGACACAGCTACCACTCATGACTCAACTTGCAGGTGCCCCTCTGAGCTGCCGCCCACACCGCTGGGAAACCGCTCAGAGGATGAGAGCCAGCTGGAGACCAACGTGACGTACTGGGTGGAAGAGCAGGAGTTTGAGGTGGTGAGCACGCTGCGCCTGCGCCAGGTGGACCAGCCCCTGTCTGTGCGCTGCATGCTGCGCAATCTGAGGGACTACGACAGCAAGGAGGTCACCGTGGTGCCACACTGTGAGTCCCCCAGCCTCAGCGGGGCCGCTGACCAGCCCTCACCCTCCCCAGCCTCCCTGCCGGCCCTGTGACTCTGCCCGTGTATCTGCATGTCTGTGAGCAGCCGCGAGCATTGTGAAGCTGGTTGGCATTCACATGTGCTGTGTGGGATGGACACACACACGTGTGGGCAAGCATGAGTCTATAAACTGTATGTGAAACAGTATGTGTTGCTTATCTGTGCGTTGTGTGCCACAGGTGTAACCTTTCCATGTACAGATCTGTGAACTGCTGCTGCGGGGCACCCATTGCCTAGAGACACATGTATGAAGCTAGCAAGTGGGCATGCATACAGAATGCCTGGCCAGCTGTGCCAACTGCTCTGTGTGTGTGTGTGTGTGTGTGTATCAGTGTGAGCTTGCCTAGTCCCTGGACAGTCTTGTACATGCTCGTGCCTCTGTGTGCACAGCCCTGCTTCCTGGTGCATCTGCCCTGTGATGGATGGATGAATTTCCTACTGTCCATTCTTCCACATATGCTCACGTGTCCCTGAGCAGACAGTGTGGACAACTGGCCTGCAGACCAGCTCTGAGCAGAGGTTAAAGCTGTCGTGTGATGCCTTTGAGGGGGTATCATGTACCCTTCACGGGCAGTGGGAGTGTGTGGAGAAAGGTTCCCCTTGCTTACTCAGAGAGGTGGGGCAAGCTTCCCAGGGCAGATGTGTGGCTGGTGCAGAGTGATATGGGCCTGGTCCCTGAGCAGGAAACCCGGGAGAGGAGACCCCACCCCCACCAGGGGAGGCAGGATAGAGTTCTCTGGGGAGTAGAGGAGGGCAGAGAAAGTCTCCAGCGGTTATGGTGTATGAGAGCACAGTGGGCAGGGCTGGGTGGTGAGGGTCTGGCAGGGGTGGATGCGGAGAGGTGGGAAGGTGTGGAGAGCAAGCATAAAGGAGACTTGAAGCTTGGGGGTCCCAGGGTGGAGCCTGTGTTTCATGAGGGGCCCTGGTGGATGCACTTCACAGTGACGGTCATCACCACCCTATCCCCTGGCTCTGATGGCCATGGGTACAGCCTCCTGCTCACTTAGGCCATTGGCCACTGGGTCAGGCATGGCTGGCCAAGTACACAGGCGTGGTTTCAGAGGGGAGTGAGCAGGGCCTCTCAGCTGCATGGGCGGTCCAGGTCATGGACAGGACCAAGGGGAGGGGTCTGCACGCGGTCTGGAGCTGTTCAGAAAGGCCGGGCTAACCCTGGCAAGGGTTAGCAAGGGCTGAAGGAAGTGGAGGCCGGCAGGGATGTAGGATGGGTACTGGGGGTTCTGGGGGTGTCTGCTGGAGAAGCCAATGGTGTGGCCCCTACCCAAAGGCTGCGAGACGGACATGCTGGGCGGGGCGGGAGTGGGAGATGACCTGCAAGGCCATGTGCCCAGGCTCTGCTTGCTGATGGCCTACTCTGCTCACTGCCTGCAGCTCTGCCCTTCAAAGTGGTGGTGATCTCGGCCATCCTGGCCTTGGTGGTGCTCACGATCGTCTCCCTCATCATCCTCATCATGATCTGGCAGAAGGTGAGCCCCACCCCAGCCAGGCCTGGCATGGGCCTTTCTGGAAGATTGCATGACTGCATGTGGGCTCAGGGTGGAGCTCAGGCAGGGATTTCTGCACAATGTCACTGGGTGTCTGTGCTGTCTCCACCACCAGCAGCCTAGCCCAAGGGGGTCTGGCCCAAGCCAGCAGGCCTTCCTGCCCTGACTACGTCTCCCCAGCACTCTTGCTCAGGCATCATTCCTCTCTTCCCGGGGCATGACCCCTTTGGGGGGACTACGTGGGCTTCAGGGTTCCTCCAGCCACCACGGGGCCTCCTGGAGTCCACTCTGTTCATGCTGCCAGCGGTGTTTCAGTGTTTGAAGATACCTGATTCTGTCATCCTGGTCTAGTTCTGTGATCTCTGCATCCTACTTTTTCAACATCCTGAGCTGCCTGTTTGACTAACCCAGTCTGGGAGGACCTGTCTGCAACCAAGAGAGCCCCCCTCCTTTGTGCCACTTTCTGGGGCTGCCTGCACCTGCCCTCTCTTCTGAGGAGCAGCTGGGGCTCTGAGAGAAGCTGGTTCTGGTAAAGGAACCCTGCTCCCCAGCTGCTCCTTGGCTTGCCAGCTCCCGCAGGCTGCTTTGCCCCACTGGCCTTGGTGCAGCAGACTGCTGCTGTGTGACTTGAGATACAGTGCTGCCCCTTTCTGGACTTCAGGGTCTCCTGTTCTGTGTGTTGTCTTCGGGGCTGGCCTGGTGGGCCTCAAGGTCAGGACCACTGCCTTGACATTCCCTTCCTGGTCTTGGTCCTGCAGAAGCCACGCTATGAGATCCGGTGGAAAGTGATTGAGTCTGTGAGCTCTGATGGCCACGAGTACATCTATGTGGATCCCATGCAGCTGCCCTATGACTCCACGTGGGAGCTGCCGAGGGACCAGCTTGTGCTTGGTCAGTAACCGCCTCTGATGTGAGGGTCACAGATGAGGTCCTGAGACTCTGAGACCCCTTTAAGGCAACAGCACATGCCCAGCTTCATCCAGCTTGGGAGGTTGGGGTGGGGGGCACCCAGAGGAGCAGTATGCCCCCTGAGGTGGGAGAGAAAGGGAACGGAAAGCAGGGAGCACTTAAGTGAGACTCCAGGAAGGACTGGGAGGGGTTGTGGCTTCTGGAAATTCCTCGAAGGAAGTTATTAAGTCCAGAGTGATGGCAGGATTGTCCAGGTTGGCTGGGGAGGATGGGATGGGTGGGCGGTGCAGCTTCCAGATGGGCCAGCAGCTGAGGGGTCATATCTCCCACAGGACGCACCCTCGGCTCTGGGGCCTTCGGGCAGGTCGTGGAAGCCACGGCTCACGGCCTGAGTCATTCGCAGGCCACCATGAAGGTGGCCGTGAAGATGCTGAAATGTGAGTTCTGGAGACCCTCTAGGGACGTTCAGTCCTTCCCAGAATTAACAGTGCAACCATCCTGGCCTCCAGGGCTGCTTACCCTGGCCTACTTGCTCCGCTTCTCCTCCTTCCCCTCCCTAGACTGCAGCTCCTCCCAGGTCTCAGCCACTTGGGTCTCCCAGCATGGGGAGGGTCAGGAGAGGTGCCTGGGGGACAGCCACAGAACCCCAGTGACCGACCAGGCCTGGGGTCCCTCCCCTCAGCCACAGCCCGGAGCAGTGAAAAGCAAGCCCTCATGTCGGAGCTGAAGATCATGAGTCACCTTGGGCCTCACCTGAATGTGGTCAACCTGCTGGGGGCCTGCACCAAAGGAGGTACCAAACCCACGCCCCAGAGAACTCGGACAAGACACTTGGTTTCTCCCACCCTCGGATGGGTCACAGAACCCAGGATACTCCAGCTGGAGGGTCGCCGCCCACCCCAGCATGCACCCTCACTTCACAGTCCCAGACAGAGCAAAGATCTGGAAACTGACAAAATCAAAACCACTTTCACAGTCATTTCCAAATCCAAGTGTCGGCCGGTTTTATTTTCACAGTGCATTTTGCAAACTGTGAGCTGTAACAGTGACCCTTAGATGAGGTATATGAGGCTACTTCAGAAAGTTTGGGGAGAATAAAATAAAATGATAGGTTTATTTTGGTACAAAAATTCAGACTTCCCAGTGTAGTTCTATCATAGTGTGTATCCATTTCCCGTTAACTTTTGAGTACCCACCGTTAGAGGCCACCGAAGTGCTTTCTTTCAGATCTAGGAAGAATGTCTCTCTGGCTAACTGTGTTTATTTGAAAGTCAGACTGCAAAAAAAAAAATATAGTTATGACTCTCTGCAGCTGTGTGTTGTGCTATTTGGGATTTTCCTTGGTATTGTGCAACCAAAACAAAAAAACAGAAGTATGTTGCGTGCTCAGGCTGCCGTAGAACCTCAGTGATCAGTCATTTTAAAGTTTTGTTTTCATCAGTGTCTTCGAGTTCTTCCTGATTGAGTAAATGCATTGAGTTGCCCATAACCCATAAGCTAATCATACTAAATAGTTTCCCTGATTTGCCAACGGGCTCCGTCGTCAGCTTTGGTTTGAAAGCACATCGGTGACAGTGTGCTCGACATGTGCCATGCAGGTAGAGACATTATCTCATTCATCCTTTGGGTGGGCGTTGTCTGCCCCATTGAACAGATGTACAAGCTAAGTACCAGGGAGACTAAGGACCTTGCTTCCAGTCACTGCGGCAGGAAGGGAGCCCAGGCCTCCCCCATCAGTCCTGTTCCTGGCATCCTGACCCTGAGCCTGGTCCCTCTGCAGGCCCCATCTACATCATCACCGAGTACTGCCGCTACGGCGACCTGGTGGACTACCTGCACCGGAACAAGCACACTTTCCTGCAGCACCACTCTGACAAGCGCCGCCCACCCAGCGCCGAGCTCTACAGCAATGCCCTGCCCATTGGCCTGCGCCTGCCCAGGTACCCTGAGTTGCAGATGGGGGTTGGCATCTGCTCGCTACCTCCTCTTACAAGAGAGGAAACGGGGGAACAGCAGGAAAGTGGTGGTGATGGTGGTGGTGGTGGGTGCCATGGCTGTTGGATAGGTTTCTAGGCCACTTAAGGGAATGACAGGAGTGCCACGCACTGACTGTGCCAGTGTGCCAGGCCCTGTGCCATGCCCTCTGCAAACCTGACCCAGCATACTGGCCTTGTGCTGTGCATGTCTTGCTGTCCTGCCCCAGGGCACACAGAGGGCAGCTGCTGGGGTGGGGTGAGAGCCAGGCCTCTGAGTGGCAGCAGCTTCCTGTTTCCTTCCCAATGGTCCTCCCCCTGTGCCCCTCTAGCACCAAGCTCCTAGCTTTATTCTTGCAAAAAGACTGCATATGAGTTCTTTTGCCGACCGCCACAGTAAAGACAAGAGAAACCCCAGAAAGCAGACAGAAGACAGGAACACTGAGCCCAACCGCTGGCTCTGTTTCCTTCCTGTCTTCTTCCTACCCGGAAAGACATGCATGCCCAGCCACACAGCTCATGGGGCACCGAGTGCTGGCAAAATCCCAAGACTGGGCTGTGCCACCCACGCGAGGCTGTGGCTGGCCCGCCTGGGGCCCAGGGCCTGGTAGTGCTGTAGGGCCTTACAAAGGCACCTCCTTGCACATGCGTCTGTTGTAGCCCTCTTTCCACTGTGGGCAATAGCTGCCTCTGGTGGGAACTCCCTGAAGATGCCTGCTGGGGCAGATGTGGGGTTGAAAGGGCAGATCTGTAACTGTTCACACAGGGGCCCATTGAAGGAGAGTGAATGACACAAAGCCAGCGAGGGGCAGCAGGGGGAGCAGGGAAAGCCCGAGGTCTCTCCTACAATGTCTTCTGCCTCCAGTCATGTGTCGTTGACGGGTGAGAGTGACGGTGGCTACATGGACATGAGTAAGGATGAGTCGGTGGACTACGTGCCCATGCTGGACATGAAAGGAGACGTCAAATACGCAGACATCGAATCTTCCAACTACATGGCCCCTTATGATAACTACGTCCCCTCTGGTGGGTGGACATGACATCCCCCCATGTGCCTGGACATGGGGATGCCCCTCAGTTTCTCATATACCCAGCCTCATATGACCACCTGGGAAGAAAGTGGCCATGTGGCCGTTTCATAGATGTGGATGCTGAGGCCAGTCATTTGCCCAAAGCTGCTGCTTAGTGAATCCTAGTTTTGAGTTCAGAGGAGAAAAGGGCTGGGGTGGGAGCCTGGGGTGGGAGGTGGGCAGCACAGGGCCTCCTGAGGCCTAGGAGCAGAATGATCTGCCCACAGCTACCCCCTGGGTGGTGCTGGTTTCCCCTAGAAACTAGCAGACTAGGCTGAGCAAGGGTGACCCCTGGCTAACACCGAGGACAGACCAAGTGGGCGTGGCTTAGGTTAAATAGCGAGAAGCCCAGTCTGCTCTCAGGCCTGGGGCCCTCACTCCCAGGAGCCACCCAAGGGCAGGGGTCTGTCTGGTGGCAGGCCATGAGGCGACCTGGGATGGCCATGACCTTCTGTGCATCCCCTGTCCCCACAGCCCCCGAGAGGACCTACCGGGCAACTTTGATCAATGAGTCCCCTGTGCTCAGCTACACGGACCTTGTGGGCTTCAGCTACCAGGTGGCCAATGGCATGGAGTTCCTGGCCTCTAAGAATGTACGTGTGGTCTTTGGGTTGGGGGAGGGGGCTCCCCACATGGCCAGAGTCCTCCAAGTTCAGGGCCCCATCCAATGCCTGCAGCCCCTCTGTTGGGATGGGGAGGGGTGGGTGCTTACCCCTGTATGATGATGTATTTTCTCCAATGCCTTGATGAAGAGGGCCTCCCCACTTACAACCGTCCCTGCTCCTCCTGCCCCCAGTGCGTCCACCGAGACCTGGCAGCCAGGAACGTGCTCATCTGTGAGGGCAAGCTAGTCAAGATCTGTGACTTTGGCCTGGCTCGAGACATCATGCGGGACTCGAACTACATCTCCAAAGGCAGCGTGAGAGCCTTTTCAGGGCCCCTGGGAACTGACTCCCTCCGTGTGCCTATGGCTCTTGGGTTTGACGTGGGGCTTTGTGGCCTGTTGTTGTCCAGCCATGATGGGCTGGGCCTGCCCAGATGTGTAGGAAGGGACCGGAAGGGAAGCCACCCAGTTGTGTCCGGAGCAGGAGGCGGGGAAGATAGATGTTTAGCTAGATACGGCCAGGGGAGGCAGGAAGAGGAAGAAGCCCAGGTAATACTGGACAACAAATACAGGTTGCAGGCAGGAGCTGGTGACCATCCAGAACCAGTATCTGGGCTGGCAGTTACAACACCACTTGGCATGCCCCCATCTAGGGCTGTAGTGCCTGCTTCTGGCTCTGCTGTTGATTCTAGCTTTGTAACAATGGGCATCCCGAGAGCATGTGAGTTTTAAGTAGTTGGGCCCCTGCCATGCATGAGGGAGATTAAGGCTCCCAGCTTTGACCCCTGACTCAGGGCCGTTGCAACATGCTCTGTCTCTTTGCCTCTCAAATAGGCACAATTATTATTATTATTATTATTTTAAAGATTTATTTTTGTTGGAAAGTCAGATATATTGCTTCTTGGCCTTTTGGCTAAGATCAAGTGTGGAAAGTTAGATACACATAGAGGAGGAGAGACAGGAATATCTTCTGTCCAATGATTCACTCTCCAAGAGGCCACAATGGCTGGAGCTGTGCTAATCCAAATCCAGGAGCCAGGAACCTTTTCGGGTCTCCCATGTGGGTGCAGGGTCACAAGGGGTACAGGGTCTCAAGGCTTTGGGATGTCTTCTACTGCTTTCCCAGGCCACAAGCAGGGAGCTGGATGGGAAGCGGGACCACCAGGATAAGAACCAGTGCCCATATAGTAACCCGGTGCATGTAAAGCGAGGACTTTAGCTGCTAGGCTACAGCGCCTGACCCTATTGTTTTTTTTTTTAATGTGTCCATCCTGCCTCCCATACATCTCCTCACTTTACAGGGGTGGAAAGCAGCCGGGATGAGAGCTGGGCAGTGGTACCTTGGCATGTCTCTGGCTTCCCTAACATCAACCCACCTTCACCTGTCTCTCCAGGCAGCCCCACTGGGCTGGGGAAGAGAGTAATGGGGGTGCTGACAGTCATCTTCTGGGAGGAACTTAAGATCCTGAAACTTGGCTCCACCCAGTGAACGAGGAGCCAGCTTTCTGGTCCTCCAAGGGTTTTGTGATGGGTACAGGCATTTGGTGCCCCAGAGCCCCAGGCCTCCTGCTTTTGCCCTATGCTCTGTACCCTCTGTGCACTCAGCCCATCCCCACCTGCCCACAGACCTTCCTGCCTCTGAAATGGATGGCCCCAGAGAGCATCTTCAACAGCCTCTACACCACGCTGAGTGACGTGTGGTCCTTTGGGATCCTCCTCTGGGAGATCTTCACCCTGGGTAGGTACCCCTCTTGTCACAGCCCCCCATTGATACATTGTCCACCCAGCCATGGGACAGGCTCTGGGTCAAACTCTGCTGCCTACTCCTTGTTGTGTAGCCCCTGGCTGTCTCCCTGGGGACGCATTTATCTCTGCATGTGGGTACTGGGGGAGGGCGGGCTTGGGCAGTGACAATGCAAGAGCCCTGTTGGGCCAGGTGTTCTTGGAGTCTCTGTTCTGGGGAGGGTTGCAGCCTCCATTTTCCAGTGCCAAGGACCCATCCCTTTAACCCCCCTGGGGGCCACCAGCCTACCTCTTGGTAGCTGGTAGAGGAGGAGGGTCCCTCAAGCCTGTGGGTCCCCTGTCTCTGCTCCTCGACAGGTGGCACGCCGTACCCAGAACTGCCGATGAACGAACAGTTCTACAACGCCATCAAGCGGGGCTACCGTATGGCCCAGCCTGCACATGCCTCTGATGAGATGTAAGTGTGGCATCCCTCCTGCCCCTGGGGAGACTTGTGGGTGCAAGCCACAGATACTCAGCTTTCACTGACTTACACCAAACACAGAGCCCTTGGCTCAGAGACAGGGAAATGTCTAAGCCACTCTGGAGCTGGGTGTTGGGCGGTCCCAACCCTTGGTTTTGCTCTGCTTTCTTCTGTGTTGGCGTCCTTTCCAGGCTGGCCCCGCCACTCCCTGCCTGACTGCTGGCAATATAGCTCCAGCAAAAAGTCACAGAGCCAACACTCTCCGGGCCCAGCCGGGTTCATATGCCATCAAGAGCTTGCCACTGAGCAGAGAGAGTGACGGCTGCTACGGGCCGAACTCATGGGCTCCTTGAGTTGTGGCCGATGCCATGTGACTGCACAGAAGAGGGGTGCCTGGGGGAAGGCCGCGACGATCACAGGAAACGGCATCTGCCCATCACCCTGCCCTCTCCCTGCCCTGGCTGCCTTGTTCCCAGAGGTGCCAGCCTCCAGCCCCCACCCCAGCTCAGCCTAGCTCCGCCCCCCCTGTACCCTAAGCCCATGTCTCTCTCCCCAGCTATGAGATCATGCAGAAGTGCTGGGAAGAGAAGTTTGAGATCCGGCCCCCTTTCTCCCAGCTGGTGCTGCTTCTCGAGAGACTGCTAGGCGAGGGTTACAAAAAGGTAAGTTGAGGCAGAGTGGGGGATCCAGAAGTCCGCTGACAAACCCCAGGGCTGTGTGTTTGGAGGAAACGCCAGTCATTTCCTGCTCTGGGCATGGGTTTCTCTGCTACAACTGCTGTGAAGGAGTGGCCAGGAGCAATGAGCTGCCTGGGTTTTGGAGGCACAGAGAGCTCTACAGTGGAACCCCATGTGGGTACTGGTTGACTTGACATGGGGAAGAGGCCATAGCACTGTGTCAGGCATCGCTCCCGAGGCCTGTGCATCCATGCCGGATTCTGGGGCTCCTTCAGAAGTGGGAGCACCACCCCAGGACTAGAGGACCACTGGCAGCCTGGCCACATGGGCACACAGAGCTAGGAGGACCCTGAGACCATGCCTTGTATACTGCAGGTGACAGGGTGAGGAGGAGGAGCCCAGACATGGCCTCACCTCCCTTAGATCCGTTTCTCACTGCCACACCCCAGGACCAGGAGGTAGAGGGGAGTCCTCGTCGTTTCATGGTGAGGGAGACTAAGGACCATTAGAGCTGCCAGCTGCCATGTGGTGGGGCAGAGGCAGGGTCTTGGGGGCTGTCTGCCCCTGCTTCTCTCTGAGCCATCCTCTGGGAGCACCCAAGAGGAGAGCCAGGGCGGCTTGGCTGAGTGACTTTGGGCAAGCCTGCTGTCTGCCTGAGCCCCAACGACCTGTGTACACTGATGTCTGAAGCCATCTCTGTTTCTGTCTCCTCTCCCCTCCTACACTCTGCCTGGCGGAGCAGAAGTACCAGCAAGTGGATGAGGAGTTTCTTAGGAGCGACCACCCAGCTATCCTCAGGTCTCAGGCTCGCTTGCCTGGGTTCCATGGCCTTCGGTCCCCCCTGGACACCAGCTCTGTCCTCTACACGGCTGTGCAGCCCAACGAGAGTGACAACGACTACATCATCCCCCTGCCAGACCCCAAACCCGAGGTTGCTGATGAGGGTCCCCTGGAGGGCTCCCCCAGTCTTGCCAGGTAGCTGCAACACACATACACAGTGTGTATGGCCGTATGTCTGTGCATCTGTGTAGGGACGGGCTGGCTCGAGTGTACGTGCCCCAGGGGGAATGCTGATTCCCATGAATGAACATGACTGAGAAGCCCACTCATGGCACCTTGGGTGCCATCAGGTGCCAAATGAGTCCCAGAAGGGGGCTGGGACTCGTTTGCAAGTACTGTACATTAAGGGTGCCCCGACAGGTCCTGTGCCAGCCCCAAGGAGCAGGACTCCCAGCACCATGGTCATAGCTATGGGGTCATGGCCAGCCTGAGGCCTGTGGTCTGGCCTCCAGCAACAGGCCCTGAGGCCCCCTGGGACCCCAGCCTGGCTGTAGAGGCAGCCCTAGGAGTTCAGGCTGGACCTGAGACATGGAGGAGGCTAGTCATCTTCCTCTTACCTTGGCATGCAGGGAGCCCTGGCTGTTGCCTGGAATTGACCTTGAGACAGGATCTGCCCTCAGCTAAAGTTGAGGGCTACCCACCCCAAGACCAGGTCTAGCCTAGGGTGATGTGGGGGAAGGCTTCTCCCCTGCAAGCCCCAGTTTGGGCACAGGCACAGGTGGCACACGCAGGCCTGAGCAGGCAGGCCCTGCAGACCTCTTGGCTTGGCCCAGAGAGGAGGCTAACAACCCAAGGCTCCAGGGAGATGGTACAGAGGAGTCACCGTAGAGGTCGGCTAGCGAGGGGTGTGACTGCTGGCGCAGAGCTGCCTCCTTAGGCAAGTGGGAGCCTTGATTCCATCTTCTGTCAAGTGAGGACAGGCTGGATGCTGCTGGTTGAGAATGAACTCTGAAGTCCGTTACACCTACTCAGGACTCCTACACTCACCTGCTATGTGATATGAGCTGAGGATGACACCTCTCTGAGCCTCCTGGTATGGCTCTTGCATAGTCTTGACGAGGACTGCATGAGCAGAAGTGTTCCAAGTAGGAGCACAGGAAACTCATAGTGAGTGTCATCTGCCTGTTCCTGTGTCACCTCCCTGACCCTCACTCACCTCCTTCCTCTAGCTCCACCCTGAATGAAGTCAACACATCTTCTACCATCTCCTGCGACAGCCCCCTGGAGCCCCAAGAAGAAGCAGAGGCTGAGCCACAGCTGGAGTCCTGCGTGGAGTCTGAGCCCAAAGTGGAACAGCTGCTGGATTCTGGCTGCTTCGGGATGCAGGCTGAAGTGGAGGACAGCTTCCTGTGAGGGGGCCGGCCCCCAACTCTGGCCAGCCTGGAGCACCCCCTTCTGCCTCCCAGCACTCAGTAGCACCTGCTGGCCTGGCCTGGCTCAGCTGGGCCTCCTACCTAGCAGGTGCCTGCCTCCAAGCTGGTCTCCTTTGGGAGGCTCTGCCCTTGACATGCTGTGCCCTAGACCCTGGGGCTGGCTTGGGAGGCAAGAGAACTGGTATATGGGGAGGAGGCGGGGTATGACCAACCCTCTGCCTCTGGGGAGGCCACGGGGACTCTATTTCCCCACCTGGGTGACAGCAGAATCAGGCGTGATGACCCACCATCTGGGCCTGTCTTTGTGGAGGGCAGGTAGGGAGGTGGGAATTCCTGTGGTAGATGAGGCACAGAGCCCACTTGTTTGGTCCCACTAACTGGCCCATATGGGGCAGCAGCCATTTCCTTGCACTTTGATCCACCCCAACTGGGAAGGACCACCTGCCCTCCCTCCCATTACAGCATCACCTCCTGGCTGAGGAGCTGGGGCCTGCCTTGTACAAATGGTACTCCCCTTCCCTATCAGCAGACCCCTCTCCAGGTCCAAGCTGGTCTGGGGCCTTCTGAGCTTAATGAAAGCTGTTGATTAACTCTGGGGACTGGGCCAAGGACAGGAGCCCCTGGCCCACAGCCCCTACCCAAGGGCATTTGGGATGTACTTGGCCATGTCTTACCTTTTGGGGACTTTTCCTTGTCAGCTTCGGTCTTGATATAACCTCCAGAGACTTCAGGGCCTGATGGCCCCAAGACTGCGGTGTGTGTTGTTGGTAAGCCAGCATGAAGCACTACATACATGTATCAACATGTGGCCCTGCAATGAGGCCATGGAGGAATCCCTGGCTTTCCCTGGACCTTGCAAAATGAGCAAGTTGGACTCATTAATTCCAAGTGCCCTGCTGGTGCTAACATTCCAGAATGTTCCAAGGGATGCTCCTTGTCCAGAGGAAGCAAGGTCAATTGTCTCAGCTCTCCATCCTGTGGGGTCAGCAGGGCCCTGGGGAGATCCCAGATCACACTTCACCCTCGAAGGGTTCAGGAACACTACCGCTTACCCACCTCTCCCACACCCCACCTATCCGTGCTAGTCCCAGCAACACAGCTACCCAGGCCTTGACTTGGAGTGGGAGCCAGGGTGCTAGAAAGCCCCTGGTGGCTTCCCAGGGGGGCATGGCAAGACCCTTCTCAGCACCCGCAGTGACCTTTGAAGTTATCCTGGGCAAAGGGGCCTGGAAGACGTGTCAGATGACCTGGTGGGGCCCATCACCCCGGCACCTGCTGTCCAAGTCTGAGCCACAGATAGGCTCAACAGTGAGGGTGATTAGTCCCTGAAGGACCAGGAAGCCTCAAGTAGGTGCCATGAATAGGTGTGTGCGTTGGGTACTTTGGGCATTGCCCTGTCACTTGCCAGAGGCAGCACTGTCCCCAATCCCAATGGGCATTAGACATGCTATGTGAGTCCTGGCTACGGCCAATACCCTGGCAGGGGAAGGGGATGGGGGTGGGGACAGCTTGACCCTGGTGGGTGCCAGCCCCTTGCACCAGCTGGCATCCGTTGCCCCAGAACCTCCTAAGCCTGGCCTAAGAAGGAGGAGAGTTCTCACTACGGTACCAAAGATATACTCACCTAGGTTTACAAGTATTGGTAGGACTCACAGTAACTCACATTTATACAGCAGAAGTGCTATTTTCTATGCTAAGTTTTCCTATCTGTATACTTTTTTTAAGGGAAACATTTTAATATTAAACCTGGTGCTTTTCACTTTGGTCTCTATGGTGTGTGGGCTTCTGTGCTGGCAGAATGGGAGTATGAATGGGGCACGTGGGGCTCCCCCTAGCCACCAGTCCCCGGACAGGTACCTTCAGTTCTCAGTCTCATTTCCTGCATCCAAAGACTGGTGGTTTCCATTGCCCGTCCCTTGCTGAGGCTCGGGTGGCTTACACTGAGACTTGCCTGGCCCTGGGTTGGACCAGAGGGCATGGGGCTGGCAGGACTGTTGAGAGGCTCTGGTGCCCAGGAGCCTGAGCTCCTGCTGCTGCCTGCCCCCCACCACGTGCCTGGGCTTTGGCTACTAAGCTGGGATGTTCTCCTTCCCTCCCTCCTCTACCCGTGAGCCTAGATTGCGGCTGGCATGGCTTGTGAGTGGCATTGACTGAAGCTTGGATTCCAGGCCCCAGTGAGTCACCAACAGGGCCAGGTAGGAAATGGGGAAGATTTGGAGAGCAAGACGTGAGGGGAGGGAAGAGGAAGAGGCGGTCAGTGTGGCCAGGGGAGGGAGTGAGGAAGAAGGCTGTGGCTGGGAGGGTGGGGTCTGGCTCGCCTGGACAAGGGTGGGGAGTTGCACATGCTGTCAGCTGCAGCAGCTCAGGGGTTGTGGGACAGATATAAGTCGGGGACCCCAGCCTTGTGGAAGCCCCCTGGCCACATCATGGGGACGGGCTGAGCTTCCCAAGGAATCCCATGCAATCTGGCTGTTTGCTGTGCCCTGGGCTATTTCTTGCTCTGAACAACAGCTCAGTCTGGAGCAAGCCATGAGTCTCCCTGGCCCATCTCCAGGAGTTGGGCTGCATGCGGCTGCAGCCGGGCAGGCAGCTGTGACTCACATGGTGGAGTTGCCTTCTCAGAGGCAGCTGAGCCATGCCAGGGAAAACCCCTGTGGCTGCAGGGCCTGGTCGTGCACAGCCCACCCTCCTGAGGGTCTTGACTTTCGGAGAATAACCAGAGACAGACTGCTCAGCTTAGGGCAGAGAATGAGCACCCCACAATGTAGACGGAGATTATCGTAGTTCCCAGAAAGCCTCCAGCCGGAAGGTCAGGAAACCTGGGCTCCCTCCACCTGAGGCCTGCTTCTTATAGGAGTGGGAGAGGGGAAAGTGATACCCTGCCCAGCCTTAGAGTCCTAGGGGAATGAAGGGATACAAGGACTCCAGAGATAAAGCATGTGACAGGGTACTGGACTGCCCTGTTCCTTCACATGTGTGTTCTCATTTTACCCCGGGGTCCTCAAGTCTGTGCGCTGAATGCTACCCATGCCCCCCATTACACAGGAGGGCTTGGAGAGTTTTGTCCAACACTCTTTGCTTGGTATGGTGGAGCTAGGAGAGGCTGGGAGCTAGAGTCTGGCTGACTCCTGGCACACAAGTGGTAGGAGTAGGCTGCAGAGCCATGGAGGGGCACTGCTCTGTGTCCTGACTTGGCACTTCTGGCCCATTGTGCTCCTGGGAGAGGGCCCAGGGAAGCATGGATGAATGAGAAGAGCACAATGAAGCCAAGGACTGATAAAGTCAGCCAGACTGGCTTGAGGCATGGCCAGGATAGAGCAGGTGCAGGGACTGGGGGAACCACAGTTCAGGCCATGATGGGCTTCTGCCTCCCACCCTCCCAGGGGAAGGGGGTGCATTAGCATTTTTTTCCTCCCAGACGGATGAGCTGTGATGTGACACAATTCTTCCACCACCCTCTTCACAGTTAGGGTCTTTGTTCCTGGAAAAAAAGACAAAGGGACTCTTCCTGCTGGGTCAGACCCCCAGCCTGTGAGGGGCCTCCCCACCTCCCAGTGCAGTCCAAGGAAGGCCTCTGGTCCATGAGCTTATCTGTACAGTTTTGCAACAATCAAAATCAGCTTGTCACAAGTGCCAAATACGTGCTTATATCGAAAAATTCCTTACAAAATCGTATAATACAGAGTCTCCTTGTGCAATTTCATGCTTTGATCCTAAAACATCATCTGTACTCAGTGCTCTGTATTCAGCTACCCCATGCACAGGAATGTAGCTTAGGGAAATTCTGCCTCTCACTGCCGACAGGTACAATTTGCAGAGGTTTTCCCCCACTAATCCATACCAACATTAGTGTTTTGTCTCTAAACCTATCTCCATAGATGTACAGTTATTTAAAAACACAATGAGACCATAATGCAACTTTTTTGTCTTTTTCACTTGGTAATGCATCTTGGACATGCAGATGTTCATTCATTCATTCTAGTGAGAGCTGTACTTAACTTGAGAACATTGCCTGTGTCATAAATTAGTCAACTACTGATGGGCATGACATTTGTACCCAATTTTTCAGTTATAAACTATGCCACTGTAACCCTGTGGGAAAATGTATTTGTGCCACCATATTTATGAAGTATTTGTTTCCATAGGACAAATGTCTAGATGTAGAGCTCCTAAGAGAATAAGCATTTAAACACATTACTGAAATCTAAGTTCCTCTTAAGATGTGCAAAATCATCATGCTTCTGTTGGCTGTGAGAATCAAGCAAGCAATAAAGGGCAGGCATTTGGAGCAAATCTCAGAGGCCCTGGTTCGAGTCCTGGCTGCTTTGCTTCTGCTCCGGCTCCTGCTGCTGTGCATCTGGAGGGAGCAGATGGTGGCTTCAGCCCTTGAATCCCTGCCTCCCATTGAGGAGTTCTGCACAGAGTTCTAGGTTCCAGACTTTGGCTTGGTCCACCCCTGGCTGTTCCTGCTCATTTGGGGAATAAACTAGAAGATGGAAGATCTTTTCTCTCTTTCTCTCTGATGTCCCAATGAGATAGGAAAAAAATTTTTTTTTTTCTAGAACAGAAAGAAATTCAAATAGGAAAAGAATGAAGCAACATAATTTCATCCAGCTCAGCGCTCTGGCCTCCTGGGAGAAGCCTGGCATCTCTTGCGCTTGTTGGAGGAAGAAACAATAGACAAGCAGTGCCAAGCTGAGGGCACCTGACACAGTGGGAGCTTTCCCACAGTGAGCACTGTGGGGGCCGAGTCCCTGCGGTAGTCCCACGGGAGCCCAGCTAGGGAAGCTGTGGTCCGACAAAGTCTGCTGTTCCCCATAGGCACCTGCAGGCTTCCCCCAGGGTGCCCTCCTCTTCCAGGCTTCCCGACAAGCTGCCCTACCTCCATCCCTGCCTTGCCCATTGTCTCTTGGTGATTTCTAGCTTTGTGGCAGTCACTAACGAACCAGAAAAGTCACCAATGCAGGAAGGGCATGAAACTTGTGGAAAATCACATATTCCTTGGGGGCCTGACTTCCCTCTCTGAAGGCCCAGGGTGGAACTTTCCATATCTGGAAGTTTCTTGTCTTTGCTGTTCATCTTCATAAACTAGTGAGCATTCCTAATCTCCTTTGCTCAAAAGCAGCCTAGTGTGCTGGGCTCCAGGGTGTCGTCTGCACCTGCTCCCAACCTCTCATTGCTTCTTCCGTATCTGCCCGCCAGGGCCCATCCACCCCTGCATGGACTGTACACTTGCAATCTTGGCACTTGGAATGCTTGGCCTTCTATAGCTGAAGGCCAATGTCTTACTCAATCTTCTAGCCAACACAAACTCCCCCTCTTGACTCCTCAGCTGTTGGTTCAGGTCTTCTGGGCTGTTCTGGGCTGTTCTGAAGCCCATGTCAGCTAATGCCTCCAGATCTTCACTGTATCTCCTTCTTCCTCTCCCTTCACCTCCCCCAACTCTTGCTGGTTCTTCTCAGCTCAGACAGTGCCTTCCTGGACTCCCACTTCGGTGCCCCCAGGTGCTCCTCCAAGAGCCTGCTTTCTCTTCTGCTAACACAAGGATCAGAGAGTGTGGTGGGCTCTGCCTCTGGCCACACAGCTTAGAGCGAGAAATGAAATTCCTGACCCATCTGGCCCCAAAGCCCAGACTGCTCCTGGTGCTGCTCTGTTCCTGAGGCTGAGTGTGGGTCTTGGAGCTGGGTTCCTGATTCTCAACTCAGCTCTGGCACTTTGCAGCTGGGCAACTCCAGGCTGGTCACTCAGTGTCTCTGAGCCCAGTTTAGGTCATCTGTACTGTGGGATAATGACAGGTGTTCCTTAAGATGACTTGAGGACCAGTGAACTGACCAATGCAAAGGAATAGGCCTTCAGGACAGTTCCTCAGGCCCAGCACTAGCACACAGACAAAAAGTGCCTTCCCAGTCTCAAATCCCCTCTCTCCCCCATTTGGACAAGAAGTCATGTCAGCACCCTCAGGTGGCAGCATTGTCATTGGCACTGGGGGCCACTTGGCTGCTTGCCTGACCTCCCACGGGGGCAGCAAGAGCCACGGTGGTTCTGTGCCCAGAACAAGGCCTGGCCTTCCGACCAATTCTCTAACAAATAGTCTCGGAGTGTAGAAAGTTGTTTTGTGCTTGCTTCATTTGTGCACCTGTCTGGGCTTTTATTCCTGCATCCAGCATTGAGTGAATACCCATCTGGCAAGTATGGCCAAGTTCAAAGGGTGTGAAGAATGAAGGGGGACATGGGGGATATGCGGGCCCTGCCAGGGAATGCCCCCTGGGCACTGAGGTGGGTCACAATGACATCAGACCAGTCACCACCCTGTGAGGGATGCTCATGGGCCATGAGCAGAGAGAGGATGGGCAGGCAGAGAGCCAGGAGCAGGTGGAGCAGGAAGAGTAGATGCAGGAGTGGTAAGGGCAGTTGGTTCAGGATGGCAGGAGGGCGTGTGCAGAAGGAGGAGGGGGCAGAGGGTAGCAGGGGCCAACTTGCAAAGGCTCATGGAGGCTCTGCCACCCAGTTTGCTCTTGAGCTGCATGGGAGGCAGACAGGAGACGGGAGTAAAAAAAAGCTTCTGGTGCTCTAACTTGGATCACAGAGCTCATATGATCCTCCGTCATGATGTGGTGTGGTTAGAGTGCTCCAACCTGGGGTGCCAAGCTGTCACAGTGCAGGTCCCTGGCTCATCATCTGGCCATCCTTAGTGGAGAAACCCCAGGGCCCTGGCCACAGATTGCGACTGGGATTCAGTGGGCAGGAGCATGGGGGCTAAGCTAGCTCCCACATACAGTCTGGAGTCTCCAGGGTCCTAGAGTAAGGCAGGATGATGAGAGAACTGGACCCTCACTTGGGCAGAAACGTGTCACGGCCCACACATTGGCGTCAGGATTTCCCAATTCTTGGGCTTGCACGCAAATACCTCTCAAAGTTCCTCTGCTACAGGAAGGGGTGATGTCACTCCAGGAGCCTTGTTCATCATGTCCTGGCCACAGTACCAGGCTTCTTAAGCAGAAGTCACTGTGCTGAGCCCCATGGGTCTTCTGTGCCATATTCATGGCTTGAGCATGTTCACCCACAGTCTCAGCTCCGGGGAGCCTGGGCCAGTGGCCTAGCCTCTCTGAGCCCCACTATGCTCCTCCTCCACACGCCAGAATGAGTTTCATAGGTTGCAAGGATTAAATGAGATAGGAGCAAACAGAGCCTGGGGTAGTGCGTAGCATCTATCTAACCCTTGGAAAGTGTTAGGCCTCCAGGGAGATCAGAGCGCCCACCTGCTACCCAGGCTTTGGAATGCAACTTCCATGCATAAACACACTCATTTCTTCATGTAGCTCATGCTGGAGGTTGGGGTGGGGGCACCCCCTGCACAAGAGGTAGAAACACCCTTGCCGGCTCCCTGTGACCTTGGGCAATAGGACTGAACTCCTCTGAGGCTATCCTTGTTCTGGACGCTCTGAGGCTGGTTTCTGACTAGGTAAAGCAGGGCTAATCACAACTGCCTCTAGGGATGAGAATCAGTGAGAAACCACCCAGGGATACCTGGCCATTGCCTCACCTGATGGGCCTTGGCAGCCTGGCACGCAAGGGAAGCATAAGAACTGGGCAGAGTCCCAGATCCCTGGACTGCACAGGGAGGACAATGCCCATGTGGGGTAGAGGAGAGGGCTGGAGGAGTCAGCTGGACAGACAGAAACCCCAGCACGGACATGACTGTCTGCGGCCCTTGGCTAACCTCAATCCTTCTCCTCCCACACAGACCCAGAGAGGCCTCTTTACCAGCTTCATTGTGGAGCAGGTGAGCTTATCAATGAGTGTGAGTGTGTGTGTGTGTTTGTGTGTGTGGTGTCTGGGTTTGTTCCCAGTCACCAACCGGTGGTGGTCTCAGCTGGGAGCAAAGTGTGAGAATCCCCAAGAGCTAACTTGGGCAGGGGCCATCCACCACACCTCACTTGACAGCCTACGTTGGCTCTGGAATCTGCCTTACGACTGGTCCGCTTGCAATTCTGATCATTAAATATCAAGATTGTAAAGGTGTGTGTATGTTACAGTTCCGGAGCTTCAATAGATGTTGAAGATCCAAGATCGTTAGTGAACTGCGCTGAAGGTGATTAGCACTATCTGAATCCAATTGTGGTGATTGCAGGTGGGGCCAAGGGGGAGGTCCTTAGGTCAAGGGGCGTGCCCTGGAAAGGTGGGGCTGAGAGAGGAGAGGTTATAAAAGCAGAATGCGCAGGCGCTTCCTGGCTGCCATGTTGTCCTTGCTCTGGACGCTCTGTGGCCGCACAAGGCTTTCTGGCACCTGCAAACTCCGCCAGCAGAGATGCCTTCAGCGGACGGCAGCTCACTGCGACGGCCTTAGCTCTGGATGGGACCCTCCCAAACTGTGCGCGCCCCAGCCCTTCTCTCAAAGGTACCTGCATTATCTCATTTGAAGCAACAAAAAGTTGATAAATGCAGAAAATGGGTTCTGAGGAGTGTGGTCGCTGCTACAGCTGCACCTGAGGATTTGGAGGAGGCTTAGGGATAGGTCACTGGGAAAAGTTGTGAGACTTTGGAAGTTGGCTTGTTGGAAAATACTGGAGAAAGCCAGGCACGCTGTAAAGCGAGGCACAGGTGAGGCCTGAGGAACCCAGATTGTTGGTAGAAGTGTGTGGCCTG
Organism: Ochotona princeps; assembly: GCF_030435755.1. NCBI lineage: Eukaryota > Metazoa > Chordata > Mammalia > Lagomorpha > Ochotonidae > Ochotona > Ochotona princeps. Next base: position 23,244,530 of record NC_080850.1, read on the forward strand.
GGTAGAAGCCAGCATTCATTTGGGAGTGGGATTGCTGTCGTCCTTGTCACTACAATACACCTGGCCCGATGGCACCCGTGTTCTAAGACTTTCCAGGAGGGCAGAGTTAAAAATCAGGTGCACATAGAGTTGGCTGAAGAAATGTCAAGACAGCAGCGTGTTCGGGCTGTGGCATGGATGTTGGGGCGGTTGTTGATACATTATGCAGTGAGTACGGGAGCAGAAAAGAAAGACTGCAGGTTCAAGCTGCCCAGAGCAAAAATATGTTGTAGAGGGCATGTAGCTTGTAAAAGCAGCTCGCACAGGTGGAAGAGAGGAGGCGGCGTTAACAAGCAAGTCTCGAGCCAAGGAGATGCTGCTGAATTCTCAGCCAACCTCCTGGCCCAGGTTGGGGATGTGAAAGACAGAATGGGTCTTCTGAAAGGTCGGGCCCTTCCAAGGGTTTGCTGGAGACCACCTCAGGATTTGGGTGCTCCAGTTAAGCTGGTGATGCTCTCAGGCCTGCAGCCATGGTACCAAGGGCCCAGGTGCATCTGGGACTGGCCGACAGAGCTCAGCAGTTTTGCATGAGTCTGGCTTTGCAGGTGCACAGAATGCAAGAGTGCATGTTGCGGGGGTGAGGTGGTGCATGCCATGGCAGTGTCCCCCAGCGCCCTCCAGGGGAAACCTGGGAGGCCAGGCAGGTAGCGGGGAGTTGGAGGACCCCATCTAGGCCTGAGACCTGGAGAACCCAACTTCTGGCTCTGAGTCTTCCCGGAGTACGACTGTGACCCCAGATAAGCCACTGGCCCTCCCTGACCTTCCTTTTTCTTATCTGTACAGTGGAGATAAATAAGCACTTCCCTGGGTGCCTGGGACCCCAGCCTGTGTGAGAAAATGGAAACGAAAGTGCTTCGTTAACAGTGCACAGCTGAGCCTTGCTAAGCACGGCTGGAAACCCACAGCCAAAAAGGCTGGCCGGGCTGATTGCAGACATCTGTGTGAATAAAGACTCTGCACATTGCACCTTTAAAAAAATCATTTGAAAGGCAGAGTGATGGGGGGAGGGGAGAGAGACTGATCTCCCATCTGCTGATTCACTCCCCAAGTGACCACAGGAGGCAGGAACTGCATTCTACTCTCTTAGGGGTAGTAGTCTCCATCAATATAGGGCCATTTTCGACTGCATTCCCAGGCACAGTAGTGGGGAACCAGGCAGAGTGAGACTCGGGGTACCTATATGGGATAGTATGTTGGAAGCAGCAGCTTAATCCTCTGTGCTGTAACACCAGCTCATCCAAAACAACATTGGAAAAGTGGATAGAGTGGTAGGAGAGGTTTTCAATATTTATGGTCATGTAATGCAGACAGTGAAGACTCCTAATAAGTCAATATGATACATAGGAAAATGAACAGAAAACATTTAGATGAAACACCTTAACCGATGCCGGCCCTAGAGCCTTGATAGAATAAATTAAGACTTAGCCTAGGGCCCGGCGGCGTGGCCTAGTGGCTTGAGTCCTCACCTTGGACACACCAGGATCCCATATGGGCCCCGGTTCTAATCCCGGCAGCTCCACTTCCCATCCAGCTCCCTGCTTGTGCCCGGGGAAGCAACTGAGGATGGCCCAAAGCCTTGAGACCCTGAAGAAGCTCCTGACTTTAGATCAGCTCATCTCCGGCTGTTGTGACCACTCAGGGAGTGAGCCAGTGGATGGACAATCTCTGTGTCTCCTTCTCTTTGTTACTCTGCCTCTTAAATAAAAATCTTCAACAACAGCAACAAAAAATATAGTCAATGCAAGCATTAAAAACCATTTGTTCCACTGTGAATCTTGAAAAACAGCATATGAAAATTTAAGATAATTTAACATTTTTTCCCTACCAGATTGGGAGAAAGCTTAGGTTGATAATGCCAGATATCAACAGAAATGAATTATTTTAGGAGTCCCACACATGTGCCCATAGCTTTTGAAATAGCCCAGTGTGAAAGCAGTCGAGGACGGCCCAATGCATTGGGACCCTGCACCCGCGTGGGAGACCCGGAAGAGGTTCCAGGTTCCCGGCATCGGATCGGCATGCACCGGCCCGTTGCGGCTCACTTGGGGAGTGAATCATCGGACGGAAAATCTTCCTCTCTGTCTCTCCTCCTCTCTGTATATCTGACTTTGTAATAAAAATAAAAATCTTTTTAAAAAAAGAAAAAGAAATAACCCAATGTAACCACATGGGGATCCTTCAAGAAAATATTTTTGGTGCACAAATTTTTTAAAAGTGTTTTTTATTTGGAAGGTAGAATTAAAGATTGTTCATCCACTGGCTCACTCCCCACATGCTTACAATGACCATAGTTGAGCTGCTCAGAAGCCAGGAGCTTTGCCAGGTCTTCCATGTGAATGCAGCAGGGGCCTTCCTCCACTAATTTCCCAGGCCATGATCAGGGAGTTGCATCAAAAATGGACCATCTGGGACTTGAACCAGTACCCGTGAGAAGCCAGTGTCACAGGCTGAGGATCAACTTGTTATACCACAACACCAGCCAAATTTTTGACAGGCCATTGCTATTTGTCTTCATTCCATAATCATAAGTTTGCAACCCCACTAGGAAAGGAGGGCAGCACAGTGCAAGGCTGTCATGAGCTGGCAGATGGAGCACTGCTCACGCTCTGGCCTGCCTTGCCCTTCTCAGGCCCTAAGTGCTCCACAGCTTCCACAACACTCGTGCTCTCTGTCATTCTGCTAACGACCCCATCATGCCTGCCACCCCACCATTCCATCTTGGCAGTGTAGGTGAAAAATTGGAAACTGTTTGGATTGGGTCCAGTGTTTGCCATGGACGAGATGCCAAAACCTCCATGCTTCATGATGAGGTTTTTGTCATCGAGTTTCCTTAAAAGGGTGTTGCCACTAATGCCATGATGATGTGTGGTCATTGCCCTGGCACATAAACCCTGTAATACTCCTGGGGACGTGGGAACTCCTGTACCAAGTCCTTTCTACCCAGTGCTCAGAATATGAGCATCTTCTGTCTTTGGAGCTTTATGGTCCAAAGGCTGACTTTTGCTGGTGAAGCAGAACAGGGTAGGGTTGATCTGGCTGCTGACAAGTAGCTACAGGCGATAACGTCCATAAAGCCTGAAGTTGTTGCACTTTCCATAAAATTTTTTCAAAGATCCCTTGATGCACACATTTAAAAAACTTGTGCAAGAAAATAAATGGGTTTCTTAATTCCATTTCCCATGAAGTTTTTGAAGCTCTGCTTGTTAGTCCACTTGTATTAAACTTGAAAGGGAGAGAAAGATAAATGGGGAGTCTGAATGGAGTCCCTGCCTGCTCCATTCTGTTACTGCAGGCACTGGGGGAGGGGGGTGAACCAGCAGACAGGAGATCTTTGTTGATCTGCCGTTTAAGTGGATAATAATAAGGCTAGCATCATGCAGCCTCTGATATTGATATTGGAGTACCTGTTAGAATCTTGGTAGCACTGCTTCCAACAACCCAACTAATGCATCTAGGAAGGAGTGGATGATAGCTGCTTGGGGCCTTGTCACCTGCCTAGGGGACCAGCATGGGGTTCCAGGTTCCTAGATTTGAGCTGTTGAAGCCATTTGGGGAGTGAATCAGTGGATGGAAAATCTCTCTTCTCTCTCTCAACTCTACCTTTCAAATAAAATAGATCTTTAGTTAATGGGGCCTGGCACTCTGGTATAGCAGGCTAAACCTCTGCCTGTGGCCCTGGCATCCTTTATGGATGCCAGTTCTAGTCCCAGCTATTCTAATTCCAATGCATCACTCTGCTTATGGCCTGGGAAAGCAGAAGAGGAAGACTAAAGTTCCTTGGACCACTGTGCCCACATGGGTGGGAGACCCGGAAGTTCTCAGCACCTAGCTTCAGACTGGCTCAGCTCTGGCCATTGTGGCTATGTGAGGCATAAACCAGTGGATGGAGATCTCTCTATATATAACTCTACCTTTCAAATAAAAACTCCCTATTGATATAAAATAAATCCCTAAAAGTAAAACTTTAAGAAATGTGGAAGGGGAGGCAAAGAGGGAGTGGGAGGGGCTTGCCAGCACCATGACCCGACCTTGGGTCCTGTTCGTGTTGATGACGGGCCAGTGGACCTGTTTGCTGCCTCTCCTGCTCATTTCTCTCCAAACAACCTCCATTCTGCCCTCCGCTGGCCTTGCTTTGTGCACCAGTTAGCTTTTGTGGCAGAGCAAACAACTCTACAAAATCACAGTGGTATGCATAAACAAGCATTCACTTCTCGTCTGATCTAGTTAGATGGGTAAGGTACACTCACCCAGCTTGGTCCCTGCTATAAGTTGGGGTGGCTGGGGCACTTTATCAGCTAAGTGTATATCTCAGAGTGATAGAGAAATACAAGAGGATGAGGAGCAACCTGTGGTTTCTCTCGAGAACTAGACCTCATTCTGTTGGCCAGAGCAAGTCACATGACCAAACTCAGCTGCAAGGGTGGAGAAATAGACTCCACATTTTTTTTTAAAGATTTATTTATTTTTATCACAAAGTCAGATATACAGAGAGGAGAGACAGAGATTCCATCCGATGATTCACTCCCCAAGTGACCACAACTGCCGGTGCTGCGCTGATCTGAAGCCAGGAGTCAGGAACTTTTTCCAGGTCTCATACACAGGTGCAGGGTCCCAAGGCTTTGGGCCGTCCTCGACTGCTTTTCCAGGCCACAAGCAGGGAGTTGGATGGGAAGGGGGCTGCCAGGGTTAGAACCAGGGCCCATATGGGATCCCGGTGCGTTCAATGTGAGGACTTTAGCTGCTAGACTACCTCACTGGGCCCCTGGACTCCTTTTTGTTTTTGAGCAGAACTGCCCAGACATGAGGCAGAGAGCTTGGGTACTGGGAAAACTGAAGAATTACAGCCACAGATGTAGTCTTTTTAAACCCTAGAAAGACCAGTCAACAACAGAGAGGATATTTCTGATCATGCTTGAAGCAATAATTTATTAATTTCTTTGCTTTAAAAAATACTTATTAATTTGAAAGGCAGAATTATATATAAAGTAAGAGTGCTTGTATCCATGGATTCACTCTCCTAATGGTTGCAACTGCTGGGGACCAGGCAGAAGCCAGAAGCTTGTTCCAGGTCTCCCATATAGGTGGAAGGAGCCCAAGGACATGGCCATCTTCTGCTTTTCCCAAATCACTAGCAGAAAGTGGACTGGATGTGGAGCAGCTGAGACTTTAACTAGCACCCATGTAGAAAGCTTTGCTACACCATAGGGTCAGCTCCCAACTCTTGGTTTTTTTTTTTTTTCATATTTACTTTTATTTAAAAGAATTCACAGAGAGAGAGAGTTCTTCCATCCGCTGGTTTACTCTCCAAATAGCTGCAATGACCAGAGTAGGGTCCCAAGGCTTTGGGCCATCCTCCATTGCTTTCCCAGGACACAAGCAGGGAGCTGGGTCAGAAGTGGAACAGGTGGGACATGAACTGGCACCCATGTGGAATACCCATGCTAGCAGGCAGAGGACTGGCTTGGTATGCCACAATGCCAGGCCATACCTTTCTGCTTTTTAGAAAGTTGGGTTTTTTTGTTGCTGTTTTGGGGGTGTTTTTTTTGAAAGGCAGGAAGACCTCCTTCCATCTGCCTCCTCATTCTCCAAAGCTCTGCAGAAGCCAGGAACGTGAAGGACAATGCTAGCTGTAGGATTCTCTTTTTTTTGCAGGTGTCATTTATCGTGTTGGGGAAGTTCCCTTCCATTCCAAGCTTGCTGTGGGTTATCAAAATGAGGTTGAATTTGGTCGACACATTTTTCTATATCTGACATGATGTACCTGTGGTTTTCTGTAATCTGCTGTAAATTACACTGCTTGATTTTTAAATGTTGCACCAACCCTGAGATCCGGTAACAAACAGAGCTAGGGCATGATGGATTTGATTTGCTCAGAGTTTGTAGAGAATGTTTCCATCTATGTTCATGTGAGATACTGATCTTTTACTTTCTCATAATGTCCTTGTGTTGTCATGATGTCAAGTTAGCATTTGCATTATATAATAAGTTGGGAAGTGTGCTCCCTTATATTCTGAAAGAGTTAGAGTTGGTTTTTGTTTGGTAGTACTCAGTGACACATCTGGGCCTGAAAGAGTGATTATCGATTTCTGGAGGGAGTTGGGCACTTGTTGTCTTTCAGAGGATTTGTGGAGTTGTTCGTAGTTGCCTTCATCCTCTCGGTGTCGGTAGCCTTGGCAGTAGTGTCCGCTGGGTCCTTCTCAGTGTTTGTCATTTGTATGGTTTTACTCATGTTCACTTTTAATGATTTTCTCCCACACCCTGTGAAATTGCTTTGAATTTCATAAATTTTTTCTAATTCTTTTGCTCTGAATTTATTGATTTATGCTCACTCTCTGTATTTTTTAAAAGATGTGTGTATTGGAAAGTCAGGTATACAGAGAGGAGAATAGACAGGAAGATCTTCCATGTACTGATTCACTCCCCAAGTGGCTGTAATGTCCAGAACTGAGCCGATCTGAAGCCAGGAGCCAAAGCCTCTTCCAGGTCTCCCTTGCGGGTACAGGGTCCCAAGACTTTGGTTCATTCTCCACTGCTTTCCCAGGCCACAAACAGGGAGCTGGATGGGAAGTGGGGTTGCCGGTACACGAACCAGTGCCCATGTGGGATTCTGGTGTGTGCAAGGTGAGGACTTTAACCACTAGGTTATGGCACTGGGCCCTATACTCTTTATTTCTATCCTGTTGATGGCTTTATAAATTTTTTTTTCAAAAGTTTGAGACAAATACTGAGAGACCAAGAGAAATGCCCTATTTACTGGTTCATTCTCCAAATCCCCGCAACAGCCTGGGCTGTTCCAGGCTGAATCTGGAAGCCAGGAACTGAATCCAGGCCTCTGCTGTGGGTGGCAGGGACCGAGTCACTTGTACCATCATTTGCTGCCTCCCAGGTAGCTAGACTTAGCCACAGAGCTGGCTACTCTGCCATTAGGGGACACAGGAGTCTTAGGTTCAAAGACTATTTCCCCGCAGTATATTGCTTTTGGTTTGATTTGTTCTTGTCTGGTTTCTTAGGTGGAAACTCATATCACTGATTTGTTGGTTTTAATTCAAAATCTTTTCTAATTTCCCTTTTGACTAAGAAACAAATACAGAATATTTTTTACTTCCCATTTTTGTCTGTTTGATTTCGAGTTTAATTCCATTGGACACAAGGCATTTTTATACTAATATATACTTTCAAAGGTTTATTTTCTGTCCCAGAATATGATCTTGGTGTTGAGCTAGTCCATGTACCCTGAGAAGCATGTGTTTTCTGCTGTCAGGTCAAGGTGGTTTATACCACTGTTTTCTGTGTTCATATGTTCTATGTCTTTCTTCTTGGCCCATCATCAACAGGAGAGAACTGTTAGGAGAGACGTGTGTGCCTTTCAGTTGTATCAGGATGTTTCATGTAGCTGAAGCTCTGTCCAGAGGTATATGCACTTCCAGGATTCTTATATTTTGTGTAATTGATCCTTTATCATTCATTGGTAATGTTCTTTATTACCACTGCAAATTTTCTCTTCTGGGAGTAACATAGCCAGTCTAGATTTCTTTTGACCATTGTTTACATGGAATATGTTCTTATTATTTTCCATTATACAGTTTTGTAGGTATTTGGATCCCCCTTATGCTTTCCCTTCCTTCCTCCATTTGCAGCCCCCCCCACACCTTTTCCCTTATGTTTAACAATAATATAATCCTTCAACCACAGTCACAATTCCAACATTCTGCTATTTATGTATGTCCTTGACCTTTGCTACAGGCAATGGTAGACAATGTAGTATCCTGTTGTCAAGGTATACCTAACCTTGACAACAAGGCTTCATTGAGGGGTCTGTTGTTTGGGAGTAGAGATGCATACTACGGTGCTTCTTTGTTTCCCAATACTCTAGGTTCCATCAAAAGAAATCTTTTTACTTTGGTCCTGTCCATTATATGTATCTAGTGTATTTGTTTGAAAGGGTTGGAAAGTTAAAGAGCGAGATCTTTGATCTGCTGGTCCGGGTCCTAAATGCCAGCAATAACTGGTGTTGGGCCAAGCCAAAACCAGATTCCTAGAACCCCTCTGAGCATCCTGTGTTTGTGTCAGGGAACCAGGCACGTGGAGCATCATCTGCTTCCTCCTAGGATGCATTAGCAAAAAGGTGAACCAGAAAGGGAGGAGCCCAGATTCCAATCAACACTGTGATGTGCAAGTGCCTTGAGTTGCCATTCCCCCATGCCACAATGCTGCCCCGTCTTTGTCTTTAAAGTGCATTTTCTGTAGACAGGAAATAGCTGAATTTTAACTTTACATCCAATCTAATGATCTTTGACTTTAATTGATGTAATCTGCCTGTATCTAATAGAATATTGATAGTTGGTTTATAATATAACATTTTGTTTAATTTTCTGTTTGTTTCCACTGCTCTACTTTCTGTCAATTTTTTTTAAAGATTTATTTATTTTATTACAGCCAGATATACACAGAGGAGGAGAGACAGAGAGAAAGATCTTCCGCGCACTGATTCACTCCCCAAGTGGCTGCAATGTCCAGAACTGAGCCGATCTGAAGCCAGGAGCCAAAGCCTCTTCCAGGTCTCCCTTGCGGGTACAGGGTCCCAAGGCTTTGGTTCATTCTCCACTGCTTTCCCAGGCCACAAGCAGGGAGCTGGATGGGAAGTGGAGCTGCGGGGGTTAGAACCGGCGCCCATATGGGATCCGGGGGCATTCAAGGCGAGGACTCTAGCCGCTAGGCCACGCCGCCGGGCCCTTTCTGTCAATTTTTAAGTGTTTAATTATCCTTGTCTCCTTTATTGGCTTGTAACTTACGCTACTTTAAGACGATGTTAAGGGCCTGGTGCCATAGTCTAGTGGCTAAAGTCCTCACCTTGCACACACCAGAATCCCACATGGGCACTGGTTCATGTACTGGCAACCCCACTTCCCATCCAGCTCCCTACTTGTGGCCTGGGAAAGCAGTTGAGGATGGCCCAATGCATTGGGACCCTGCACCAGTGTGGGAGACCAGGAAGAGGTTCCTGGTTCCCGGCTTCAGATCCGCGCGCATCAGCCGTTGCGGCTCACTTGGGGAGTGAAACATCGGACGGAAGATCTTCCTCTCTGTCTCTCCTCCTCTCTGACTTTCCAATAAAAATAAAACAGATCTTTAAAAAAAAAAAACAGATTTTAATAGTTAGCATAAACAGCGTGTATTGTTAAGCAAAGACTACCTTAAAACGTAACAGTAAATGGATGTTATAAGAGTATACAATACTATCTTCTATCATCTCTTGTACTATTGACATGAAGGTCACTTTCATGTTTTCTATCAGTGGTAATACATGCTGGAATTTTTGAAAAATATTTTTCAGTTATTTGAAAGGCAGAGCTAGAGAGGAGACAGATCTTAAATCCACTATTTCCTTCCTCAAATGGGCAGAAAGGTCAATGTTGAGCCAACTGAAGCCAGGACCCAGGGCTTCTTCCTGGTTTCACACATAGTTTGGGGACCCAAGCCCCTCCTCTGCTGCTTTCCTAGCCTGTTATTAGGGATCTGGATAAGGGGTGGAGCAGCAAGGCCTCAAATCTGTGCCCATATGGGATGCTGGCACGTAGATTGGCCTTCTATGCCGTGTCAGTGGTCCCAGTATTGTCCTAAGTCACATGGGCAAACTGTGGCCTGTGAGTGATACATAGCCTGTCTTCTGTTTTCTTTTTTAAGCAGGTGTTATCAGAGCACAGCTATGCTGAAGATAATTTTGTATTGTCTACTTCTGCATATGCGATGAAATGGCTGAGTTAAGTGACTCAACAGATTATGTGGCTGTAAAACCTGAAATTCTTACTCTCAGGCCTTTTAGAGAAAATACCTCTCAGCTGCCTTAGACAGTCATCTTTTTAAGCAATTTAAAGGTAGACATTTATTACTTATTTGAGAAGAGGGCAGACACACCAAATATGAGAGCTCCCATTCACTGGTTCACTTCCACATTGCCTTGGATAGCTAGGGCTGGGCTAGGCTGGGGCCAGCTGGTCTTCCCTGGATGTGGGTGGCATGGATGGAACGGTCTGAGCCATCAGTGCTGCCTCCTGGGGTGTGCACAAGCAGGAAGCTGAAGTCTGCAGCCACAACCAGATTTGCTCAGATACTCTACTGAGGGAGGTGGACATTGTAATTGATGTCTTAACTGTTAGTCTCAGTGCCTACCCATATTTTTATGTAGTTATTTGATTCCTATAAATTTTTAATGCACATGATGCTGTTTAATATAAATACTTGTGCTCACTGCCTGAAGAACATTCCATATAATATCTTTTTTTTTTTTTTTAAGAAGAAAAGATTATTTGGAACACAGATTTACAGAGGTAGTGGGGAAAACAGAGGACTCTTTGATTCACTGATTTCCCAACCCCACCACCACACACTTGCTCTCTCTCACTCTTGCTCGCTTGCTCTCTCCAGTAATTTTGAACTGCTGGGGCTAAGCCAGGTAGAAACCAGGAGCCTCTTCTGGGTCACCATTGTGAGTGGCAGGAGCCCAAGGACTTAGGTAATTTGCTTTTTTCCATGTCATTAGCTGGGAAATGCATCAGAATTGGAGCAGCTGGTCCCGGGGTAGCTATTGTGCAGCACCAGCCCCTGACTGATTGCTTTTTAAAAAGTTCTTGTTTTTGTTTTAAAAGAGCATCAGAGGTCTTACACTGCTGGATCACTCTCCAAATATGTGCAAGTCAGGGCTGGGCCAGACAGAGAGCAGGAGTCAGGAGCATTAAGGACTATGCTAGCTGTAGGTTTTTGCAGGTTGCCTTATTCGTGTTGAAGTTGTTCCCTTCCATTCTTAATTTATTCAGAGTTTATGAAAATGATGTTGAATTTGATAAAATTAAGATTTTTCATGATCTGAGATGATGTTCCTATATATTCATGTAATTTGTTGTAAATTACACTGCTTGATTTTTGAAAGTACCAACCCTGAGAATCCTGTAATGAATATAGTTGAGTCAACGATGGATTTGATTTGCTCAGAGTTTGTAGAGCATTTTTGCATCTATGTTCTCTCGGGATATTGATCTAGATATACTTTCTCATAATGTCTTTGTGTGGTCATGAAACCAAGTTAGCACTTGTATCATAAGTAAGTTGGGTAGTGGTCTCTCTTGTAGTCTGAAAGTTACTTTAGAATTGGTGTTATTTCTTTGGTAGAATTCAGTGACACATCTGGGCCTGGAAATGTCTTGCTGTTATGGTTAGAAAGCTTTTACTACACGTTGTTTTAAGTAGATGCTGGACTGTTAGCCAGTTTCTACAGTGAGTTTTGCACTTGTCCCCCTGAAGAGACTTACAGGTTGTTTGTGGTTTCTGCCATTCTCTCAGTGTTGGTGGGACTGGCAGTGGTGGCCACTATGTCCTTCCTTCTGTTTGTAGTTTGTATGATTTTCCTCTGGGTCACTGCTATTTGATGTCCTCCCCCACCCCATGAAACTGCTTTTAGTTTCACTAATTTTCTCTAATTTTTTTGCTCTGAATCCATTGACTGATGCCTTTTCTTTCCTTATGATTTTTTTTCTTTTTCTTTTCTTTTTTTTTTGTAGTTTTAAAATTTGAGACAGAGACTGTCAGAACCAATCCCTTGTTCACTGGTTCAGTCCCCAGATACCATAACAGTCCGCTGGGCCAGGCTGAAGCAGGAAGCCAGGAACTTAATCCAGGCCTCTGTCATGGGTGGCAGGGACCAAGTCATTTGGGCTAGCACCTGCTGCCCATCAGGGTACACATTACCAGGGAGCTCAATTTGAGTAGAGCTGGACACTCTGAATTAGGGGCTACAGAGGTCCTACGCAGCAGGTGTCAACGTGTAGTCCAGAGACACACACCCTGTTATGACTGCTTTCAGGTTAATTGATGTTTTTTTTCTGGTTTCTTAGGTGGAAACTCAGATCATTGATTTTTTTTATTTCAAATATTTATTTTTAATTCAAAATATTTCCTAATTTCTCATTTGACTCACAATTGTTGATTAGTGTGTGGTTTGCATTCCTAATATTTTTTGCTACCCATTCTTTATATCAATGATTTTATAATTGTTGTGGCACAGAGGTTTTTATACTAGTTTATACTTTTAAAGGTTTATGCCCCAGAATATGATCTTGGTGTTGAAATAGCCCACGTACCCTGAGAAGCATGTGTGTTCTGCTGTTAGGGCAAGGTGGTCCATACTGCTGTTAAGGTTTTCTATATCCACACTGTGTGTCTGCTTGCAGCATCTATTACTGAGAGGCAATTGTGAAGAAATTTGTGTGTGGTTTTCGTTTCTATCAGGATATTTTCATGTAGTTGAAGCTCTGACAGAGATACATGCACATCTAGTATTCTTACAATTTTCTGTTTGATTCCTTTGTCATCTGTGATGTCTTTTTTAAAATACATTTTATTATTGTTATTATTTTATGATACAGTTTCATATTCCCTTATCCCCTCCCCAGTTCCCTCCCCCCCCCCCAGTTCCTCTATATCAGTACTAACATATAGTTCTTCATACTCAGTCTTATGTCCATCATTGCGGGCATAGACAATGGCAGAGAGTCCAGAATCCTATTGTCAAGATATAGTACAGTTTCATTGTAAGTCCATCTTTGTCTGGAAGTAGAAATGCATACCACACTACATCCTCACATCTGGATGTTAGTCTCCATTTCACAGCTACTGTACATCTCCTTAAATGAAAAGTCATGATTCAAAATCAACAATGGAAAGAAAAGAGGAAATTTACAATGCCATGAAGTTAAATGACATGTTACTAGATATGACAGTCTCCATTACACAACTACTATACATCCCCTTAAATGAAGACATGATACAAAATCAACAATAAAAAGAATAGAAATTTACAATGCCTGAAGTTAAATGACATGTTACTAGATATGACAGTCTCCATTACACAACTACTATACATCCCCTTAAATGAACAGCCACAAAACAAAATCAACATCTGGGAGCAAAAAGAAATTAACAACATCAAGAAGTTAAATAACATGCTACTAAATGACTAATGTGTAGCTGAAGAAATGAAAATCAAGAACCTTCTTGAAGAAAATGATGCCACTGCATGATCTACGAGTCACTGAATGATTTAATCAGAAGGAAGTGTTTTGAAGAGATGAAAACAACAGAAAATAACAAAACCCATGTGACATAGTTTCTGCTGATCTTTGTTGAAGTGTGTCTCCTCCAGACCATAAGCAGATGGGTTTTGTTTTTTAATCCAGTGTACTAATCTATGATGTTTGATTGAGCTTAAGCCATTTACATTCAGAGTTTAATATACATGGGTGTTACTTTGGTCCTGTCATTTTAGGAATGTGTTGTTCATTGGTTTAGTCTACTGTTGTCATTTTACTGGGATCTTCTTACCATTTGCCTTTGGTTTTGGTAGGTGTTATTCCTCTTTTCTGTGAAGAGAACATCTTAAAGTATCCTTTGTGGGGCAGGTTTGGAAGAGGCAAATTCTTTTAGCTTTTCTTTACTGTGGAAGAATTTTATTTCATTTTCAAAGACAAAAGAAAGCTTTGTTGGGTATGTTCTCCTAGGCTGACAATTTTTTTCTTTTAGAATCTGGAATATGTCACTCCATTCTCTTCTTGCCTGTACAGTTTCCTGTGAGAGATCTCCTGTGAGCTTAATTGGCATTCCTTTATATGTCAATTGATTTTTTTCATGTGCACATTTAAGGATTTTTTCCTTATGTTCAGTTGAAGAGAGCTTGAAGGTCGTGGTGAAGATCGCTTTTGATCAACCCTGTTGGGAGTTCTGTGCCCCTCCTGGAACTTGTTTCCCAATTCTTTCTCCAGATTAGGGAAATTTTCCTTTATTATTTCATTGAATACATTTGTAAACTCAGCTTCTCTTTCTGCACCTTCTGGGACTCCCATAACTCTTATATTTGGCCTCTTAATAGTGTCTTTCAATTCTTGAATACTTTTTTTGGCCTGATCCAGCTCTGCTTCCAGCTTTTTGTTTGCTTTTTCCCGATGACAGGAAATATTTTCCAATTCTGAGATTATTTCTTCTGCTTGCTTCATTCTATTTTGGAGACTCTCCACTGTACTCTTTTTTTTTTTTTTTAAGATTTTATTGTTATTGGAAAGCTGGATATACAGAGAGGAGGAGAGACAAAGAGGAAGATCTTCCATCCGATGTTTCACTCCCCAAGTGAGCCGCAACGGGCCGGTGCGCGCCAATCCGATGCCGGGAACCAGGAACCTCTTCTGGGTCTCCCACGCGGGTGCAGGGTCCCAAAGCCTTGGGCCGTCCTCGACTGCTTTCCCAGGCCACAAGCAGGGAGCTGGATGGGAAGTGGAGCTGCCGGGATTAGAACCGGCGACCATATGGGATCCCGGGGCTTTCAAGGCGAGGACTTTAGCTGCTAGGCCACGCCGCCGGGCCCTGATCAGAATCTTAAAATGAGTCTTATGGATTCTGTGTGCCCCATTTTCTCGATGTCTTCCTCAGTTAACTCTGAGGTTGGCAATGGGTTTTGCTCCTTTGCAGGGGAGTCTTCAGTAGTATTCATTGTGCTTTTGTCTCCTTTTGCTGTTGGTCATTGCACTTCTGGTTAGCAGAGTCTTGAATTCCTTGGGGCAGGTTTCTAAGCTTTGTCACCCACAGGGCTACAATGTGATTTTACTTATTGCAGTTGGTACACAACTTTTTCCTTGCAGCCACTTGTGCCACAACCTCCAACGAGTTCCAGGTCTGGGTTCTTATATCAGATTTCCACCATGGTCTCCACAGCCCCAGCTCTTGTCTCACCACTCTCCACCTCCTGTGATACCATGGTGAGACTGCACTGTTGTCTCTGCAACCTTTCTCCCACTTCCGGTTGGAGCAAGTCCCAGGGTTAGAGAGACACCAGGTATCCTATATAATTAGATTGTTGGTGGCACTGATCTTGCTGGAACCTGTTGGACGTTAGGTCTGGTTGCCACACGGACCTATTTTGGCCGGTAGGCTGCCACAGTCAGTATTATTTTCCTGCGGGACCAGTGCAATCACGGACCTCAGCAAGTTCTCGCGAGATCAGCACATGCGCAGTTCGCTATTGTCCCCTGCAGTCCCAAAGCTATTGCCACACTGCCCAAAATGGCGCCTGATATACAACCACTACAGTTCTTGATCCGCTGGCCGTCAGATCCAAGGGCTATCCAGACCTGCCCTGGGTGGAACCTGTAGAATGCCACCTCGTTGCAGTTCACTAGGGCAGACATGCGCTCACTCCCAGCTCAGCGTATGCTCCGTTCCTTCCCTTGCCCTTTCCTCCTTACGCAAAATGGCGCCCAATTCAGCTCTAAGGGGCTGACTGGGCTATGGAATCCACTCTGTTCTCGCACTGCCCGTCTGAGATCTGCTGCTCTGTCTGCTCCTGATCAAATCAAATGTACCAGTAGAACGGACAGTTCTTTGTCTGGGTTCACCACCCGAGCTCCCGGTGAAAGTCCGTTCCCACCTGGTTGCTGGTGGAGTTCCGGATGTTGGTGGAGTTCAGATCGCCGTGCTGGAGTATCAGTCTCTGCAACACCACACCGTTGTGTCCCCTGCTTTCCTGTATCGGTCAGTCTCCAGGTACCCCTCTGCTGTTGTTCTGTCCCTTCCTATTTCCTGAAATATGTCCTCTCGGCTTCATCCTGATTAAATATTTTTCCGTCTGCATAAACGTGTCCTTACCCTATTCCGCCATCTTGATTCTCCTGTGGTGTCTTTTGTTATCCCACGAAGTGTTCCTTTTTCTGGGAGTAACATAATCAAGATTATTAAGATTGCTCTTTAGATAGGATTTTTTCCATCCTTTTAGTTTTATCCTATTTATATATCTATCTGTCTTGAAAGAGTAAGGAAGTGAATGAGATTTTGCATCTCGTTGTTTATATCCTAAATGGCAACATTCACCAGGGCCTGGCCAAAGCCTCACCCGGAATACCATGTCTCTATCCCAGAAGGAAATCGGTGGCCGCTTCCCCTGTACTATAGCATCTGTCTTTATGTATTTTTTTTGCTTGTTTGTTTTTGTTTTCGTTTTTATCGTCTTTATATTTAAAGTGGGTTTCCTATAGACAGGAAATAGCAGAGCTTGACTTTTAATCCAATCTGATGATCTTTGAAAAACAGCTTATATTTAATATTGATGTAGCTGAATTATAATACACTGTTTTCTTAGATTTTTCTATTTGGTTCATATGGTATTCCTCCTTTCAATTAGTTTGTTGTTTTTGTTTTTGTTTTTTAAGACTGACTAAAAAGGGCCCGACGGTGTGGCCTAGCAGCTAAAGTCCTCGCCTTGAAAGCCCCGGGATCCCATATGGGCGCCGGTTCTAATCCCGGCAGCTCCACTTCCCATCCAGCTCCCTGCTTGTGGCCTGGGAAAGCAGTTGAGGACGGCCCAATGCATTGGGACTCTGCACCCGCGTGGGAGACCCGGAAGAGGTTCCTGGTTCCCGGCTTCAGATCGGCACGCACCGGCCCATTGCGGCTCACTTGGGGAGTGAATCATTGGACGGAAGATCTTCCTCTCTGTCTCTCCTCCTCTCTGTATATCTGGCTGTAATAAAATGAATAAATCTTTAATAAAAAAAAAAAGACTGACTAAAAACAGAGAGAGAGATTTTCCATCTGCTAGTTCACTCCCCAAGCAGCCACAATGGCAGGAGCTGAGCCGATCCAAAGCCAGGAGCCAGGAGCTTCCTCCAGGTCTCCCAAGTGGGTGCAGGGTCCCAAGCCCTAGGCCATCCTTGACGGCTTTCTCAGGGTACAAGCAGGGAACCAGATGGGAAGTGGGGCTGCCAACACACAAACCAGCACCTACATGGGAACTGTAACTGCTAGGCTACCTCGCCCAGCCCTGAATATCTTACAATCCTTATTTCCTCTATTTTCTTACAACTTGTGCTTCTTTAAATCAATTTTAGTAGTTATGCTGCTTTTTGCAACATGTATCTTTAATAACAGCTATATTATATACAGTAGAAGGACACTATACTACATTCTTCTATACTATGATCATACAATTTGCATTTAAGTCTGCTATCAATATATAATTCATGCTTGTACTTTTAAAATTTATACAAAGTGAGTAGATTCCATGTTTTTCACAAAAAGATGAAGGAACACAGGGTTCCCATCCTCTCCTCTTCCCTCCTTACATCCCCTGCCCTTATTTTTTCCCTAACTTTTTACAATGCTATATTCATTTGCTTCACAGTAATAAGCTTAACATTCTGGTATTAAGGTATTAACATCCGGTATTAAGCTTAGCATTCTGGTATGATGCCATAGCTAATAGAGGCAAAAGGAAAAAATGTTTGTCTTACTATTACCCGGAAGTGTAGACACAGGCTATAAACAGTTAATAATCCTAGTATTTAAATTTGGGGGGCTTTATCTGCTGCCATATGCCAGAGAGAACAAAAGGTATCTGTCTTTTTGGGGACTGCCTTATTTCACTAAGCATAATGGTTTCCAAACTGGATCTTTTTTGTTGCAAAAGATAAGATTTAATTTTTTTTAATAGCTGAGTATTATTCCATAGCATGCATTACCACATTTTCTTTATGCAGTCATCAGTTGATCTGTATCAGGTTTGATTCTGTATCTTAGATATTGTGAATTACACTGTATAAACTTGTGGTTACAAGCAACTCTCTGTTTGCGGATTTCATTTCATTGGATATAGTCCCAGGAGTGGGATGACTGGGTCATACAATACATCTGTTTTCAGGTGTCTGGGAGAATCTCTATGCTGTCTTCCTTAATGGTTGCACTGGTTTACATTCCTACCAACAGTGGATTAGAATACTTTTTCCCCCCCACATCACCACCAGCATTTATTTTTTGATTTCTGTATGAAAGCCATTCTAACTAAGGTGACGTGGGATCTACCTATGCTTTTTATTTTCCTGATAGCTAGAAAATCTGAGCATTCTTTATGTTTATTAGCCATTTGAATTTGATCTTTTGAGAAATTAGCGTTCATGTCTTTGTCAATTTCCTAATTTGATTATTTAGTCACTGTTGAGTTCTTTGTAGATTCTAGATATTAATTCTCTACCTGTTACTTGGTTTGCAGATGTTTTCTCCCATTCTGTTGCCTGCCTCTTGGCTTCTCTGATGGTTTCCCTTGTATTGCAAAAGCTTGTTAGCTTGATGTAATCCCATTTTGTTTATTTTTGCTTTGTTACCTGTGCTTCTTGGCCTTTTACAAGAAGTCTTTTCATATGCCTGTGTCTTGCAAAGAGTTCCCAATGTTTCCCACTAGTAATTGGTAGTATTAGGGTCATTGATTTACGTTCTTGATCGGCTTGTAGTTGATTTTTGTAAAAGGCGTGAGGTAGAGAGTTTGCTTACTCTACGCATAGATCCAGTGTTCTGAGTACCATTTGATGAATTTTCCTGTTTGGTTTTGCTGAAGACTGATATTTCTCCCTGGGTTGATTTCAGTTCAATTGTCAAAAACTAGCTGGATAAGGAAGTGTGGGTTCATTTCTGGGGTTTCTATTCTGTTTCACTGATCTTCCTGTTTTTATGCCGATACTAGGCTGTTTTGGTTACAACTGTCCTGTAGTACATCTTGAAGTCTGGTGTTCTGCCCCTCCCCTGCAGCAGACACAGGAGAAAACCAATTGAAATACTTGTCCTACTCAACCTCCTCCAAACCTCAATTCTCCCGCCCTAATTGGAGGCCCACATGGGCATGCATCCCTCTCAGCTATGTAAACAATATTAAAAATAAGATTAAAAATTGGAAGCTTAGTATCGTGATACTTCCAGCTTTTTTTTTGTTTAAGATTTATTTTATTTTTATTGGAAAGGCGGATATACAGAGGAGAAGAAACAGGAAGATCTTCCGTCCAATGGTTCACTCCCCAAGTGGCTGCAACAGCTGGAGCTGTGCCAAGGTCCTAGGCTGTCCTCCACTGCTTTCCCAGGCCACAAGCAGGGAGCTGAATGGGAAGTAGGGCTGCCGGGATTAGTACCGGCGCCTATATGGGATCCCGGCGCGTTCAGGGCAAGGACTATTAGCTGCTACGATCTCACGCAGGGCCCCAGCTTTATTTATTTATTTTTTTTAAAGATTTATTTATTTTTATTACAAAGTCAGATGAGACAGAGAGGAAGATCTTCCGCCCGATGATTCACTCCCCAAGTGAGCACAGTGGCCAGTGCTGTGCCAATCTGAAGCCAGGAACTAGGAACTTCTTCCTCCAGATCTCCCACGCTGGTGCAGGGTCCCAATGCACTGGGCAGTCCTCAACTGCTTTCCCAGGACACAAGCAGGGAGCTGGATGGGAAGTGGAGCTGCTGGGATTAGAACCGGCGCCCATATGGGATCCCGGTGCGTTCAAGGCGAGGACTTTAGCTGCTAGGCCACGTCACCGGGCCCCCCAGCTTTTTTTTTTTTTAAGGCTTATTTATTTTTTAAGGCTTATTTATTTTTATTGGAAAGTTAGATTTACAGAGAGAAGGCAAGACAGAAAGATTTTCCAGCCACTGATTCCCTCCCAAGTGTCCACAAAGGCCAGAGCTGAGCTGATTTGAAGCCAGGAGCTTCTTCCACGTCTCCCATGTGGGTGCAGAGCCCCCAGGACTTTGGGATCCTTGACTGCTTTCCCAGGCCACAAGCAGGGAACCGACGGAAAGTAGAGCAGCTGGGACATGAACCAGCACCCACATGGGATCCTGGCACAAGAAGACAAGAACTGTAGCCATTAGGCTACCACAATAGACCTTCCAACTTTATTTTTGTTGTTTAAAATTGCATTGGCTATTTGGAGTCTCTTACGTTTTCATACAGATCTCAGCATCAGTGTTCTCTAGGTCTGAGAAGAATGTCAGAGGTGTTTTAATTAGGATAACCTTATATCTGTAGGTTACTTTTAGCAATACGGATATTTTGATTATATTAATTCTATCTGTGAGTGGTAGATTTGCCCAAGTTTTTGTGTGTTCTATTTTAATGTTTTGTAATTTTCATGATAGAAACCCCTCAGATCCTTGGTTAAATCTATTCCAAAGCACTTAATTTTTTGTTTGATTATTGTGGATGGGACTGATCTTACAAGTTCTTTTCAGCCATGGGATTATGTGTATATACATATAAATGCCTTGATCTTTTTATTGTTAAAATTTAGTTATTTATTGGAAAGTCAAATTTACAGAGGAGGAGAGACAGATCTTCCTTCTACTGATTCACTCCCTCCCCAAGTAGCTGCAATGGCCAAGTTGAGCCCATCTGAATCCAGAAGCCTGGAGCTTCTTCTGGGTCTCCATGCAGGTGTATGGTCCCAAGGCTTTGAGCCACTCTCTACTGCTTTTCCAGGCCTCAAGCAGGGACACAAACTGGCATCCATATGGGATCCTGATGCATGCAAGGCAAAGACTTTAGCCACTAGGCTATTACACAGAGCTTAAGGCCATTGGTTGGTGTGTGTTGATTTTATATCCTACAACCTTGCTGAACCCTTCTGAGTTCCAAGTCTTAATAAGAGTCTGTTGTTTCCTCTCTCTCTCTAATCATGTCATCCACAAACAGGGATAGCTTCACTTTCTTTTTTTCAAATTGTGTATTTGATTTTTAAAAAAGATTTATTTATTTTTCATAAGAAAGGCAGATATACGGAGAGGAGGAGAGACAGAGAGGAAGATCTTTCGTCTGATGATTCACTCCCCAAGTGGTCACACAGCCAGTGCTGTGTCGATCTGAAGCCAGGAGCCTGCTCCAGGTCTCCCATGTGGGTGCAGGGTCCTAAGGCTTTGGGCTACCCTCAACTGCTTTCCCAGGCCCCAAGCAGGGAGCTGGATGGGAAGTGGAGTGCCAGGCTACGAACCGATGCCCATATGGGATCCTGGTGTGTGCAAGGCAAGGACTTATGCCGTCAGGCTTCCATGCCAGGCCTGACTTTGTTAATTTTTTTAAAAATACATCTCTTAGATTCATTGATCTTACATCTCTCTTTTTTTGTTTGTTTCAACTTTGTTTATATCTTCTGTAACATTAATTGCTTCTTTCTCTCTGCTAGTTTTGAGTTTGGCTTGCTATATTTCTAGAACCTTGAGATGCAGCAATAGATGTTTCATAGCTGCCTTTCTGTTTCCTTGATATAGACACTACCTGCTAAGAATGTCCCTCTTAGCACTGCTTGCTGTATCTTAGATGTTTTGGTGTGCTGTGCCGTCATCATCGCTTCTTGGCCTTTTGGCTAAGAAGAAGTGTTATGCTGTCGTCTTCATTTCCAGGAACTTGTTTATCTTTTGACTTCTTCTATAACCCACAGTTCGTTTGTTCAGCCTCCAAGTGTTTGCATATCTTCTGGAGTTTGAGTTGTTGTTTTCCAGCTTCATTCCCTAGCGGGATGAAATCATGTATGGTATGGCTTCATTTCTTTTGAACTTGCTTTTGGACTGTCATGCGGTCTATCCTGCAGAAGGTTCCATGTACTGATAAGAAGAGTGTGTATTTTGTATCTGTGGAACGGAATGTTCTGCAGATCTCAATTAGGTCCATTTGATCCAAGGTATAGATTAACTCTGTTTTTGAGTTTATGTCTGCTAAGTCTGTCCGTTGATGAAAGCAGAGTGTTGAAACTCCCTAGGATTATTATGTTGCAGTCTATGAACCATTTAGATCTATTAACTTTTTCTTCTTGAGAGAGTTCACAACTACCCCAAACCTTTATTGTCCCTACAGTGTTCCTGGGAAGGGGCTCCAGCCCCAGGCAGGCCAAAGCCCCTGTGCACAAGCTGGCCACCCACCGCTGGGCTCACGCCTCCCTGGCTGAACCATTGTAGCCACTGCCCCTTTTCCTTGTTCCACAAGTGCTCCCAGCACCAGGGCTCCACTTCCTGGTGCCATGAACAGGGGCAGGCCAATTTGCAAGCAGTCCCAAGGGGTGCCACCTCCTCCTGTGGGTCTCCAGGACTGCTGCTCCCCTCTTCAGCCTCTGGGCTTCCCAGCCCAGCCCAGCCAGGGGCCTGCTCCACAGGGTCCAGCGTCAAAACCCCTCTTCTGCCTGGGCCTGGCCTCGGCAGCAGCTTGGGCAAACCTGATAAAGAGAACATGGTATGCCCCGCAGTTGGAGGAGTCTTGGTTGAAGCAGGGGGTGCAGTAGGAGCGGATCGGGCCGCGTGAGCCCAGGAAGGCCAGGGCAGACTCTTGATTGCCCTGCTCTCTGATCTCAGCCACGTCTTCCAGGCTGTATTTGGTCCAGCGTTCAAGGTGCACCACGTAGTCCAGGACAAGGTCCTGGGGAGGCCGCCAGGGTCCCTGGGGTCAGCGCTGCCCTCCCAAGACGTGGCCGACACACCCATCCCGTGGCCGACATGTCCAGTTCCATGGAAGACGCTGTGGCTGCGGTGGGAGACGGCGGAGCTCAGGCTGTGGAGGCAGGACGGCTGTGCTGTCCGGCTGGAGTTCTCCTGGGCATCCCCGGGCCAGCCAAAGTCCAGGTCCGAGTCATCGGAGTCAAAGGGCAGGGTCTGCAGCTCGGCCTCCAGGCCCGGGACCGGCTTGTCACGCCCGGCCTGGACCGTAAGTCTCATCACCAGCACGGGTGCCAGCGGCTAGCGCCACCAGCCTCCATTCCAGTTCCCTGATGGCCGCGCTCAGCCTTTTGGGAAACCGAGTCCTCTGCCAGCTTTACACAGCGGGTACCGTGATTGAGAAACTACATTTCCCACAAGTCATCAGGCCTCCGCACCAGAGGGCTGATGGGAGGGGCAGCCTTGTTCCTATAAACACATTTTTAAAAGCTTGGTACACTGGCAGTGGGCGCATGTTACAGTTACTATGGTCCCTTCTTGTTGAATTGATCTGTTAATAATTATGGAATGGGCCCAGCGCAGTAGCCTAGCGGCTAATAGTCCTCGCCGTGCAAGCGCTAGAATCCCATATAAACGCCAGTTCTAATCCCGGCAGCTCCGCTTCGCATCCAGCTCCCTGCTTGTGGCCTGGGAAGGCAGTGGAGGACGGCCCAGAGCCTTGGGACCCTGCGCCCATGTGGGAGATCTAAAAGAAGCTCCAGGCTCTTTGCTTAGACTCCAGCTCAGCTCTGGCCATTGTGGCCACTTGGGGAGTGAATCATCAGACGGAAGATCTTCCTCTCTGTCTTCTCTCTGTATATCTGATTTTCCAATAAAAATAAATAAACCTTTTTTTTAGAAATTATGGAATGCCTTTTTTCACCTGTTAATAGCTTTTGTGATAATGTCTATTTTGTCTGCTGTTATAATAGCCACCTGCTCATTTTTCCATGCTGTTTGTGTGGAACATCGTCCTCCATATTTTCAGCTTCAATTTGTGTGTATCTTTATTGTTCCGGTGTTGTCCTAGTATGCAGCAAATAGAGGGTTCTTGGTTTTAAATCCATTCATCTGGTCTATATCTTTTTGTTGGACAGTTTAGGCCATTTGTTTTCAGGGTTTTTTGGTTTGTTTTTTACTGAAAAGTAGTGACTTGGGACTGGTGCAATGGTCAACTGGCTAATCCTTTTCCTTCAAACACCAACATCGCGTTTGGGTGCTGGTTGTGTCCAGTTCTGATGCTGCTCACTACTTATGACCTGAAAAAGCAGCAAAAGATGGCCCAAAGCATGGTCCCTTGCACCCACACGGAGACCCAGAAGAACTCCCTGGAGCAGCTGAGCCCTAGCTGTTGCAGCCAGTTAGTGAAAACAGTGGATGGAAGAGCTTTCTATTTCTCCCTCTCTTTTTAAATCTGCCTTTCCAAGAAAAATAAATCTTAAATAAAAAAAAAAGAATAGTGACATGATCCCATCATTTAACATGAGTTTTCTCATTATTTGCTTTAGATTTCCTCTGTAGCTTTACTAGGAAGTTCTTACCTTCATCTTGTTTAGATGTGGTGGTTAGCACTCTGTTTCTACGTGTAATGCATCCTTAAGCATCATTTCCAGGGCTGGCTTGGTGGTGGAAAAATCAACTCCTGTTTTGGAAGATCTTTATTTTGCTTTCATGTATAAATGAGAGCTTTGCTGGATATGGTATACTGGGTTGGCTTTTTCTTTTAGGACAACATCTCTCCATTCTCTCTTGGACTGTAGAGTTTCTTCTGTGAAATTTGTCAGTCTAATTGGGGATCTTCTGAAGGTTACCTGCTGCTTCTCTTGTACATGGTTTAGACTTTTTCGTTTGCATTTGGCAGTGGAAAGCTTGATTGTAATGTGAAATGGTGAAGATTCTTTCCTGGTCATGCATATTAGAAGTTTTTGTGCCTTGGATATCCATTGCTTTCTCCATACTAGCAAAGTTTTCCATGACTAACATCACTGCTTAGGCCTTACTCATTTTCTTTTCCATGCCTTCAGGAATTGCCAAAACTTACATGTTAAGGTGTTTGATGGTATCCGTATATCTTGGATGCTGGCTTTTGTTTTCTGTCTGAACAAGTCGTCAAAACATTTGTCTTATGGGGGCTGGCACTGTGGTATATTAAGTTAAGCTGCCACCTGTTTTGCTGGCATCCCATATGGATGCTGGTTCAAGTTCCAGCTGTTCTGCTTTCATCCAGCTCTGTTAATGTACCTGGGAAAGCAGCAAAAGATGGCCCAAGTCCTTGGGTCCCTGCACCCATGGGAGACCCAGAAGCTCCAGGAACTGGTGTTGGACCAGACTTGCTTTGACCAAAGCTTCCCAAATGGCCATAGTGGTTGGAGCTGGGAAAATCTGAAGCCAGGAGCTTCTTTTGGATCTCTTAAATAGGTTTAGTGGCCCAGACGCTGGGCCATCCTCTACTATTTTCCCTGGTTGTTGGTAGGGAGCTGGATTGGAAGTAGAGCAGCTGGGACTTGGACTGGTGCCCTTGTGGGGTGCTTCTGCCACTGTGCCAGCCTCAGCATTGTGGTCTTCAATCTTGTTGGCAGACTGTGGCCTTGTAAACGAAATGTAGCCTATCTCCTGTTTTGTAAATGAGATCTTAGCAGAGCACAGCTGCCCGAAGACTTCCTGTGTTGTGTGTAAGGCCGTGTATGCACTGAAATGGCCAAGTTAAGGGATTCAGCAGAGACTATGCAGATGCAAAACCTGAAATATTGATTTTTAGGACTTTTTGCAAAAAAAAAAAAACCTTCCCACCTATTCCAGACAGTCATCCTTTTAAACAATTAAAAGGTAGACATTTGTTTTTATTTGAAAAGAAGGCAGAGACACTGAATGAGAAAACTCCCATTCACTGGTTCCTTCCCCATGGCCTAGGACTGGGCCAGACTGGGGCCAGCTGGTCTACCCTGGGTGTAGGTGGCAGGGATGCAATGATCTCAGCCATTCATGCTGCCTCCTAGGGTTTGCGCTAGCTGGAAGCTGGATTCTGGAGCCAGAGCCAGGTATTAAACCCAGATACTCCAATAGGAGGCATGGGCATCTTAATTAATGTTTTAATTGCTGGTCAGCTTATATTTTTAAATACTCAATTTCTAGCCTTTAAATTTTAAATGTCCCAGTTGCAATTGAATATGCATATTTATATTCTTTTTGCATGAAGAACATCCTGTATTTTATGTTTAATTTTTAAAGACAGAATGAGAGATAGATCCTCCATCCACTGCTCACTCCCCAAAAGCCCGCATGATTAAGCTGTGCCACTCCAAAGCCAGGAGCTTCTCCCAGGTCTCCCACGCAGGTGCAGGAGTTCTGGGCATTTGGACCATCCTCGACTGTTTTCCCAGACCATAAGCAGGGAGCTGAATGGGAAGTGGAGCATCTGGGATATGTACCAGCGCCCATATGGGATGCTAGAACTTTAAAAAATGCTGGTCTGTTGGCAATGAATTCTCCCCCTTTTTGGAGATACAATTCATACAACATAAAATGAACCACTGTAAAGTTGTGAATCACTGGTGTTCAGTATATTCCCAGTGCTGCACAACTGTCATCAGCTCTAGCCAGTTTCAAGGCATTTTCATCTCTACCAAAGACAGACACTTCCCATCTCTGGTGCTGCTGGCAACCCCTGGTCTGCAATCTGTCTCTATGGAGTTACGTTGCGTATGCTGCCTAGTAGTGTGATCATGTATCTGTGCTGCTGTGTAGCTGATGTCTTTCACTTAGCACAGTGTTTTCAGGCTTCATTCACATTGAGTAGATATCAGTATTTCATTCCTCAATATTCCAGTATGTGGCTATACCACAATTTGTGTATCCATTTATCAGCTTTCTCAAATTGTTTACAAGATCTATGTATTTGAAAGGCCAGGTAAGAGATCAAGCAAGTACTTCATCCCCAAATGGCTGTAGTTGCTGCAGCTGACCTGGTTCTCCTAGCAGCTTCTGTGTCTCCCACATGCGTGGAGGGCACCCAAGGCCTTGGGTCATCTTCTTCTCTTTCCCAGGCAGATTAATAAAAAGCTGGATTGGAAGAAGAGCGGCCAGGGGAAAAAAAAGGGGGTGCCTATAGGATGCCAGTACCTGAGAAGGTGGCTTTACCTGCTATGCCATGGTGCTAGCCCCAACTTTTTTCCAACTTTTGGTTATTGAGAATAGTGATGTGTTGAACATTGATATGCAGGTGGTTATTTAAGTGGTTGTTTAACCTTGTGGTTATGTACAAGTGGGTCACTGAGTCAAATCTAAGCTTAACTTGTTGAGGAAGAATCGCAGTGATCATGTGCCACCTGTACCATCTGCTCTTTCACCAGTAGTGCCCACGGGCTGTAATCACTGCACTCTCACCCACACTTGGTATTTTCTGACGTGTAAGTTACAACCAACTTGTGGACGTGAAGTGGTCTCTCACTGCAGTTTGATTTGTATTTCTCTCACGGTTGGTGACATTCAGTATCTTTTCACGTGCTCGTTGGCTATTTGTATGTCTTCTCTGGAGAAGTAGCTGGTCTTTTGGCTATTTAGATATTGTCCTTTGATGGATTGGAAAGAGATGGTACCACTTTCACAGAAATGCGTTCTAGGGCCTGGTGCAATGGCTTGGTTGACTAATCCTCCCCCTTCAAGCTTCATTGTCCTATATGGGCACCTATTCATGTCCCACCTGCTCCACTTCCCATCCAGCTCCCTGCTTGTGGCCTGGGAAAGCAGTGGAGGGTGAACCAAAGTCATTGGATCCTGCACCCTTGTGGGAGACCCGGAAGAAGCTCCTGGCTTTGGATTTATACTCAGCTCGTCACTGTGGCCACTTGGGGAGTGAACCAGAGGATGGAAAATCTTTCACTATGTTTCTCCTTCCCGCTATACCTCTTCCTTTCCAATAAAAATAACTCTTTTTTTAAAAAGAAATTTTTTTCTGAATGCAAAATCCTTATCAAGGCTATGATAGTGACCCTCATGACACCCTCTTACATGCGGGGTCTTCAAAAAGTTAAAAATTTCAAAATGCATTTTATTTGAAAGGTAGAGGGGAAATATGAACACACTTGCACACACACAAAGAAGCATCTTCCATCCACTGCTTCAGCCCCAAATGCCTGAAACAGCCAGTACTGGGCCAGGCTGAACCCAGAGGTGGGAATTCGATTTGGTCTCCCATGTGGGAGGCCTACTAAGATCTACATAATCAGGAAACTAGAATCGGGGGCCAGAAGCAGGTATTGAACCGGGACATTCCAGAGAGATGGGTGTAGGCCAATGACCACTCTGGCAGGAAAAAAAGTGTCTTTTTGTGCCCTCCTTGAAGAAGATGGACTGCTAATGGCAGAAACAATAGCCGAGACTGGAGACATCAGAACTGAAGAACCTCAGTATCAAAATCCCAACTATTTGCTCATAGCTCATTGCTACTAAGAAACTGTGAGCTTGCAGGCCAAAGGGCCTATGTGACCTTTAGCACTGATGGGCCCCAATTGTTATGAATCAAGGCCCACCTAAGTCTGGTTATCTCACTGGTGGCTCCAAGTAATTAGGTGGGTGCTGGAGGCATGGGCTGTCCAGCTGAGATAGGTAGGGAATGTGTGGTATTTCCCCTCACCTTGCATGCTATTATGAATTGCCCCCTTTCAGGCTATTGTGGACTGCCACTGTAAAAACCCTGTGAATGTGCCATTTGGGGCCACACTCCAGTAAGGGGTGTTGGTCCCAACCGGCAGCAGGTCGGTCAGCCAGCTGCCTGCTGTCAAGCAAGAACCCAGGCTCGGATGTACTGAGCTTGGATAAACCATCCTTGTGCACTTGGATCGACTTCAGACTCCTGGTGGTTTCTGGGGATCTCAAAATTGGGTACAACAGAACAAGTTTGGTTCATATAATTTGAACCGAAAGATCAAAGTATGTGAATTTCCCACTCAACAGGTGCCAGAGTTGTTGTGGCCAGATGGTCTGTAGGCAAGAACACAGCTTTCCATGCAAGTTTGTAATGAGTGCAACAGAAATCCCAAAGAAGCTCTTGGAGGCAGCGTCCCGCGGGGGTGGATGAGGCTGTAGTGGACAGTTATGAAGACAAAGCTAAGTGGAGGCTGCCCGCAAGGTGGGCCAGGGGAGTGCAGCTATGCTGGGTGAGAAGGAACCAGAGGCAAAACAAGGTGTGGGACTGACCGGGAGGCTCAGGTAGGCTCACTTGGGGAGTGTGAAGCAGGGCCGCCCAGAAGCCAGAGCCTTCAGGAGGTTATGTGCCAAGAAGCAGGAACTGGGAAAACGTGGGGAGCGCAGTTGTGTCACTGGGGATGTGTAGAATGTTTTCAGACAGTATCTGCTGACGTTATCATTGTTTGTCCCAACTGTGGTGTCTCAGCAGAAACTTTCCTAAGTGCTGGAACAATTCACGTTCGGCCTGTTTGACCCAAGGTCATGGCCTTCCATTTCCTCAGGTGTAGCCCAATTACAAGGTCACCTGTTGCTGACCCCTATCAGGGGTCCAGGAGGAGAAGGGGTCCAGGCTGAGCCACAGTGGAAAAAGGGCAAGGGTCAAGGCCATAGCCACAGCTTTTTGGGAAGCTCGAGGCACTTGGCTTGCTGACTTTCTGGAGGGACAAAGATAACAACACTTGCTTGTTAGGAGAGAGTTTTGAGAAGAGTGGCCAAGGCCATAGCTGAAAAAGAAATTTTAAACAGCCCTTTAAAACCTTCACCAGAATCTTCCACCATCACTACCATCTTTCTCTCCCTTCCTCACGTCAGGCCTGGATGAGACACGGGCGACTTTGTAAGAGCTTCGGTGGAAGTCATCAGGCTTCCACCTTGCAGTCTGGATTGGATTCCCTCTGATTCCTTTGCTTCCTAAATTTTTTTTTTTTTTTTTTTTTTTTTAGAAAGTCAGATACACAGAGAGGAGAGACAGCAAGACCCTCCATTTGCTGACTCACCTCCCGTGTGGCAGCAATGGCTGGAGCTGAGCCAACCCAAAGCCAGGAGCCAGGAGCCAGGAGCTGCCTCTGGGTCTCCCATGAGGTTGTCAGGTGCCAAGACCTTGGGTCGTCTTCCACTGCTTTCCCAGGCCACAAGCAGGGAGCTGGATGGGAAGGGGGCCCTCCAGGATTAGAACGTGCCCATATGGGATTCTGGCGCATTCAAGGCGAGGACTTTAGCTGCTCGGCTGCCACACCAGGCCCCCTTAAAAATTTTTTTTAAGATTAGGAAGCAAGATTTGTTATACACACATATACATACACATATTTGCTTGATATCCTTAACAGATGGCTGAAAACGTGGACAGCTGGGAATACTTATTTCTGGGAAATGGACAACTGAAGCACAGGATAGAAGGGAAGTTTGAGGGTCTGGTGCAATAGCCTAGTGGCTAAAGTCTTGCATGCGCTAGGATCCCATATGGGCGCCAGTTCTAATTCTGGTGGCACATCGGGCTCCTGGCTTCAGATCAGCTAAACTCCAGCCATTGTAGCCACTTAGGAAGTGAATCAGTGGATGGAAGACCTTCTTCTCTGTCTCTCCTACTCTCTGTATATCTGACTTTCCAATAAAAATAAAATAAAACTTTTAAAAAACATTTAAAGGGACCTCCATTTCCTTGAGTTAGTAATATAAAGAAGACTGCGTTGATATGGGTAAGATTCCAAACTAAGTTCTTCAGGTATGGACTAAACGGCTGATACCACAGTTTACAAAAGTATATTGAACCTAATAGAGTTTATAAAAATGATACTTTTAATTCCATTTTTCTTCCATGAACTTTTAAAAAGGATTTATTTGAAATTCAGAGAGGGATAGAAATCTTCCATCTACTGGTTCACTCCCCAAGTGGCTACAGTGGTCGGGTCTGATCAGGTGCAGCCAGGAGCCTGGAGCTCCGTCTGGGTCTTACACAGGGCTGCAAGGACTGGGGCGGTCGGACCATTCTCTGCTGCTTTCCCTGATACGGTAGCAGGGAGCTGGGCTAGAAGTGCAGCAGCCGGAGTACTAAGTGGCTGTCTTATGATAGCTTAACCCACTGGATTACAGGGCCGGTCCCTCTTGCAAATGTACACCTTTTTCATTCTATTATTATTCTGTTCCGTGGAGTGTACCAACAATGTTAAATTTTGATGACGTCTTTTGGTTGCTATTGTTTTTGGTTACAAATCTAAGGAATCATTTCAAGGTCCCGAGGCATTAACCTGTGTAATTTACTAACCCTAAATACCCTGAGTTTCACAATCTCAGCTTTTCTTTGTAGGCTTTCCACTTGTGTAGGAACCTAGGAAGTGAGTCAAGGCATACCGGTATTTGGGGCAAAATAAGGATGAGCACAGGCAGATCCCTAGCATAGGTATCTTGCTATGATGTCCCAGCAGCTTAAAGACACAGATAAAAGGACAGAGCAGGTCACCACAGAGTGCTTGCTGCATTGCGTGCTGAGAGCAGCGTTAGCACTGGCTGGTCGTTGCGTATTCCATGCTATTCGTCCCGGAAAACAGCCAGGACCGGAAGCCCACGCCCTGTTGAGTTATTTACTTCTTTACGGTCAGTCAGGGAGGATTAACCTGTCCTTCGTGGTCTTGCATGGCTAAGGGATCCAAATCTCGTTTCCCCCAGGCTAGTGTTTAAGTAAGTCTGGTTCTTATCTGGCTTTAAATTCCTTTCTTAATACACACACACCAGAGTGCAAGGGGAGGAGGACTGCTTTCCTGGAGCAGTGCTATAGGTTTTGTTTCAGAAGGTAGCTATTTAACAAGTTAGACACCAGAAGGAATACATGAACCCAGAAGTATTTTACATCTGAGTAGGAAGGGATATGATAGAATAATGAGATTCTTCGTTAAAGTAAATAACTGAACTGCCTGGGTCCAAATCCCACCTTTCCCCTTGGGTGTCATGTGATCATGGGCACATTCTAGGACTTTGATGTCTCAGAGCTTCAGCTTTCCCATCTGTAAAATGGGAATGCTGACAGTATCTCCCTGAAGGAAGATAAGCATAAGCAAATTGGGTTCCTGCCCTCAAATTCACCAGGTCCTTCTGCTGGCCAGCACCCATCCCTGAGCCAGCTCGTAAGTACACACACGGAGATGTGCTATTTGGGAAGATTCCAAGGATTTTACAAGTTGTTGTCTGAAGTCAGGGGCAAAGATCAAACACGAGTGTCACAAGATCTCAGCAGCACCCAGAACCGGCAAAGACTTGCTGGCGAGTATCATGAGACTTCATTATCTGGACTCTGGGCACCCCCCTCATTGGTGCTGCTGACCACCTGCTGGCTCTTGGGCGTGTCTTCTCTCCCGGCCTCTGGGAGGTGTCTTCCCCAGTCCCTGCCCACCCCAGATTTGCCAGTTCCCCCTGGACTGGGATTGGTACTGCCCCAGGCGCCAACCCCTCCCCCTGGGGGTCATGGCTTTGTTTTCTTCTAAAGACCCAAGATTTCCAAACTCTGTGGTTGCCTTGCCTAGTTGAAAGGGGAAGAAGAGGATCAGCCTGAAGAGGAGGAAGAAGAGGAGGAGGAGGAAGAGGGAAGCAAGAGCAGCACTGCTGAGGGACAAGAGTCTGGAGGTCCTGTGCCCGACAGAGCTGGCAGCCTGGGACTCTGTCCTGCCCTGCGTCCGCCAAGGCCATGGGCCCAGGGGCTCTACTGGTCCTGCTGGCAGCCACATCGTGGCAAGGTAAGAGGACCCAGGGGACAGGACGTCAGTGGGTGTGGGATAGAGAATTCCTCCTGTGGGGTTCTCCCACTGTGCACTTCCACCTCCCCAGCGCAGGACTTCAGGCTTCTGAGTGTCTGCTTTGGAAAGGCAGTGGGTGACAAGGACGATGGTGAGGGGAATTGGGAAGAACCAGCCCAGCCAGTTCTGTGGCTCTGTTCAAGCCCAGCCGTGGATTCTCCCTGCAGGTCTCCGAGATCTGAGACTCTCATCCTTGACTCTTTGCTGGCAGGTGGTTGGGACAATGAACGCTTAGCATACAGAAAGCTATCTGAGCATCTTGTTCCAAAGCAGATCCTGGATCAGTGGGTGAATTCCCCAGAGAGGGACCTGTGCTCTAAAGAGTGGGGTGCCTCTGATGGCTCTGACCTCCCATGATTCCTGCTGTGACTCTAGGCAGGGCCCGGCTCCCACTCAAAGGGGCTGTGTTCCTTCATTGGGGGTTCAAATAAGGGGTTGGAAGGAGAGAGGCAGGCATCCTAGACCTGGCACATAGGAGAGAGATTTGTGGGGAGATGTAGGCTATAGGCCTGGACTGGAAGAGGCCAGCTGGAATGTCTGTGGCCAGAGCCCTCCCAGCCCTGGCTGCCCAGGGGTTCCCACCCCGCCCGACCCCACCAGCAGCCACACTTGCTGCAGGGTTTTTGTCTACGAGGTGCCCCCAGAGGTGAGGGCTGCGTATTTAGAGGGATCGGAGTGATGAGGATGGGGGTGAGGGAGGAGGAGAAAGGTGGCTTCTCTCCGGCTCTCCACAAGAGGACTGTGGGGTTGGCGTTTCTGGCCCCAGAGTGGAGGAGAGGGACAGGCTGCCCGCTGAAGGGCTGTCTTGGGCCTGGCCGAGCATTTTGCTTCTCCATTGAGATATCCTTGACATCGAGTAGGAAGCACATGTGTGGCCAGATGAGCCTTGGCCAGCATGCACAGGTGCCAGGAAGCTGCACGGGTTTGACTTTGCCTCGTCCTGTCCTCACCCCAGGAACCTGCTGTAGGTCATTGCTGGAGAGAAGGTGGGGGTGTTGGTAGGAGAGAGTTTTCCAGGGTCCAGCCCCAGGGCAGAGGACTGGAAGTAGAAGTTCTTGACCCAACAGGCCAGTGGTGAGTGAGCTGGCCTTGGGAATAGGAGGAGGGGGCAGGAAGGGGTCGGGTGGGCACTGGAGTCCCTTAGAGATGGCAAGTGCCAAGCTGCTCCCTGGGAGCTGCTGAGCCCAGGCTTGGGTTCTGTGTGTGTGTGTGTGTGTGTGTGTGGAGGGCTGGGGGTCCCCTGCGGGAGCTGAGGGGAGCATGATGATGAATGGCCGGGGCAAGTGGGGCCTGGGTCCGTGTTTGCCAAACCCCCACCCCCAGGAGGACAGGGCCGAGCAGGCGCCTCTTCCTTCCCGCGGGCCAAGTCAGCAAGGGGAAGTTGGCAGCAGATGTGTCCTGCATGAGCATCTGCCACTGGAGGACAGATGTCTGTCTTCTGTCCATGTCAACACATCCAGGAGGCCAAGGCCGGAGTGGGAGAGATGGGCGTGGGGTGGGAGCAGCTACTACGGGATGGGGCATGTCAAGAGCATGAGTAGCCCGGGGTCACAGACTGGGGGATGTGCAGTCGGAGCATTTGACCTCTGGAGCTGAAAATCTACTTGTGTCCCCAAGGGGCCAATAGCTATGTGGCGATGGAAGCTGTGGCGTAGGGCAGGAGCAGATGAGGAGCCATTTGTCACCTTACTTCCTCCCCAGCAGTCCTCTGGGATTCACCCAGTGAGGCAGGAGTGCGTGGCTCAGTGGCCTAGCCACTTACTCAACCAAACCCCAAGTACAGTGAGCCCATGTTTTACACATGTCCTGCAGTAAACCCCAGCTAGGTGCTGCAGCTGGGATGGGGTGTGTCAGCTCCGCTGAGAACCCTTGGTAATGACGTCATCTGATGCTGTTCCCAGGGGTGTGGGAGCCACACTGCATGGGAGGCACAGCCCCTGGGTGCCGGCCTTGATGGTAATCACAGGTCTCAGAGTATTTGCTGATCAGAAGCCTGGGCTGAGACCATACAACTGTACCCTGGGTCTGGACACAAGACATTAATGAAGCCACCCAGAAGCAGTGGAGAGAGGCTTGGGGTGGGGGGTGAGGTGGCTGCAGAAGTTACCGGGCTAAAAGGGGACTCCAGGGGAGTGGTTCTGTAGAGCGTAAAGGATAGGCCGCCTTGTGCCATGGTCCCTGTCCCAGGAAGCAGGTGATCCTCCCTGTCCTGGGGACATCTCTGCCCCGGGAAGCGGAAGTGAGAACACCCCTGCTTGAAGGACTGCTGGTTGAGCGGAAACCAGCACTGAACCCAAGCTGGGTGCCAGCAATGTGTTTCCGCCTCTGCAGGCCAGGGGGCGCCTGGCAGCCCCCTCCTCCTCCCCCGCCCCCCGGAGGAGGCCCTGAATCAGCTCTCACTTCCCTCTTGAGCCCATATTTAGGTGCCAGAGAATTGCTGACACTGCAGAGCCCGGGCCTTCTTCCTGGCGGGCCAGATTTGGGGTGGATGTGTGAGGGAAGGTCAAGTTCTTTTTTTCTCCTTCAAGAAAAATTTCCTTAGAAGACACTGGCCCCTCAGTGAGGCAGCCCCAAGGGTGAGCCTAGACCCTAAACACTGTGGCTAATCCTGACCACCAATTCTGTGACACGAGGTGTTCTAAGAGGTTGTCGAGCATTCAGACTGCCCAACAGGTCAGCAAATGGGTACAATTGTCTCAGTTTTATACTTGGGGAAACTGAGGCATGGAGCCTCTGATCTATCCTGCTGGGCTGCTGACCAGATGTCCAATGGTAGTTGGAGTGGGCACAACAGCAGATGCTCAGAGCCCAGCTCTGTTGGCAAGACCCTCCACCCTTGTTCATTTTTTCATTGGCTTGTTTGAGGCCTGCCTGGAGCCGGAGACACAGTCCGCCATCCACCCAGGGCTGACAGTGTCCACGGAGTGGAGTGCCCTCACAGAGAATGATCTGTCAATTCCTCAGGTTGCAGGTTGGGAGCCGAACAAATGCCTTGGTGGGGGGAGATGCTGAGGTGTGTGCAGAGCGAGCCCGGCACCTCCTCAGCCAGGGCTGCAGCCATCTGTTTTGGGGGGACAGAGCTAGGGCACACACAGGGCTTACCCTGCTGTCTGCTGCCCCTGCATTAGGTGGAGAAGGCGTGCCCGTGATAGAACCCAGAGGCCCTGAGCTGCTCGTGGAACCGGGCGCGACAGTGACTCTGCGGTGCGTGGGCAATGGCCCTGTGATGTGGGATGGCCCCATCTCTTCCCACTGGAACCTGGATCCGGACGCCCCCAACAGTATCCTGACCACAAACAATGCCACCTTCAGAAACACGGGGACCTACCGCTGCATGGAGCTTGGAGAGCCCCTGGGGAGCAGTGCCACCATCCATGTCTACGTCAAGGGTGAGGACTCAGGGCACCTTCCCAGGTGGGGCAAAAGGGTCAGCCCCTCTGCCTGGCCCTTACAGTAAACCAGTTCTGTGCTGTCGGAGTGCTGACCACAAACAAGGATCTTTGTAGCATTTCTTACTTAACACTGCACAATAAACCTGGGCGGTCATTTTGAGGATTTTGCCCATCTTCCAGAGGCTTAGAGGAGTTGAGTCATCTGCCCAAGGTCACACAGCATTAAGTAGCAGGGCTGGACTGCAGCCCAGGTGCCTGTGACTGCAGGGCCCAACTGTGCAGCATTGTAGGGAGCTGCTTGGCATGATGTGCTCTCAGGCAAGCTGTTGGCCTGTGGGAGCCTCTCTGTCCCTGTCCACAACATGCAGGGATTTAAGACCAAACACCGTTGTGACTGTGCTCTGTCTACTGCAGACCCTGTCCGGCCCTGGAATGTGCTGGTCCACGAGGTGACGGTGGACGAGGGGCAGGATGCCTTGCTACCCTGTCTGCTCACTGACCCGGCGCTGGCTGCAGATGTCTTCCTGATGCGCCTGCGTGACCGGCCTGTCATGCGTCAAACCAATTACTCCTTCTCGCCCTGGTATGGCTTCACCATCCACAAGGCCAAGTTTCTTTACAGCTGGGACTACCAATGCTGTGCCATGGTGGGAGGCAGGATAATAAAGTCCAGCGTCATCAGGCTCAAAGTGCAGAAAGGTAAGGGGGCCGGCTGAGGGTTGGCTGGGCAGGGGGCCTGGGGAGCTAGCAGCTGTGGGGCAATGGCTGCATCTTGCGCCTGGGAGTAGGTACATTTCTGTCACTTCTTCTGATGTTTCCACACCTGTCTATGGGGCAACCTGGGCAAGGTATGCCAAGAGCAGGAGACAGACCGTATACAAATAAATGACTCAGTGGGCAGAATCATCTCAGAGCGTTAGATATGCCATGGAAAGCATGAAATGCTATAATGAAGGAAGCAGTGTGTGGGGTGTGGTAGGCCTCGGCTCCTGATCCCACATCAGAGATGCTAAGTTTGACCGTCTGTCTCCTGACTCCTGCTGAGGCTTATGGCTTTGACCCGGCCCAGACTAAGCTGTTGAAGGTATTTGATGGGTAAACCTGTTTCTCTCTGCCTGCCTACCTTTCTTTTTTCTTTTTTTTTTTTTTTAAGATTTATTTTATTTTTATTACAAAGTCAGATATACTGAGAGGAGGAGAGACAGAGAGGAAGTGGAGCTGCCGGGATTAGAACCAGCAGCCATATGGGATCAAGGCGAGGACCTTAGCCACTAGGCCACGCCGCCGAGCCCCCTGCCTACCTTTCATACATAAAAAACTTAAAGATTAAAAAAAAACCAACCCTGTTCTGTGGGGCTAGGGGAGTGTGGCTGGGGAGGAGGCATTTTATCTGGGCTGGAACATGAAGAAGAGGTGGCTGTACAGAGGCTGTACAGTGGCTCAGCAGAGAAAACAGTGGGCATGGGGAAGCGGCAGGGAAGGCCCCAGAATGTTCCAGAAGTGTAGGGAGGGCATCTGCCAGATCTGGACCAGACCAAAGCCAGAAGCCAGGAATTCCATCCTGGTCTGTCACATGGGTGGCAGCAGCCTAAGCATTTGGGCCATCATCTGCCACTTTCTGAGGTGCATTAGCAGGGAACTGGATCGGACCAGCGCAGTGATACAAGATGCTGGCACTACAAGTGGAGGCTCAACTCACTGTTCTTCAGTGCTGGTCCCTCTAAGACACTTTGAGCCTGAGATCTGAAGGATGAGCATAGCCATTCATTAGAAGCCATGTGGTGGGCGAGAGGCAGGGCAGGCAGGGTAGCAGGTGGGTGTGTGTTCAGGAGTTTTATTCTGCAGGTGAGGGAAAGCCACTGGTTGCACAGGAGGTGTGACCTGGTTTGTGTTTTTAGGAGGGCACTAGGGAGGCCTCAGGGAAGGTGAGGAGGCTTGGGAAGCGACTGTTTCACAAGTCCAGACCTGGGGCGGCCATGGAGGAAGAGAACTTTCTCTGTAGGAGGCAGGACTTGCTCTGGGCAGAGAGGGAGGGGAATGAAGCCTCAGTGCTGCCTTCAAGGACTGGAGGTGGGAGGAGAGGAAGGGACCCTGGGCAGGTGCCTGCTCTGGCCTGGGCTTCAAGGGGTCTGTTCTGTGGCTCCAGTCCTCCCAGGACCCCCAACCTTGACTCTGGAGCCAACCGAGCTGGTGCGGATACGAGGGGAGACTGCTCGCATCTCCTGCACAGCCAGCAACCTTGACCACAACTATAGCGTCTATTTGTACCACGGAGACACCAAGGTCAGTTGCCGGGAAATGCTGGGTCCCTGCAGGGTGGTGCCCACCCTACTGCGTGAACCCCGAACCGGCTCTGGAGTCTGAGACTAGAGCCTGGGCCCTGGCAAGGTGGGGCTGTGGCTGTCAGGAGTTGATCCAGAACCAGGCCTTGGACTCTGCTGCCTTGACTGATGACCTCAGCCCTGGCTTGCAGATAAGACGCAGGTGTTAGCCAACTTCCGACTTAGCGAAGGATTCCCGGCTGGCACTGGAGCTTAGAGACATGACATCTATTGCAGGGAAACCGTGGGAAACAGGAAGAAGTCACAAAGGGCATGATGCCGGACTGTATCTAAGAACTTCCTTCCCTTCCACCACGTCCACAGCGTATCAAAAACAGGCCCAAGTCTCTGCTATGCACATCTCACTTCTCCCTGCAACCCTAGTGGGCAGGAGCCTGTGTCAGTCCCATTTTACAGAAGAAGAGCCTGAGGCTCTGCGTTCACTGCCTTTGCCTGGGAATAGTCAGATAGTGATCCTTGCAGACGGAGCCCAGAGCCTTGTCACCCCTAAACAACCTTGGGGAACCACCTCCACTTTCCTCTGCCCACAGCTCGCCATCGCCGAACAATCTGACTTCCAAGATAGTCACTACCATAAAGTCCTGACCCTTGACCTCGGCAACGTAAGCTTCCACGATGCTGGAAACTACTCATGTGTGGCCACCAATGCCCGGGGTGCCCGCTCCTCCTCCGTGTTCTTCCTGGTGGTAGGTGAGCATCAGGAAGCAGTGACCCCAGGGACAGGGTGGGGGAGGAAGGGCTGGAGAAGGAGAAGCTGGTGGCATGCAGGGGGGGAGACGCTGCTAGGGACACTGCCACTTGGTCCCAGGCTTGACCACAGAGTGGGTACCGCTATTCACGACCCCTCTTCCACCTTGGCGTTTCCACAGTGTATTGCTGTAGTTTTGCTCCAGCTTCCTTTTCTTCTGTCTTGGGCTTGGGGTCAGGAGTTTGTCCTGCATTTCGTTTGCTCACTCACTCTTTCCTTCCTCTGGACCCATCACATGGTCGTCAGAACAGTGGTCACTCAGCATGATCCTGGGGACAGAGTAGGCTCCTCCAGCTCAGGCTTAGAGCTGAAGTCAGGGGGCGAAGGGGGGGGACAGCATATGCAGAGCCCAAAGTCGAAGAGGGCATAGGGTATTAGCAACACCAGCAGAATCGGTGCCCATAAAGGATGCCAGCACACAGGCATAGCCCCAAGAGCTATGGTGTTCTTGAAGTGGGACAGCACAGACCCTGTTCGAGGACCAAGCAGGCCAGCATGCAGTTCGCAGGAGGAAGGACGAGTAAAGGAGAGCTGGCAGAACCAGGAGAACCCTGTGGGCCAGTGCAAGGGCTTGGACTGCTTCTCTTGAGAGGCATGGAGGGTTTAGCAGAGTCACGTGACAGACTTGGCTGTGACAGGGCTTCCTGGTGCTTTCTTTCCTTTTTAAAAATTTATTAGAAAGGCAGATATACAGAGAGGAGGAGAGACAGAGAGGAAGATCCTCCATCCGCTGGTTCACTTTCCAAGTGGCCGCAATGGCCAGAGCTGAGCCAATCTGAAGCCAGGAGCCACGAGGCTCTTCCGGGTCTCCCACGTGAGTGCAGGGTCTCAAGGCTTTGGGCCATCCTCGACTGCTTTCCCAGGCCATAAGCAGAGGGCTGGATGGGAAGTGGAGCAGCCCGGATACAAACCAGTGCCACATGAAATCCTAGCTCATGCAAAGCGAGGATGTTAGCCACTAGGTTACTGCAACAAGCCCCTGGTGCTTTCTTGGGGGCTGCCTGTGGCTGGGAAGATGAAGGGATGAGCTAGGAAGTTGCTGCAGGAGTTGAGGCTGGAGGTGGTGGGCAGAGGGCGAACTTTGAGGGAAAGGACAGCTGGATGGTGGACCATTGAGTAGCAGAGCGAGTTGGTGGACCAGGTAGGTGGAGGGAGGAGACAGGCACAGGAAACAGCATGGGTGAGGCCCAGGTAGTCAGTGTGGCCAGGATGGGTAGCAGGAGTCTGTAGGAGCAAGAGCCCTTATGGGCTGAGGGGACACTGGGAACTCCTCAGTGGGATGAAAACAGGATAGGGCTCCTGGAGAAGGGAACGGTTGAAGGACATCTTCCACAACACAACTGTGCTGTACTGGAGGGATGCCAGAAGACACAGCCAGGGGGTGTGTTGAGTATGTGAGGAAGCAGCGTTGGTTGGATGAGCAAAGTGTGATCTGACTTGATTGACAAGAACCCCTGAGCCCCGGCTGCCCAACAGAGGTGGTGGTGAGCGGGGAAGGGCTGTTGTGTGGACAGGTGGGGAGGTGGGAAGAGCGAGCTCTAGGCTTTATAGTACTGAGTGAGGACCAGCACTCTTGAGAGCTCAGGTAGTTCTCACCTCCCTGCTGGGCTCCGGTCATGGCTCCTGGTCCTAGGGGCAGCCTGAGCCTTGCTCACAGGATGTTTTATTGGGAAGAGCCAGGTGAGACTCTTGCAGCCCACTCAGACTGGCAAAACCTAGAGTGCTGTGAGGCTTCCAGCGGTGGCCTTCGGGATGGCCACATCCGGGGGCTCAGACAGCATAGGGAAGACTTCATTGTGCCTTGATTCTTGGCTTTCTCCTGCTGGACCCCCGGAAGTGTCCAGCTAGGGGACCCCTCACACAAAGAGGGCTGCTTTTTTCTCAGGGTCCGCACCAACAAGCACAGACTCGTATGCTCAGCCCAGAGGGGATGAGATCACCCTGATGCCTGGCTGGGTCCACACGCCTGCTCCAGAACAGCATGTGGAAGTCCCATTGATTGACCTGTTAGTTCGCAAATGAATGGGGGCATGCTCCGACTTTCTCAAAGTCAAAACAAAATAGATTCGATGTCTTCATTATCCAGATTAAGGAAAGAATAGGAATGAGCCCAAGGCTGGTGAGAAGACTTTATGTTCTGGCACTGAGGCAGGATGTGGGAGAGAGTTAGAGGCTGGCCTGGGCTGGGGCTGGGTTCAGGGCCCCTGTGC
The DNA here is from genome assembly GCF_030435755.1 of Ochotona princeps. NCBI lineage: Eukaryota > Metazoa > Chordata > Mammalia > Lagomorpha > Ochotonidae > Ochotona > Ochotona princeps. The sequence continues at coordinate 23,285,318 of NC_080850.1, forward strand.
CTGGTGCCTAGTAGATGCTCACGGACAACAGAGTGAAGTTGGAGCACCCAGCGGGTGAGCATGCGAGGCATCTCTCCACTAACACCACAACTCCCTATGTTCTCCTTTGCAGAGAGTGCCTATGTGAACTTGACCTCCGAGCATAGCCTCTTCCAGGAGGTGACCGTGGGCATGACCCTGACCCTGAATGTCAAGGTGGAGGCCTACCCAGCCCTGCAAAGTTTTCATTGGACCTACCTGGGGCCCTTCTCTCACGACCACCAGCCCAAGCTTGACTTTGTCACCATTAAGAAAACATACAGGTACCACCTGTTAGCTCTCATGTGCACGGTTCTGAGGGTGCACAGGGGATGCTTCAGCCAGGAACAGGAGCACCTGGGCCCTGCACTGACCTTGCTGTGTGACCTTGAGTGATTTCCCTCTCCTCTTGGGACCTCACCCTCCCAGAGGGTCAGATGGGAAAGCATTAGTCATCTGTGGAGGAGATTTAGACCCAAGTGGCTGATCCCTCTGGTCCCTGCCCTTGTGAAACCCAGCACCCTCCCCTGGAAGTCTACCCTTTGCACATCCCCTGGGTCCCTCACAATCTCTTGGCCTCCCTCTTTCTCCTCTTTTGTGGCTAACCCAGATGGAGAAAGTGACATTGCTGTGACTTTCATAATGACTGTGCAGGGTGCCTGTCACCTTGGCTTGGTGGGTGGAGGGAATTAACACCCCCAACCCACTGAAAGTCACTGCAGGCCCTGGACCACCACGCTGGGGGTCTCCTGCTGGCCACTCTCCTCCATGGGGCCATGAGTCTTTTCATACGGTGCAGAGTGACTCCATGTCCCCCCTCTCTCCACCAAGTCCTGGGATTCATCCCACACACATTGTACCAATCTCCACCTGAACTGTGTCCTCAAAGATGCTTTACTTTCCTGTCCCAAGTAGCCGTTTCAGGTCCTTTCCTTTTGTATCCTTTGTAAAAACAAACAAAAACCCCACAAAATTTCTAAAATGGATGGACAGAATGACAGTCTTCCATTCACTGGTTTATTCTCAAAATGACCATAATGACTGGGGTTAGGCCCAGGTGCTTCCTCTGGGCCTCCCATGTGCTGTAGGGACCCAAGCACGCGGGCCATCCTTGGCTGCTTTCCCAGGTGCATTAGCGGGGAGCAGGATCCAAAGCAGAGCAGCTGGGCTTCAAGTTGGTGTTCCAATATGGGATGTTGGCATCACAGGTAGTGGCTTAAGCTTGCTATGCCACCACACTGGCCTCTTTGGTTTCCTTCCTTGGAGGAACACTGGGACTGGGGACTCACATGCCGGCTTCCCAGCTTGCCCTAGGAGAACGAGAAAGGACAGCCAGCATTGGGCCTGGGTGCCACACCTCCTGCCACACGCAGGACCCACACCCTGGACCTGCTGCTCTCCAGCTCTCTCCTGCAGGGTCCTGTTACTGCCTCAAGTCCTTCCCCACATTGTCTCCCTGCAGGTGCCTCATGAGAGAAGACCTGCTAATCCTCTCTGAGCTAGATAATATTCAGCCATCTTCCCACAGCAACACACTCTGGACTTCTCGTTCGGCCTCCCAAAGCCCTAGCCTCTCTGACTCCCATGTTTTCCTCTGCTGTGGGATGTGGGCATCCCAAGTGGCAGTTTTACTGGCTGCACTACCATGCCAGCCCTGACAGTCCCAACGCCCTACCTTCTTGTGGCTGTCACTGTCCCTCAGGGATGCTTGGTCCAGAGACAGTGGTGGAAGCAGGGCCTCCCTGCACCCCATAGACCTCTGAGAAAGCCACAGTCTAATGAGAAAAGGGGTCAAGGAAGTAGAATGGGGTCTCCCTGTCTCAGCACACCCTGCCAGGGTGCCTGGCTCAGCCATGGCTCTGTACCCTGGACATTGGATCCATCAGAAAGTAAACCCCTTAAAATGCTACCATCTGGCCCTGGCCCTCAGGGCTGGGGCTCACCAGGATCTCCTGCTTCACCCTTGCAGGTACACATCAAGCCTCTCCCTGCTGCGCCTGAAGCCCACGGAGGCTGGCCGCTACTCCTTCCTGGCCAGGAACGCGGGTGGCCTGAGGACTCTGACGTTCGAGCTTACCTTGCAATGTGAGTGACGGGTTGGGCCGGGGGGGTCCTCTGGGCCACTGGTGAGGCAGGCTTGAGCCAGGGTGGAACGCAGACGAAGCAGAGAGAAGGTATAAGGCCTGACCCCTGTCTGTTCCGCACAGATCCTCCTGAGGTGACCCTCACAGGGACCAATGTCAATGGCTCAGAAACCCTCTTCTGCGAAGCCTCTGGGTACCCCCAGCCCAATGTGACATGGCTGCAGTGCAGGGGTCACACTGATAGGTAAGTGGGCTCGGCTCCCCTTGCTGGAACCCCTGGGGACCCAACGAGTGGGAGGGTGTGCCCATGTTGGGGTCCCCCTTGCTCAGAATTGCTGTCTGTCTTCTCAGATGTGACGAGGCCCATGCACTGTTGGTCTGGGAGGACCCACAACCCAAGGTACTGAGCCAGGAGCCCTTCCACAAAGTGACTGTCCGGAGCCTGCTACCTGCTGGCAGCCTGGAGCACAATATGACCTACGGATGCATGGCGCAGAACAGCCTGGGCAACCACTCGCAGGCCTTCAGGCCTGTCTCTGTAGGTGAGCCTGTCGTTCCCACAGCCTGAGTCCCCACTGGAGCAGATCCCAGCAAGTACCGGGATGGCAATCCTACCCAACGGGCCTCCCCAGGCAGTGAGATAGGACAGTCTAGCACCCCGCAGGAGTGAAGACTGCAGGGTGGCAGAGCAGACAGGTGCAAACAGGATCTGGGAAAAAGCAGCCTGGCCCAGACCTGACCCTTTTGTTTGGGCCCTGCACCTGGTAGTTCATTTATCATATGTGTGGCTCATTTGTGATTTTATGGTATGTGCCCGGCATGGGCCTGGTACTGGACACTTGCTCAGTACAAATGACCAGCGTCCCCATAGGACTAGGCCCTGCAGCCTCCAGCTGCTCTCCTTATCTCTTCTGCCACTCTGTGGGATGCTGCCCAGGGTCTCATGCCACTACCTTTGTCTGCCTCGCACAAGGGCTCCCACTGGGCTGCTGCTTCAGTTATCGGGCAGCCCCAGCACCCTTGGGCCCTTGATGGCCATAGTTCAGCTGCAGCTGCATGCAAGTCCGTGCTAGGTTCTCTGGGTTCAGGAGGCACAGAGCAGGCCCTGGCCTTTGCCTGTCTCCCAGGTGGCCAGTCATGCATCCTGCCACTGGCCGTGGAGCCGCTGCTGACGGCTGTGTGCCATCAATAGCAGAGTTGCATTTTGTTGGGATCTTGTAAAGCTGTGAAAGGCACGATCCCTGCTGGGCCCCCATCCTGGGAGGAAGTCCTTTGGCCTTCCCATTTGAAGGATCATAAACCTAAGACTGAGAGGGAGACAGGTTCAGTGTTGCACACCTCCTAAAGGGCAGGGATGAGAACCAAGCTCCTCATCTGGGTGACAGGCTAGAAAGTATGTCCTTCCAAATCACAGCTGGGTGGGGACAGTGAAGTGGCTGTTGCTGGAGGCAGCAAGCAATGGCTGGGCACTAGGCCAGACTGCTATGGAGCAGAGGGGTCCTCCAAAGCTGCCGAAGGCAGTGATTTATCCAGGAAGTAGGGCTGTGGGTGTGAGAAGGGCTGGGAGGCCATATTGGGATACACTTGCTGGTTCCAGGCACCACACTGGCCTGAGCTCAGGAGGGAGGGCTAAGGCTCACAGGTCCCTTGGGCTGCTAATTCCTCACCCTCCCCTGTTCCAGTAGCTCGCTCACAGCAACCTGACGACTCCCTCTTCACACCTGTGGTGGTTGCCTGCCTGTCCATCATGGCCTTGCTGCTGCTGCTGCTGCTGCTGCTCTTGTACAAGTACAAGCAGGTGAGCCATGCGGTGTTGGTACCGGACCCTGGACACCTCTCCCACTAGAGCCTCTGGCCTAGCCGCCTCCCTGTGTGTGATCAGACGCCCAGAAGCGGGCCAGCATAGGGGAGGGTGTAGGGAGGTGCTGGGCTTTCCCCGAGCTGCTGAGAGAGACAGTCTGCTCGGAGGCAGCTTGATCTTGGAGGATGAGGGATGCGGCAGGACGATGCGTAACTCTAGGGTGTCTACCTCGGGTAGAGGACGGTGTGTGCAAGAGGACAGGGAAGGGCAGACCTCACTGAGCGATTTGGGGAAGCATTGGGTTCCAGTGTAAACCCCAAAGCCGTTGGCTGTTCTGGATAAGTGAGCAGTGGTGCTTGAGGGGTGACTAACCTACCTGTGTCCCCTTTTGCTGCCTGCTCTCCCCTATACCTGCCCTGGGGTATTTGCAGGGCTCTGGAGTTCCATGATGGTGCCAGCACATGGCAAAGGCAGGCAGCTTTGACCGCCCCCCCCCCAAGAGAATGCGGGGAGGGTTTGGGTCAGAACTTCCAGGTCTGGGCCACATTTGGGTGCTGCTTGTACATGTGTCCTGGGCTGTGTGCTCCAGGCCGCTGTCTCTGTGTAGTGGGACTTGGTGGGGTTTATTTGAACAGCTCCTGATCTGCTATTTAAGGAGCTCCTTGTGGCCGAAGTTAAGAGCTAGGGGTTGAGTTTCAAGGCCCTAGGTTCAGAGCCCACTTCTGCCAGACTCTGGCCGCGAGACAGGATAGTGTCTATAAACCTCTGTTGGCCATCTTGAAAATGGGGTTAATAATATTGGTGGCTGTCCCTGCCCATATCATCCCATTGTCAGGACTCCATGACTTAAGGCACAGTGAGGACTGGCTGTGGAGGCCACAACTCTCCACTCCCCCATGCTCCCCGCCCACTCTCGTACACCCTCAGCTTGGGAGGAAGTTGGCTGGGAAGCCACAGTTAGCTCATGCGGTCTTGGGATTGCGGACCGTCTGGGGCTGCCCATCTCCCTGACCACACACCCCTCTGGGGCCAGGACCTTACTCACTCACTGGCCAGCCACAGGCTTCCTTATGTGGAACTGAAAGTGCTTCCAGGGCTGCCCAGGGCTGCAGAACCTAGTAAAGGGCTGGTGTGCCTGCAGGACCCTCCAAACCGGGGGGCCATCTGCCTCGCCCCCTCCCCTGTTTTCCCCCCTCTCAACACAGTGCAGAGGCACTGGATCCTTGTTCTGTAGGGCAGGTGTTAGAACATGGCTCCTCTAGTGCCCATCCCTTTTGTCATCCCCAGGTTGAGGCACCCAGCAGGGCATGAGACATTGGTGGGTCAGGATGCTCATTCCATGCCTTGCCCTTTCACACACTGCCCCCTGAGGGAGAGAAATGGTGGGATGCTGTTTTTTTTCGAGGGTGGGGGGACAGGGATAAGGCCCCTGGAGAGTCTGGAACCCTGGGAGTAGGGACTGAGTTGTGTGAGGCCAGCAGGAGGCACTCCCAGAATGAGCAGGTCTCTTTTGGGTCCCGTAAGGGAAGGGTTGGGGGCTGTATGAGCCTTGGGCATTTTGGGGGAACAAAAGAGGTGACAGGTGCAGCCCGGGGCTTGTGTACAAGTGCCCCATGACCTTGGCTGGTTTTGCCCAGGACACTGCTCCCATTTTGGGGAGTTCTGGCCCCAGGCAGCCCTTTGGGTGCCTGTGCCTCTCTCCCCTTCTCAGAACTCGGGGACCTGGGGGGGTCCTTGACCCTCCCCTTGTTGCAGGAGCCCCTGTCCAGCTGGGCCGGGTGGGGCTGACCAGGCCAGCTGTTTGAGGTGGGGAAGGGAGGCATGCGGAGGAGGGGGCCGAGGAAGGAGAAGTGGATAGAGAAGACGGCCATGGCCACAGGGCTGCTGGAGGCGGAAGTGACTGGGGAAGCCAGTCTCCTCACATCTCTGGCTTGGACAGACCCCACCTGCAGGGACTGATGCTCTAGGAAGCAGGAGGCTCACTATGTCTCCTTCTGAGTCATGGCCTGGGAAGTTCTCCTTGATATCTGACTTTAGATTTTTCTCCCCAGTGACCAGTTAGGAACATCTGCTCTAGGCTGTTGTGTAGACTCTGCAGCCCCCTGCCCCTGCCTGCCCCCAGGCCCTTTGGCTCGCCACTGTAGGGGTACCTGGGGAACAAGCTAGCTGCCATGCCTAGCAGAGCTACTCCCAGGAAGCCAAGGCCTGACCGGAAAGAAGGGCTGCTGACCAAGGCCTTGGTGTCCTCTGCCACCCCAGGCCAGCTTCACTTCCCTCCCACTCCAGGCCTCCCATCAGCACTTTGCTCAGCACCCTCTGGCTTGCTGCCTCTGTGCAGCTTCCCTGGCCAGGGAGGCCAGCGCTGCTGCCATTGCTGCTGGTCCCCAGCAGCCAGGCTCTGCCCGGCCTGAGAAGGTCCTGGGGTCTCACGGGAGGGAGGCCTCTCTCAGCCACCAGACCACAGCCTCCATGGTGGCGAGGACTTGGGCTTGTGGGACACAGAGTCGGCAGTACCCACTGCAGGGAAATCTCAGAGGACTGGAACAGGACTCTTCCTTGGTCATGGACACGAGGAGGATTCGCATTCTATGGAGGCACTGCCTGGGATTGAGTGTGGCCTGTTTTTGATCTGGTCCCCTAACGCAGGGGAGGCAGTGGGTAATGGCTCAAGTATTAGGCTCCCTGCCACCCATGTGGGAGACCAGATGGAATTCCCGACTCATGGCTTTAGCTTGCCTAGGCTCAGCCTAGCTACTGCTGGCATGAGGGAATGAACTAGCAGGTGGAAAGTGTGTCCTTCTCTGTTACTCTGCCTGCTTTATTTTAAAAGATTTATTTTTATTGGAAAGGCAGATACAGAGAGAAGGGAAGAGAGATCTTCCACCCACTGGTTCATTCCTGAAATAGCTGCAACAGGCAGAGATGAGCCGATCTGAAACGAGAAGTCAGGAGCTTCATCCAGGTCTCCCATATGAGTGCAGGTCCCAAGGCTTTGGGCCGTCCTTGACTGCTTTCTCAGACCGCAGGCAGGGAGGTGGATGGAAAGTGGAGCAGCTGGGGTATGGAACCAGCACCAATATGGGATATTACTGCCACAGATGGAGACTTGGCCTGCTACACCATGCCGCTGATCCCTCACTCTGCCTTTCAAATAGCACTTAAAATTTGTTTGCATGGATGGCTAAATTTCAAGTCCTACCTCAGTTCAGGAATGACAAATTGCTCATTGATAAGGAGGCCCTCAGAGGTCAACAGGTCCTGTCCTTCAGGACACAGACGGGAACTTGAGAAGGAAGCGTAGCCAAGTGAGGCAGCATCAAGCAGGGACTGATTCATGAAGCTGCCAAGAACCTTGGGCAGTGGAATGAGACCCAGCATCCCATGTTTCCCCTCATCCCCCCTGCAGAAGCCCAAGTACCAGGTACGCTGGAAGATCATTGAGAGCTTTGAGGGCAACAACTATACCTTCATCGACCCTACGCAGCTGCCCTACAATGAGAAGTGGGAATTCCCTAGGAACAACCTGCAGTTTGGTGAGAAAGGGCCCCTGGGAAGGAGGCAGGCCCTGTGGTGCCAGGATCCTAAGGATCCCGTGTATTTGTGTGTGCGATAGGTAAGACCCTGGGCGCCGGCGCCTTCGGGAAGGTGGTGGAGGCCACAGCTTTCGGTCTGGGCAAGGAGGACGCTGTGCTGAAGGTGGCGGTGAAGATGCTCAAGTGTGAGTGATGGGAGGGACTGGGTGGGTGCGGGTCCTGGCCTGCAAGACACTCACCCCATGGCCTGGTGGTGGGGCTGAGGATGCTGCTTTTCTAAGGAGTGCCCAGCTCTTCTTAGAATCCTGGGTCTCCAGGAGGTGAGGCTGAACCATTGGGTATAGAGGGGCTTCTGATGGAGCCTTGGGATGCCTGGGACCACAGGTTGACTTCCTGCCACCCTGGGACCAGCCGAGTGACAGGCCATGTCTCCCCTTGTGCCTGCATTTCCCTTCCCCCTACTGGCTCCTCCTCTCACAGCCACGGCTCACGCTGACGAGAAGGAGGCCCTCATGTCGGAACTGAAGATCATGAGTCACCTGGGCCAGCACGAGAACATAGTCAACCTCCTGGGAGCCTGCACTCATGGAGGTGAGTGCTGCTGATGGGATGGGGTCCTGGGGTCTCCCGGGGTGTCTAGAGGCCCCCCACCCCATCATATCTTCATCTGCCCTGAGTACTGGCTGGATCCGCACAATCCCTGGGCCTCCCCTGGACTAGCAAGGGACTCCTGTGGGTGATGTGAAGCTGCAGGCCAGTGGCTTTCAGATGTCTGAGTGTCAGCCACTTGGAGAGGGAGAGGAAAGGGCATGTTTCTGGGCCCAGATACTTGGGCACTCACCCCAGAGCCCAGGGGTGCCTGGGGCTTGTTGGGACCTCCATGCCTACTCCCATGTTCATCACCCATTGCAGTCTTGTCCTGACTGCCACAGATTTCCTTAGAAGAATGTTCTTGGGCTGAATTCGGCTGAAAATACATCCCCTGGTTCAATCCTCAGATGCCTTCTACAGCTGGGGCTGGGCCAGGTCAATGCCAGGAGCCTGGAGCTCCATTCCATGTAGTTACATCTGTTGTTGGGCAAGGTGCCAGTAAGCAGGAAGCTGCAGAGGCAGAGCCAAGACACAAGCCCAGGCCCTCAGATATGGGCTGTGTGTTCCAAGTGGTGTCTTAACCCCTCTGCCAGATGTCTGCTCCTAAAAATACAGAAGTGCTGTGCTGGGGAAAGGTAGTAATGCTAAGGCAAAATTAGAACTTGGCCATTTTTTTGGCGGGGAGCATATGGTCCCAGGCCCTACTGCTATTGGTTTGGGGAGCAGACTTAGGTGGTATATACTCCTCCACTCCCTGACTGCCTGCTGCTCGCTCCAGGCCCTGTGCTGGTCATCACTGAGTACTGCTGCTATGGTGACCTGCTCAACTTCCTGCGAAGGAAAGCTGAGGCCATGTTGGGCCTTAGCCAGGAGCCTGAGGGGGACATCAGCTACAAGAACATTCATTTGGAGAAGAAATACCTCCGCAGGTAGTATCCGGGGATGGGACTGAGTCTCAAAGCCAGCTTGGGGGCGGGTGGCTATGCAGCCCTCAGGTTCCCATCTGTGTCACAGAGAAGAGCCACTGTGTCTTAGGGGCAGTGCTGTTTTACCACTCGAGTTTGAGCATCCACTGCATTTGGGGACCATAGAGGACAAAAGTGCCCTACTGAAGCCATCACTTTCACCTAAAGGATCCACTCACTGGATCCCTCCCTGCAGCTGGAGGCGGGTTGAGAGAACACTTGTCTTGCCCCATGGCTGCCTAGAGCCTGCTGCTGGGGGCTGCAGACTCCCTCCCTGCCAGGAGTGGCCTATGTTGGTTCCCCACATTGCCTCAACAATCCTTGTTAGCTTGTTGTAAAACGGAGGCCAAGCAGCCTAGCCACGAAGGGTCTCTGGCCTGCTTGGGCCTCGTTTTCTTCATGAGCCATTGGGGTGTGGAATGCCTCCCGGGCTCGCTAGCCCTGCTGTTGCAGTGGTGGGATTCCTGGAAGCCACTTGGAGGTGTGTGGACAGATCCTAATGTGAAAAGGAGAAGTGGAAGTGGCAAGTTTTATGTCACCCATGAGTCAGGGTAGAGGCAGAGCTGGGCTGGAGCTCTCGGCCCCTGGGCCACACTGCTTTTCTGGAGGCCTCATGAGGCCCAAGAGCCCAACAGCTGGGGTCCAGGCCAGGCTCCCAATGAAAAGGGTGTGTGTGGGTCCTTATTCTAGGTACTACCAGCTACTAAGCTTCGGGAGACAAAAGGGGAAGGAGGCCATCGGTCCTTGGGGACTGGCAGGGTCTACTTCCTCTTCTGATCCCCTGGCATCCTTCTGAGAGGATGGCACATATGTGGCCTTCACAGGCCAAGTAGGCCTGTGAGCCAGATCAAGTCCTAGTGAGTACAAACAAAACATCTAACCTTCAAATTAAACAGGGCAGGCATTCCTAGAAAGTAGTCATCTCCAGGGCCAGAGGTGTGTGGGGCCCCAGGCCCCAGCAACGGAAGTACTCCCATAGTACAAGGGAAGGCGAGCAAACATAAAATACTTGGTCCTCTTTCTGGACCCGGGGTGTGCCTGTAACTGGGGAAACTGGGACAGAGGGTTCAGAAATTGTCTGCTTGGAATGTGGAGGCAGTAGTGGCTGTTGTGTCCCAAAGATGCTTTCAAGCTCACTTTGTGCTTCCAAGTGGGGGCTCCTTCGCATGCGCCCAGGCCCGCCAGTTTGGAGTTTGCCATCTACCATGCCTCCCAGGTGACACATGCAAACAAGGTGCTTTCAGAAGCCTGCTGCAGCCCAGTGGTGCCTTCATCCAGGCTTGCACATCCAGGACCACTGCAAAGGGAACAACTGCTTCCCCACTCACTTCTAATGTAGTAGGTCTGGGTACGGGTTAAAAACTCCCTAGCTGACTTTACTATGAAGCTTGGGAAGCTTGGGCAGGAGGAGTGAATGAGGGGTCCCTGAACACGCTGAGATGGCAGAAGAGCTGTTAGGGCGGAAGGGCATGTCACCTTCTCCAGACCTAAGGAACAGGAGGGAAAGATGAAGGAGGAACAGGTGGCACTGCCCGGAGGTAGGATGGCAGATGAGCATCTCTCAAAGCATAGCCAGGACATGGCAGCCTTAACTTGAGGCTTCCTGCAATCCCTGCTGAATAGGCTAGGTGAGGCCAAGGGTGGCTAGAGGCCCTCTGATGGGAACTGACACCTCCCCACATCTCCAATGCAGGGACAGTGGTTTCTCTAGCCAGGGTGTGGACACCTATGTGGAAATGAGGCCCATCTCCACTTCTTCAGATGACTCCTTCTCTGAGCAAGGTGAGGCACGGGGAGGGCTGCTGGGCCTGGGCCCTGGGTCCGGGCCTGGCTGATGCTCTCTTCCACCCCAGGCATGGACAAGGAAGATGGCCGGCCACTGGAGCTCCGTGACTTGCTCCACTTCTCCAGTCAAGTGGCCCAGGGCATGGCCTTCCTGGCTTCCAAGAACGTGAGCCAAGCTGGAGGGGAAAGGGTGGGAATGGTCTTGAGGGGCGAGTTTATTCAGGATGGGTGGAGCCCCAGGCTGGGCCACATTTGAGTATGGTAGGCTCCTAAGGGTATGAAACTCAAAAGGTGTGAATGAGACAGTGTTTCCCCTCAGGATGTCTAAAATACACAGCCCAGTAGCAAGACAGCATGGCACTCTTCCATGAGCACAGGTAGGGCAGTCAGTGGTTTTGATGCTGGCTGTCATTTGCTGCGTGACCCTGGCCAACAGCCTAACTTTTGACCCCTTTTTTGCACCTATAAAGATAGGTATATTCACAGGCTGGTTTGAGGGGAAGCAGCATTACAGAATGTGCAAATGCTTAAGGGAAGGCCTAGGCAAAGGGAGGTCCAAAAGTGGGCAACAGCTATTAGCTTGTGGTTCCCTCATAAAGTTTGTAGAAAAAAACAAAGGGAAAAGGGAGCTTTTTTTCGACAAAGCATACTGAAATCCAGGAGAGGCTTCTCAGTAATATGTGTTTGGCAGCATCAACTCTGTGAAGAGGCCTGGTATTAGTCACAAGGCAGGCCTTTGGCTTCTGCTGCCCAGACAGGGCTGGAAGGGCTAAATATTATTTGAAAAGCAGAGGGCCACAAAAGATGTATCTCCTAGCTTATACATGCCCAACAACCTGGGCTGGGTCAGGATGTCTAGAGGCTCAATCCAGGCCTCCCACATAAGGTAGCAGGACCCAACTCTGCCTCCCAGGGACTGCACGGACTTGGAGGCAGAGCTGACTTCAACACAGGATGTGGGCATTTCACATGCCATTTTAGTTGCAGTGCCAAGTGTCAATGGTTGCTAAACATTGAAGTGCCTGACCATTCTAAGTTCTCTGGGTCTGAGAACTCTGGTAGAGGTGTGGATAGGTGTTTGGGAGGAAGTGGTCACCAGTTTTAATACAAGGACTGCAAAGCCTTGTGGGGCCTTTGCTGCAGCCCCTCAGCCTGGGCTGAGGTTGCAGAGGGCCAAGCCTTACCTTGCTGTGTTTCCTCTCAGTGCATCCACAGAGATGTAGCAGCCCGCAATGTGTTACTGACCAGTGGGCACGTGGCCAAGATCGGGGACTTTGGGCTGGCTAGGGACATCATGAATGACTCCAACTACATCGTCAAGGGCAATGTGAGTGCCAGGAAGGGGTGGACTGGGGAAGGGAGCAAAGCAAGCCCAAAGTAACTGGTGACTGTCCATTCCAGGCCCGCCTGCCTGTGAAGTGGATGGCCCCAGAGAGCATTTTCAACTGCATCTACACGGTCCAGAGCGACGTCTGGTCCTACGGCATCCTGCTCTGGGAGATCTTCTCACTTGGTGAGCTGGGCCGTGGCTCCCTCTGGTCCCATGTTGCCATCCTGTCCTTCATAGAACAGAGGACTCAAGGATTCTCGGTGCAGGCAGTCTCCACCCTGACACTTACTTCACTGGTCTCTTTCCCTGCACACTTGTACTTATGCAACTGCTGCCCCTCTCTCTGAGGCCTCTATGCCCTTGAAGGCACAGACTATCTACCAGCTCCCTACCACCTCCCCTCCATCTCCTAAGGGCTAGAATAGGAACTTGAGTCCAATTGTTCAACGTCCTCTATGAGGTGCAGATTCTTCCTCCCTTCTGTGTCTCCTGACCTGACAAATGCGCAAGGGAAGCTTTGGCCTGTGAGGCTTGCAAAGCCTGGCTGAAGGCTCTCTCCTTCCTAAAGTTGACACTCATGGCCCAGGGCCTGGGATACAGCTAGCACTAGGCCGGGAAGCTGCTGATCCACTGTCACTCCGAACAGCGTAAGCATTGGTGTGGCCTCTTACGTGACCTTGGCCTTCACAGGGCTCAACCCCTACCCTGGGATCCTGGTGAACAGCAAGTTCTATAAACTGGTAAAAGACGGATACCAAATGGCTCAGCCTGCATTTGCTCCAAAGAACATGTAAGTGAAGGGTTTTTCTTGGGTTGTATATGGAAAGGGTGTGTGGCCCGTCTCTTCTCTCTAAACCATTTTAGTTACAGGCTTCACCCCTCTTTGCAGTGGACTTGAAACTGAGGTTCTCTGGTTCCCCAGGTAGAAGGGGGAGGTCCTCAGAGAGGAGGCCCCACATTGGGACTGGTCTTGGGATGACCGAGAGGCAGTGCCAGGGATGTCTACAGGCAGTGCAGCGCCAGGACCCCTGGATTCTGGGGAGCAGCACTGGTAAGCCGTGTTCTGTCTGCAGATACAGCATCATGCAGGCCTGCTGGGCCCTGGAGCCCACACACAGACCCACCTTCCAGCAGATCTGCATCCTCCTCCAGAAGCAGCTCCAAGCAGCCACCAGCGAGCAGGTGAGTGACAGGGTGAAGCGCAGGCTGGCAGGCTGGGCTGGGCCTGACGCTTAGGGACTACCTGCCTCTGCTGTCTCCCACCCTCAGGGCTACACCAATCTGCCCAGTGGAAGCAGCAGCAGTGGCAGCAGCAGTGAACCTGAGGAAGAAAGCTCCAGCGAGCACTTGACCTTCTGTGAGCCAGGGGAGATGGCCCAGCCTGGGTTGCAGCCCAATAACTACCAGTTCTGCTGAAGAGCCAGGCCTTGGGAACACCGCCTCTCCCCTCCTCCATGGATGGGCAACATGGGGAGAATGTACAAACTCTGCCCTCAAGTCATTTCACCTACCAGCTCAGCCCAGCTCTGATACTCGGGAAAGTGAGGTACCTGTGGAAGTCGCTGCAAGTCTCACTCCCAGAGCCTGGGCTACCACTGCCAGTAGGGGCTGAGCCCCTGCCCTGCCCCCTCCCGGCCTTATGTTTGCTGTGTTCCCTAATCCCCTTTTTTCTCAATGGCAATAGACTGAGTTTGTGCTATGAGTCCCCAACAAGCTGCCCTGCTACTGAGGAAAGGCCCCTTAGGGCTGGACAGCCCCAGACCTGGTACTGCGACCATGAGCCTAATTTGCAGCTAAGAGCAAGGGGAATGCAGCCAGTCCCCTGATCCTTTGGGGTGGAAACGAGGGACTTCAGCATGAAGCTGGCTTTGCCCAGTAGCCTTAGGAAATCCTGACTAACAGACCTGCTGGAGGCTGTTGCCCTCAGCATTAAACTAACAGCGTTCATACAGCTGCCTGCACTTCTTCATACCCTTCTATTCCTGCAAGGGACAAGGTAAGGAACAGGACACCAGAATTAACACTTGACTGCAACCTGATAATTTAATAAATTTTATTCTTGTCCGAGAGGGAGGAAAAAGGCCACTGCCTCCATTTCCCTCAATAAATTAAGTAACACTCAGCCAATTCCAGGGCATGAGGCAGACCTGGGGCCCTCAAGCCAGGCCTGCTGTTTCCTTATGGCCCAGGCTGCTTCCCCTTCACAGAAGGGAGTTTTTCCTACTGCTGGCAGGGTAGACCAGGGCCCTCTGTGAGAGACCTCCCTGCTCAGGTCCCCCCAATGGGGTTGCAGGAAGAGCAACAGGGAAAGGCACCCCTCCTTCAGGGGTAATCAAGTCTAGAGGGACCAGTGGACCTCTCTAGCCCAAGGCAACAGGCTGAATCCCCTAAAGGTTCTTCCATGGCAGGAAGGAACTACAAGCCTCAGGAAGACCCCCTGCTACACACAACATGCCCAAGCGCTCTCAGAGCCAATGAGGGGGTTCTGGGCATTCCCACAGGTGTCCCCCACCCCGAGGGCTAGGAAGTAAGGACCCTAGGTCCCCATGCTAAGAAAACGGAAGCTCTTTGGTCAGTCCCAGCAGTCAGGAGGCCCTACCCAGAGAGACAGACCATCTGTGCAGGTCCCCTGGACCAATGTGCCTTAGGTGAGGGCCTTACTATATATGGCTTGAGTGAGATGGTTCCTGTTCCATAGCTGGGCTTACTCTGCTGCTGCCAGCTCCTCTTCCTCACCTTCCTCCTCTGTCTCTGTCTTGATCTGAGCGACCCCAAGGCGGTAGAGGGTGTCGCGAATGACCACCTCACCAGGCTGGCAGCTCTGCACAATGTCATGGATCTGTCGGTTGACAATCTCGCGGCTGGTGAGGAAATCCACGAGGCGGTTGTAGAGGTAATAGTGGGTGGCATTGTCAAAGGCAATGGGCCGCTGGCGGACGCTGGTGGCTTTGCTGTCGACCATGGAGGCCAGGAGGGCTGTGTAGGGTGCTAACTCAGGGCACAGGGTCATGGAGTGGTGCCCAGCACTGGGGTCTCCGGGACTGGGCTGTGTGCCTGCATGCAGGATGCGCCGGGCAGTAGTCCTGGTGACAGGGTGCTGGACTGAGTGTTCTGCTTCCATCATGTCCACTGTGTAATGCTGGTCCAGGAGTTCCGGGCAGGACACACTCTAGGAGAAACGTGGTAAGAGGCAATGAGCAAGGTGGAACCTGTGGAGTATGCAAGAAAACTTGGCGCGGTCAGCCAGCCTGCCTAGCTGCTGCTATTTTCTCAGGTGAGGAGCAGCACGGGAGAGGCCCAGGTAATTAGTGCTGTCCAGCGGCACCTCCTTTCCAGTATCCATCCTGAGGCTCTTCAGGGGGTGATCCCTTCACTCTGTTTCCCCTGCTGGCCCTTTATTTCCCCCTGTAAGAAAAGTGGCAGGCTGGCTAAGCCAGTGCTGTGTACCAGGCAGCCTGAAGCCTTGCCTGGGTCTGGGATACCCTGAACACACCACCAGGAGGCTGCTCAGTCAAGTTTGGTCTTTTTCTCTGGAACCAGTGTTTAGAGACTGGTCCCAGGGGAAGGGGCTGCGAGACTGAGGGCTGCCTGCCCGTTAAGTAGGAGGGGGACTCACCACCGGTGGCTCGGTGGGACTGGAGAAACAACCCTGGTTCCTTCCCCACATCTGGCTGGTCAGCTCTGGGTAGGAAAGGTCGGCGCACAGGGCCACTGGTGTGGCCATATCGACGATGTAGATGGGAGGCCAGTGGCGTGAGGAGGCCAGGAGATCCACGTGATCGCGGGCGCTCTCAGCCCGCACGAGGTACTTGGAGCCACAGACCACCTAGGGCAGAGAGCAGGCATGGCCTGAGGGTCAAACGCACAGCCCCCGAGTACAGCTCACTTCCCAGGAACAGGAGCACAGCCGTTCTGCTCCCTCCTACTTGTTTGTTGGAAGCTTATCCTTGCTTACCTAAGAGACAACAATCTGTTTTTAGCTCAGAACATTGCTGTTAACACCAGCCTAAAAAGGAGATTCCTGGGCCACAAATGTACGAGTCAGGGTCTCAACGTATGTACCTTACACTAGCCGCTCACCAGGCCACAGTGTGATTCAGTAGAGGTGCTGTTGCAGTGCATCCGGGCTCCCAGCTAACAGGCCCCCAGCTGTTTCACTTCTAGGTAAGTGGGTACACCTGCAGGAGTGTGCCTTCCCACCACCTTGCCTCTAAGAACTTAATCCAGGACTAAAGAATGCCCCAGGAAGAGGCCTGAAGTGCCTGTGCTCACTACGGTTAAAGGCACTGCTAATAACCCCTCTCCCCGGGCCCGGCGGCGTGGCCTAGCGGCTAAAGTCCTCGCCTTGAAAGCCCCGGGATCCCATATGGGCGCCGGTTCTAATCCCGGCAGCTCCACTTCCCATCCAGTTCCCTGCTTGTGTTCTGGGAAAGTGGGAAAGCAGTCGAGGATGGCCCAGTGCTTTGGGAACCTGCACCCGTGTGGGAGACCCGGAAGAGGTCCCCAGCTTCGGATCGGCACAGCACCGGCCCACTTGGGGAGTGAATCATCGGACGGACGATCTTCCTCTCTGTCTCTCCTCCTCTCTGTATATCGACTTTGTAATAAATAAATAAATCTTAAAAAACCCACTCCCTGTGCAGTTAGCCAGTACTCATGGGGCTGGGTCCTACCCCAGCATACTCTTCTAGAATATGCAATCAAAAACCCAATCACTGGGGTACATCAGGGCCATGCCCTTCCCCTACCTGGCCCAGGGCTCAGCCCCTTCTGCTCCCCACTACCTAAGACCTTCCCTGGAGCTACTGCAACAGGCTGAGGTATCTTAAACCCCTCCCCCTAATGGGGAGAAATGACACGGTGGCTCTTTGCGCCTCTGCCCCTCGGCAGCTGCAGCAGAGCCCCACACTCCTGCCCTAGGCTAAGGGTGGAGCCTGACCCTAGACTGCCATCCCACATGTTCAGCTGTCCAGTTTGCTCCAGCCCCTTCTTGGAATTGAGGCCTGGGAACAACAGTCAACTCTGCTCAAGTTCCTCTCTTACCTGATGGGGGCACACCTTGTAGATTTTACCTCCTGTGAACTGAGGGGGTGGCTGTCTAGCTCTTGCTCCGTTCTGTACAGATTCATAGAGGGCCAATAAGGAGAAGCAGAGCTGGTCCTGGAGGGGAAACACAAAATTAATACCACAGGCAAATGTTAAGCAGTTGGTTCTCACTGCAAAAACACTTTAATAGTTAACACAGGAGCTGCACTATGCCAACCTCTGGTAGGGACTGGAATGCCTCGGAAAGGCAAAGCCAGCAGGAGCTAACATTTGAATCTCAACATGAAGGAAGTAAGATACATAATAGGACTGGCATAGTGGGCAAGCCATTACCTGCAACATTGGCATCCTGTATGGGTATAGGTTCAAGTATCAGCTGTTCAACTCCAATCCAATTCTCTAAAATTGTGAAAGCAGTGGGAAACCTCGATGAAGTTCCTGGCTTTAGCCTGTCATTGTAACCTTGTGGAAAATGAACCAGTGTATGGAAGAGCTATCTCCTATCCCTCTCTAACTGCCTTTCAATTAAATAAAATTTTACCCCCCAAATGCCTATATGTCATGCATATATAATAGTCATTTTCAAAGAGCTTTAAAATCAGACAATGGGTAACGTATTTTGGTTATTCTTATTTCATAAACGAGGCAAATAAAACTCAAAATACGACTGATTCCTCCAAGACCCCACAGACAGCTGGAGAGCCCCAAGTTTAGACTAGTCAACAGTAGGCAAAATTCTTATGTGACTGCCAGTTCCTGTGTCTGAGTTCACATTCCTGCCTAGAAAGTGGATCCCCCAGCCTGTTCCCAGGGTACCAATATTCATGGCTACCTGGGACACTCACCTTAGAGTCTTCTGCCCCAAAGGGGATATCACACTGCTCCAGCAGGTGCTGCAGCTTGTCCTCGCTGTAGGAACCAATATCTTCCAGCCTGCAGGTGCCCTCTTGGAGCAGCCTCACTAAGGCACTGCCATTGCCTGGCAAGACACAAAGGTGCCAATGGAAGGGCACTGCCACCAGCCACCCTTCTGTGGCTTCTCACTCTAGAATGTCTAAGTGGGATATCTAGCAGAAAACTGTTGCAAAAAAAGAAAAATGCTTTTGATTCAAAGTCTGATGTCCTTCTGAACCAAGATCTCAGATGCTTACCTTAGCCTCAGCAGCAATAGTAGGTCCCCTTTTTAAAATATTGTCTATGCACCACACTCCTGAACCCTGATGAGTGGCAGAGCTGGGGTGGATGGAGGCTTAATGAAACCATTCCTTGGCTCTGGAGCAGCAAGTGTGAGGTGGGGGAAACCTTAAGATCTAATGTTAGGAAGCACTAAAGAACCAGTGGATCTACTATGCACTTATCACTCAACATAGGAAGTCATATCTAAAGTTAAAAAAAAATAGTAAGTGTATTACAATTAATGGAGAAAGTGTTTTTATGAAGTTTTTCACTTACAGATATCAATATACACATACATGCGCATATATATACCATTCTGGGACATGAAACAATGCATTTCTCACTGTGAGCTGCAGTTTAAAAAAAAAAAAAAAGTGGGACTGGGGTGAGGCAGCAGGCATTTGGCCAGGGGTTCAGATGCCTACATCCACACCACAGTATCTGGCCTCAGTGTCGAGCTCCTGACTCCCTTCCCACCAATGGAGACCCAAAAAGGCAGCAGTGGTGGTCAAATAACTGGATTCCTGCCACTCACATGGGAGATGTGGACTGTGCTCCTAGGAGCTTGCTCCAGCCCCAGTCCCAACTGTTCTAGACATTTAGGGAGGACACCAGCAGACAGGAGTGTTGTCTGTCAAATAACTGAAAGAACTAAAAATCATGTTTGCCATGCAAACATTAAATGAACCCTAGTCAAAGACAGCCACTAAGCAGCCAGATGGGAACTTTTGTCAGCAGCCTGTTCTCAGCATGTAACGTCCTAACCATGTGCAAAGACTCACTCTGAAGGCCGACTTCTTGGCCCTCACCTCTTTAGCAATGAGTCTTGGACTGTAGCCTTAGCAGCAGCTTCTATAGGGTTTAGCCACCCAGTGCAGTGTTGCCCATAAGTGCACAGCCAGCTGTGCGTCCGTCCTACAGAATGGCTACTGGCTCCTGAAAGCTGCACCAAGACTCTAGGCAATTTTGTCACTGACTGACATTATCTTTTCCCAAGGAGCCCTCTTGCTGGGGCATTATCCTAGACTACTGGCTGAGCCCCTCCATGACCTCTATCAGCCACTAGCAGGCCTTACCAGTTACTGGCTGCACATCCAAGTTTTTGTCTTTTTCAGTGTTGACAACCACAGCTCCTCTCATGAGTGGTGGGAAGAAGGGGGCGATAACAGAGGCATCAAACTTGGTGATGGGGATGCTGGCAGGAAATGCCACCTGCTCTATCACCTCTGTTTCCATTGTGGTCCAAAAGTCTTCCATGTTTACCTCACTGGAGCCCAAGAATTCAGGCCAAGTAAACTGAAAGATAAAGATAAAAATACAAAAGCCACACTATTTGAGTCACCATCTCAGACACAGGGAAAACCAAAACCAGTCCTGCTGCCACTCTTCTTCCTGCCATACCATAGGAGTCTGCCAGACTCGGACGGGCCTTGGGTCCCTTCTGCTTTTTAAGATTTATTTATTTTTTATTACAAAGTCAGATATACAGAGAGGAGGAGAGAAAGATCTTCCATCTGATGATTCACTCCCCAAGTGAGCCCGCAATGGCCAGTGCTGCGCCGATCTGAAGCCGGGAACCAGGAACCTCTTCCAGGTCTCCCACACAGGTGCAGGGTCCCAATGCATTGGGCCGTCCTCGACTGCTTTCCCAGGCCACAAGCAGGGAGCTGGATGGGAAGTGGAGCTGCCGGAATTAGAACCAGCGCCCCTATGGGATCCCGGGGCATTCAAGGCGAGGACTTTAGCTGCTAGGCCACGGCCGCCGGGCCCCCCTTCTGCTTCTATAATCACATCATTCACCTTTATACAGGCCATCTTTCCTGTGCTGCAAGGAAAGGGGAAATACTACTTGTTTATTTGTTAGGGATGCCAGACACTTCCTAGCTGTTAAGGCAGAGGAGTCTGGAATAAAATTACAAAGGTACAGACCAAGGACATGAGCAGAAGGTCTGTGCCCAAACCCAGTCCTCAATCTCCTGGCAAGAATAGCCAGAACACTACCTAAGGGAATTCCACTCACATTTTTCAAGGCCCTGGAATTTCCTTACCTCCTTCCAAGTTCCCCTGGACTGTGTCCACACATAGCCAGCTCCTCTACTCCAGGTAGCATTATCTATTTCAGGCACTCAGCACTGTGGCTGGTCCCTTTTCCTTACTGGCCCTCTTTCAGGGTCCTTGAAGTGTAACCATAATTTCACTACCTCACCACTGCCTTAGTTTGGGGTTATTTATTATAAATGCAAATACCTGAGCTATATGTCAGTCTCTATGGAGTTCAATTCTAATTTTTCATTTAAAACAATTTTCTGGGTTGATGTTGTGGTGCAGTGGATTAGGCTACTGCCTGCAATATGAGCATCCCATATGAAAGCACTGGTTTGAGGCTTGTCTGCTCCTTTCAAATCCAGCTCTCTGCTAATCTGCTGAGAAAGCAGCAGCAGATTATGGACTTGGGCCCTGCCATTCAAATGGAAGACCTGGATGGAGTTCCAGGATCCCACTTGTAGCTATACGGTGGAGTGAACCAGCAGACAGAAAGCCCATCTCTCTCTTTTCCTTTATGTCTTTTCCTTTAATACAAACAAAACAAAAAGAATAAAAAATTTCCTTAAGTAGTAGTTTTCCTTTTCAGTTCCTGGACTAGCAGCATGAACACCACCAGCATATGTGCTAAAAATCCAAATTCTTTCCGATCATCCAGACCTACAGAATCAAACACTGTGGGTAGGGTCCACAAAGTCTTCCACACCAAGCAGTTTGAGGAGCAGGGGTGAGTATTTGGCCTGGTGCTTAGGATGCCACAAGGGATGTCTGCCTATCAGAGTGCCTGGCTCTCTCTGCTCTTGATTCTGGTTCTTGCTAACGTCATACCCTGGGAGGCAGCAGGTCTGAGTTCAAGCAGGTTGGTCCCTGATACCCACATGGGAGACCTGGAGGCCTGGCCTACTTCTGATGTTGTGGACATCTGAAGGAGCAATCAGCAGACAGGCACTAAGAGCCACCGCCCTGCATGTTTCTTAAATCCACTGATGTCTGAGAACCACTGCTCTACACAAAGGCATCTCCCTTTTTTTCTCTGCAAGGCTCTGTGCCTCCTATGGGCACATGGTGCACTTCTCTAACCACAACGCCACCCCAAGAGGGGGCCAACTGAGCTTATCATCCCCTCAAGGAGCAAGAGGACAAGAAATGCGAGCCGGGGCCAGGTGACGTGGCCTAGTGGCTAAAGTCCTCGCCTTGAACGCCCCGGGATCCCATATGGGCGCCAGTTCTAATCCCGGCAGCTCCACTTCCCATCCAGCTCCCTGCTTGTGGCCTGGGAAAGCAGTCAAGGACGGCCCAATGCATTGGGACCCTGCACCCGTGTGGGAGACCTGGAAGAGGTTCCTGGTTCCCGGCTTCGGATCAGCACGCACCGGCCCGTTGCGGCTCACTTGGGGAGTGAATCATCGGATGGAAGATCTTCGTCTCTGTCTCTCCTCCTCTCTGTATATCTGACTTTGTAATAAAACAAATAAATAAATCTGTAAAAAAAAAAAAAAAAAAAAAAAAAAAGAAAGAAATGTGAGCCGGCTAAGGAAGACCCATGCTGAGAGAAAGGAATGTGGCTCCACTCCGTGGCAGAGGGGCTTTGATTGGGACAGAGGTGTCAGGCAGCACTAGAAGATGTGACTTCTGTGGGGGAAGTGGCCTCTGTCTATCCTGAAAATCCAAAGCTCTCTGTGGCCAGATGTAATTGGCAAACCGAGAGATCAGTCTCAGGAGGTACTGTGAGTAAGGGAGTGCTTTGAAGGCAGCCCCAGAGGCAGCTGCCAGCTGGAGGAAGGCAAATTCCAGCACCAGCTCTGCTTGGTTGGTCCTGTGCAAGCTCCCCAAGCTTCAGTGCCTGCATATATCTGTAAAAAACCTCACAGGGCTGTTGTGAGACCTAGGTCTCACAGTAGAGCACTCAGTGACTGGCATCTGTGAGAAAATGCCCAATGAGTCCTGTCCTGGTTACGTATTTATAGATGTGGATCTGTAAACAGCCTCTGCAGGAGACAACACACAAAAGCAAAGGTACACATGAACAAGATTTACATGTCTCATTTTATCTACAAGCAGTACTTAAAAGGCACACAGGACAATGTGTGCATGTGTTTTCACACGTATGCCTTGTTACACACAAGAAATTAGGATTTCATCAGCATATGTGGTTTTTAAAGGTTTTTAACTCAGAAGAATATAGCAAAAATCTACATTAAATCTCCAACATGCTTAGGTGGGCAGGCCAGATACACCAAAGCCACTCTCCAGAGGTTCTTCACCATGGTGAGTTTGTGAGCCATGGGTCTGCTGCCCAGAGCCATTTCCTTCCCTAGTCCTCCTGTTCCCTACAGTGACTTCTGAGATGGAGTCTCCAGGGCTCAATGCAACTCCTGGCCCATCAAGGGGGCACTCCACCCCCAGTGCAGGCCGGCCCTTTCGGCATGATGGCAGGGCATACTAATCCATGGGATTTTTTCTTAACCCTCTACAGGATTCAAGAAGATAGTTACTTTCCTCAGGGCATCCAGTCATACTGAAAGCCTTTTGTTGTTCACCTAATGAAACAGCCCTGAGTGTTCTCCTTTAATCAGTTTAGTAGTGAGTTGTAACTGTACACTTCCTAATGTTGCTGCCAGCTTGCCTTTGTGCAATAAACTTGGTTAGGATTCACTACTTTCCTCATTGTTAGGACTCATTTACTATTATGTCTTGGGCATTTATTCATTTACTTTTATTTTAAAAGATTTATTTATCTTTATTGGAAAGGCAGATTTCACAGAAACAAAGATCTTCCATCCACTGGTTCACTCCCCAAGTGGTTGCAACAGCCAGGGCTGAGCTGATTAAAAGCCAGGAGCCAGGGGTTTCTTCCAGGTCTCCCATGGGAGTGCAAGGTCCCAAGGCTTTGGGCTATCGTCTACTGCTTTCTCAGGCCACAACCAGGAGACTGGAAGGGAAGTGGAGTAGCCAGGACACGAACCAGCACTCATGGCATCCTGGCACGTGTAAGGAGAGGATTTAGTTGCTAAGTGATCACGCTTGGCCCAACTTGGGCATTTATATGCTGTAATTTGCACTATCTGATCCAATTTGGTTTATATTCTAAATTATGTAATGAGTTGAAGCAATACATCTGTTTTTGCTATTCTGTGACTGGAATCATACGTATCTTGAATATCTTATAACTATCACTGAAACCATCTGATTTTGATATAACCTGCATGAAAACATTTTTAGTTCAATGCTGAGGTTACTCATTTCTTCCATCTTCTCCATTTCACTCCATTCAAGTCCTTCAAATGGCCCATGGGATGCAATGGAGGTGCGACCTTCCACGGCATCTGGACGGCAAACGCCCCTCTATCCTTGTCCCACACTCCAGCCACAAGCTCATCCCCATCAGACCTGATTCTGGCTACAATGTTCCTCCCCAAAGCTGACAGAGCTTTCACATCTCTACTCAAGTGCACCTTCCCAGGGATCATCCCTGACCACCTGAAACAAGCAGGTATCATCCCTCCACCTGACAGAGCCTCATAGCATGCACTCCTTTCGCATGTGTTTCTGGTCTCCCCCAAAGGAGAACGTGAGCCCCATAGGCACGGGAACTCTGGCCTTGTGACTGCTACTCCCAAGTGTCTGAAGTGCCTCTAGTGCTTGTTCAACGAATCTGTTTATTGGGTAACTGAAACACTGGGTTGTGCCAGAAAAAGCCACTTGTCTTGCCTTGGGAAGACTGCCCCGGGGGATACCAGGCAAGAAGGTAGCTACCACAACAGACAGCATGCAAGCTGGCCACAGTGGGGTGGTTGAGCAGTGCTAACCTCCATGCTCTTCAGAGCCAATACCGTCTCTTCGCTCCTCTGAGCCATTTCCACCGTGGGGGCTACCCCACAGATGCCACAGATCATGTCATTGTAGTCTCGGACAGTGAGGCACTCAAAAGCCCAATAGCCATTGCACAGCAGCTCCTGCAGCTGGCCCAGCATCTCTGAGGTCAGGGTCTTCTCTGGAAAAAAAAAAAAAAAAGAAAGCAAGAGCACACAGGAGGTCACATAAAGCAAACTGAAGCCACTAGGAACAGGCTGGCTAGAACAGAAACCTTAGAGGAATGCTTCCCTACTGAAGACACGCCAGAGCCCTAACTCAGCTGGCCTTCGAGCGCTCAGCGGGCAGCTTGCTGGGAGGGCCAGTCAGTGCTGGCTGGCTGTGTTAGCGCCACAGGGGATCTGCTGAGCTGAGTGCTCGGAACATTCTCATCGAATTCTTACATTAAATTTTCACGAACTTTCAGAAAGCATTATTATCTTCAGCTGGCACCTGGAGAATCAGAGCACAGAGTAACCATCTCCAAGTCACAGTGCCACTAAAGGGACAGAGCCCAAAGGCAGGTGTGTGCACCAGCACCTCCTTCACTCTGCCCTGTCTGTCCTCACAGCATGCAGATGAGTGCGAGCTTGCAGGGGTGGACTAGGGAGGCAAGAACAGCGAAGGCAATACTATCTTCTGGATACTCTAAGCATGAATTGTGCAACTGGGAACAGATACCTGCAAGTGATGTATTCACAATGAACCTACCTATACTTAAGGATGTGCTCTAAAAGTCTGCTGTAAACCACTCTTTAGATGCATGGAAAGGCTCGCACCTTTCAAAGTTAGCAAAGCAGCTGTGAAGCACTAAAGGAAGAGTGCTTTAACGAGTCAACAATTTTCAAAGTATCAGTCTCCTCCCTCAAATGACTCTTCCAATTGAACTCAACCATGGAAACTTCCAAGGAAGTATCGGACCAGTAGTGTAGAAGGATAAAAAAGATAATTGTTACCTGTCTGCTCCTGCACCGACTTCAACACAAGGCTGATGGACACTCTGGGGTCCTCTCCCAGCTTGATTTGGTTTCGGATTGCAAAAAGCAAGTCTAGGCTCACCAGCAGCTTGTTCCCCACATTAAAGAGACCTGGTAAAGGCAACAAGGAAATTCAGTGGAACACTCAGCAGAGGCGCAAAGCAGAACATCATCTCAATGCTCAGCAACAGAGGCACAGGGATTTAAATGAGGCTGTGTTTATAAAAGAGCAAATCGTGTCTTTACAGAAAGCCCTAACATATCCTGACAAAAAGTTGTAATCCCAATGCAGTAAGCTAACATGTAGCACAGCACCTTCTCTCCTCCCAATACAACATCTCTCCTCTGCCCGCGCCAACCAGTTCTGTCCTCAGGATGGGAAGTGTGGCTCCTTCACCTCTTACACAAGGAAACCAGGAGAAAAGCACGGAGACCTTTAGCCGAGGCATGTTCTGGAGCTGTAGCAAAGGGTCATCACCCCATCCCAAATCCCAAAATCAAATAACCAGAGGAATTTAAACATAATTTACTACAAGAGGGCAACTTTACACTTGTCCAAAATACACAAATTTGCACAAAAGCAAAATTTGGAATATATGTTCCTTGTAAAGAAGGATAGCGAGGACTACGAAAAGCTAGTTTCTAAACAGGTGCACAAGAGCTGAGACCACACAGAACAAAGTTCTGGTTACACAAAAAATGTTAACGAAAACCTGTGTCCAAAAAGCTATCATACAAAAGCCTAAAAGATAACTGCTGAGATGACATGTAGACATACATTTATCACTAGTCACTAAGAAAAATTAAAACCTCAACAAGACAACTGTATATTCTTATTAGAATGGCTAAAAACCAGCAGCACCAAAAGGAAATACAGAGTGAAAACAGGCAAAGCATACTAGAACTCTCACATGTTGGTAGAAGGAATGCAAAATGGTGTAGCCACTGTGGTAAAATGGTTTGGTAATGGTTTTGTAACATTAAAAATTTGCATGGGGCTGGCATAGTGGCAACAAGCTAATCCTCCACCTTGCAGCACCAGCATCCTATACATGTGCCAGTTCTAGTTTAGACTGCTCCACTTCCCTACTTACGGCCTGGGAAAGCAGCGAAGTACAACACAGTCCTCAGGCCCCTGCGGCTGCATGGCAGATCCAAAAGAAGCTCTTGGCTTTGGATTGACTCAGCTCCAGTTGCTGTGGCCACTTGGGGAGTGAACCAGAAGATGGAAGATTCCTCTCTCTCCTCTGGGTAAATCTCTCTCTCTCTCAAAAAAAAAAAAAAAAAAAAAAAAAAAAACTTACTATTTTTAAAAAAGATTTATTTTTATTGGAAAGTCAGATACACGGAGAGGAGGAGAGACAGAGAGATCTTCCTTCTATTGGTTTACTCCCCAAGTGGTCACAACAGCTGGAGCTGCGCCGATCTGAAGGCAGGAGCTTCTTCCACATGGGTGCAGGGTCCCAAAGCTTTGGGTGATCCTCTACTGCTTTGCCAGGCCACAAGCAGTGAGCTGGATGGGAAACAGGGCTGCTGGGTTTAGAACTGGTACCCGTATGGGATCCCGGCACATGCAAGGTGAGGACCTTGGCTGCTAGGCTGCCGCAAGAGGCCCACAAATCTTATTAAAAAAATACCACTGGAACACTTGCTTTTAATAAATAAAAAAAAAATGGGCCCAGCACAACAGGCTAGTGTCTAAAGTCCTCACCTTGCATGTGCCAGGATCCCATATCGGTGCCAGTTTGTGTCCTGGCCGCCTCACTTCCCATCCAGCTCCCTGCTTGTTGCCTTGGAAAGCAGTCAGGGACAGTCCAAGACCTTGTGACCCTGCACCTGCATGGGAGACCTGGAAGAGGCTCCTGGCTTCTGATTGGCTGAGCTCCAGCCATTGCTGCCACTTGAGTTAACTTGCAGATGGAAAAATCTTCCTCTGTCTTTTCTCCTTTCTATATATCTGACTTTCCAATAAAATAGTCTTTAAATAAATAGATGGATAAATAAGATATACTTGCTATATGACTCAGCAATGTGACTCGTAAGTATGCATTTACAAGAGAAATGCAAACTTACATTCACGCAGAAGTCCATACATGGATGTTTGTACCAGCTCTATTATATTTGCCAAAATCTGGTAGCAGTGCAAAAAAGCATTTACTCATGTATTAATGGGTGATACATACACGGGCACACTCACACAGTGGCAAACTATTCAGCAATAACAAGGAATAAATCATTGACAAATACAAAACCATGGATGAATCACTAAGGATTTTGCTTCCCGGAATATGCAGATTCAAAAGGCTACATACTATTACTGTATCTGCAAGCCATTCTAGAGAGAAAAACACTGCAGGGTTGAAGAAGGGATCAAAGAGTTGTCCAAGGTTGGGGCAGGTTTGTCAGTAAAGCATGATACAAGAGACTGCGTTATGGTGATTGAACTGTTCTGTAAGTGTGGTGGAGTTACACAGTTTAGTGCAACTGTCAGGACTCTGCAAACTGTACAACAAAGTAAGCCTTACTGTAACTAAGTGTAAAAATGTATTTAATGAGACACTTGAGGACTAGTTCAAACATAATGGCTGCAGGGAAATATGCAGTCTTATTTGCTGTTAACAAGAGCATAAAATAACAGTACAAACTCAAACTGGCAATTTAAGGCTTACTGAAAACATGAATTCAGAGTAAAGCACTACTAAGAGATAGAAAGCAAACAGCAAACATTTTTCATCTTCAACACTCAGTCCATCTAAAATCCTGGATTAAAACTCTTGCAATCGTTAGTATACAGTGTTTGAGAAAACGCTCTATGTTGACAAATGCCGTGGCATGAAGGGTAAAGAGCAGAAGTCACATTTTTTCAGCATCAGCAGTTGTCCAGAAAAAATAAAGAGTTCATTACTGTAGGACTGTTCATAATAAACACACATCCCTTTAAAAATCGTCAGGTAGGAGCAAGCATTGAGCCTGGCACACACTTGCATCCCACATCATGGTGCTGGAGTTCGGCAGAAGTGCCACCATCTTCCAACTGTGGTTTCAAGATCCCGGATAAGGACAACCATCCCCTCTGGAGGCTGAGACTCAGACAGAGGAGCCCCTCTTCCTCTGCAGCCCCAGGGAGGTCTAGTGCTCAAAGACTACCGAGCACAGGGGTAGTTCCCATGTCTGCTCACTGTGGTGCTCTGAGGCAGAAGAAGGTGGGCACCCACCTGTGTAGATGTCCATGAAGCTGTGCAGGGCCAGACAGTGGGGGTTCAGACACATCTTCACCTGGGCAGTCACCATCTGCAGCCGATTGGCTGTCAGCAGCCAGCACTCCTGGGGTCCTGCCACAGAGCTAAAACCAAAACCATCACCAACAAAAAGACTCAACCTCTATATCCAGTTCCAGGACCCAGCAATCAATGACAGAACTCTCACGACTTTTAACACAAGCAAAAGGTGCTGGATTTGGATTCTATGATTTTTTTTAGGTGGGAGTTTCCACTTTGTTTGAATGTAGTCCACAGTAATGTCCCTATGATGACCATAACTCTCATTTCTGAATCCTAAACTCATGCTAACTGTCAGCAGAAATGATACCATTACTGTATTTTTAGCAACTATAAAGGTAAAGGAGGTCTAGAGAGAGTGAAGAATCACTTCACAGCTCACAAGCTAAGAGGGATGCGGCAGCCAGCAGCAAAGAAAAGAGTACTTACTTCTGTCCCCCTTTGAATAACGGGCTGCCACAGAGAAGGCACTGTGTGGACGGAGACTCATAATAATTCGACCAAGAGGTCTGCTCGATGGTGACTGTTTCTTCACTCACGTTGGACAGGATAAGTCGAGAGTTATTGAGTTCATGAATCAAAGCAAAGACCTCAGCCAGCTCTGACTCATTCTCAGGGATCTGCACAACTTTGCGCAGCAGCTGCAGTGTGGACTGGCGCTGGATCTCCCTCTGGGCTGCACTCAGGGGCTCCGTGGCACTCAGCCCATCTGGGAGTGGTGTGCTCGCTTCCTGGAAAGAGAAAGGATCAATTAAACACACAGCAGGAAGTGCCAGCTTCAGGCTAAATTCATGAAAACCTGGGGTCCTTATCAGTAATGACTAAAGGCTGATGCTCCCTTGGGTTCAGTTTCTCTAAAATATCCACACACACACATTTATCAGATTTTATTCACCATGGGTGTGTATGAAGGTTAACACAGCTTGACTTTAGTTCTGGATATGACAGTTGACAGCTGTACACAAGGACCCAAGGCAATTCAATCATGAGATAGCAGATAAAAATACTAGTACTCTCCTGTCCCTTAAGCTGTTGTGCACACTAAATAAGATGCTGCAAGTAAAGTACTTAGCATAGTGTTTGTAATGCAACAGATTATAAATGCTAGTTTTGATAAATAAACAAGTATTTGCACCACTTAAAGTGCCTGTCTTTAGGGGCTAGCATTGTGAACAGCAGGTTAAGCCACCAACTGAGGTGCAGCAAGTTAAGCAATGCTGCCATCCCGGAGGAGCATCAGTCCAAATTTAGCTACTTTGCTCCCAATCCAGCTCACTGCTCATGACCCTGGGAAAGCAGTGAAAGGTAGTCCAAGTGCTTTTTGCCTCTGTCACCCCAGGGGAGATCCAAATGGATGTTCCTCATTTGTGGCCTAGCCACAGTCACTGTAACCATTTGCAGAGTGAACCAGCAGATAGAAGATCTCTCCTTCTGCTTCTCTCCACCATCCCCGTAATTCTGCCTTTAAAAAAATAAAAATTTAAATATATAAATATATTTGTTTATAATTATATATATATGTATATACATATACAAAAAAACTGTATCTGCTTTAATTCTTTATGGCTTCCAGATTCAAGGGATTTATATACCAAGGGATTACAGATGAAGAACAAGGTTCTGCAATATTAAGAACAGATTCTTCTCAGACAAATGCCTTTGCAACAGAAGCTCCTTCCTCATCCTCTTGCCAACACAGCATGGATCCTTGCTCCCTGGTGCGCCAGGCCTGGGTGCAGTGCTATACTACAGGTCATCTTCAAAATCACTGTCCCACTTTCCAGCATGTTTACTGACCTGGGCAGTAAGAGATGCAAATTCAGAATTGCTGGACATTTTACATGCTGCCTTGTAGAAGTGAAAGCCTGGCCCACAGCAGGCACTCAGTAGGTGTTAGCTACAAAAATGAATGAACAAATGGCTGCCAAAGAGTCACCTGGCAGCCACAGTGTGTGTTCCTAGTCATGATTATATGGGGCCAGAGGCTATTAAGACCATAGGAGCCCTGGGTACCGGGACGTGTGGAAACTCTTGAGTGGTTTCCCCCTTTGTCTCTCCCCTTCCCACTGCCCTGTTTCAACAGAGTGAAACTCCCGCTCAAACAGCCAGCTAACATTCAAATTTTTTTTTTAGAGAGTTAGCAAGAAGGAAAGAAGAGCTAGAGGGAGCTTCCACCTGATGGTTCACTGCCCAAATGGACACAATGGCTGGAGTTGACCTGATCCGAAGCCAGAGAAGCTTCCTCCAAGTCTCCCACATGCGTGCAGGGGCACAAGGACTTGAGTCCTAACTCTGCTGCTTTCCCAGGCCATAGCATGAAATTGGATTGGAAGCGGAGCATCCAAGACTCAAACTGATACCCCCATAGGATGCTGGCACCACAGGTGGAACCTTAGCCTCTTAGTATGTCATAGTGCTGACCCCCCAAATCATTTTCTTTAATAGTGCCTGCCTCACTCATACTCCCTCCTCCAACCAAATGGAACAATCTTCACCTTCATTCACGTTCATCATGGATTAGGACACACTTCCCTTTGCCACTGGAAGCCCACCAGGGCTCCATCCAGGCCCCTGAACTGTTCCATGTATCAACCCTTCTCCCAAGGCAGATCCCTCACATCTCCCTTCATACCCTCAGTCCAGTCACTCCATCTGCTACCTCAAGGTACTATCACTTTCTCTTAAAAACAAACAACCCACCCAAACTCATGGGAAGAATATATGAAGAGCACTGAAAATCATTAATTTTTTTTTTTTAAAAAAGCCCCACATAGCTAAGTGACCAATGAACCAAAAATCGATATGAGTCAGATTACTTATGATCTACATCAAAGAATTGTAAAACCTAATATACTTGTAAGGCCCTATGATACTTGGAAATGGGGAGGGAGAGCAGAGAAATCTTACATCACCCTAGAAGGTGTGAGGAAGACAGGAAGTATAACCTATCAGGATCATAACTGGTAACTCATAGACAACAGACTCAAATCAGCATTAGACAATAGCAAAACTACAAAAGCATATAGGGGGAATCAGGAGCAATCCTAACAACCTCTTTTTTTTTTTTTAAAGATTTATTATTTTTATTACAAAGTCAGATATAAAGAGAGGAGGAGAGACAGAGAGGAAGATCTTCCATCTGATGATTCACTCCCCAAGTGAGCCGCAACGGGCCGGTGTGTGCCGATCCGATGCCGGGAACCTGGAACCTCCTCCAGGTCTCTGATGTGGGTGCAGTGTCCCAATGCATTGGGCCGTCCTAGACTGCTTTCCCAGGCCACAAGCGGGGAGCTGGATGGGAAGTGGAGCTGCCAGGATTAGAACCGGCGCCCCTATGGGATCCCGGGGCGTTCAAGGCGAGGACTTTAGCCGCTAGGCCATGCCGCCGGGCCCTCCTAACAACCTCTTAACAGGAGGTCATACACATAGAGCAGGGGGGACCCCAGAGTGGAGCAGGTGGACAGGAGGAGGCTTGTATCCCAACCCTGAAGACTCCAAGATCCTCACCAAGCACTATCAGTACGAGCACCGAGGACTACATCCCAACTGCCAAGGAGACCACGGGGAAATGGAGTGCCTTCGGAGGCCAAGAACTCTGAGGTCACCCAACCCCATTTGGATCTACCACATGGGATGGAAGAAGCCCAAATCCTGCCTTGCAGGATCTAAGGTCACCGAAACGACAACCAGGAGCCCTAAGCGGTCCGCAGAAACAGAACAATAAACTTGCGTCTGGACTAGAGGGAGGAGCTTTCTCAGGTCCCTGCCTGCTCCCAACTTTGGGTCCCCACCCTCTCTCGTAATGACCATCAGGATCGCTCCAGAAACCCCTCAAAACAAACTAAAAAACAAATAAACAAACTAAAATAGATAGACAGAGAACAACAAGGAAAGCTTAGGAACAGGAAACAGCGGGGATGCACTTATAACTCACTGGGTGGGACACAAAGATTAGTTACTCCTCACTGGGGTATTGAAGATTTCTCTGCACACCCCTCCTAAAAACATTCACCTAAACTGTTGACATATGTCCTGTTAGAGTTATAGAGTTAGACTACCCGTAAAACAGCCAGGTTCAGCGAAATCATGCTTCAATGCTATAAACTGCTAAATACTAAAATTAAAAAAGACATGAGACAGCTGAATAGCAATCTATAGCCATTTTAAGGTGTATAAAACACGGCTGAATATAAACCAAAATTGAAATGTCTATGAAGAAGTCACAGGTTGTGGTTGAGAACCTGCATTTTCCTATTAACATATTGGCTAATCAATACCATGTCAATTAACGCCATAATGTTGTAAATGGTTGTAAATATTATGTTGGGGCTTTTAATTGATTGGGATGATACTCTGCCGGCTCTACCTTCAGACCAGAGATGGTCTCACGAAGAAACCATCGAACTTACCAGGACAATAAGATACTGAACTTTATGCTTGGTAAATACCTCCAATGAAAGAATGTCAACTGAATTTGAACTATGGAAATGCAACAAGGTGGAGCAATCCACCGTGGGGTGAGGGTTTGGGGAGGGGCGGGGAGAATCCCAGTGCATATAAAAATGTGTCACATAATGCAATGTAATTAAAAAAAATGATAAAAAAAAAAAGCCCCACATAGCTAAGGGGAATATTTTACTTGTCAAGTATTTTGGACCAACTTTAAGGCAGATCTGCCAAGACTGCTACAAGTAAAAGCTTTCAAGAAACCTCAGAGACAGAAACAGTGACCTAATCTACAAAGCCTCGGGGTTAAAAGGATCAATTAGGATTGGAGCTACAAGGATGTAGCTCTTCATGCTTCCTTCTCCTAAATCCAATGTTGCCACTGTCCTCAGTAAATGAAGTAAAGTCCTCCTAAATTCCAGATATCAAATTAAATTTTTAAATTTTTTTTTTTAAGATTTTTATTATTATTATTGGAAAGCCGGATATACAGAGAGGAGGAGAGACAGAGAGGAAGATCTTCCGTCCGATGATTCACTCCCCAAGTGAGCCGCAACGGGTCGGTGCGCGCCGATCCAAAGCCGGGAACCCAGAACCTCTTCCGGGTCTCCCACACAGGTGCAGGGTCCCAAAGCTTTGGGCCGTCCTCGACTGCTTTCCCAGGCCACAAGCAGGGAGCTGGATGGGAAGTGGAGCTGCCGGGATTAGAACCGGCGCCCATATGGGATCCCGGGGCTTTCAAGGCGAGGACTTTAGCTGCTAGGCCACGCCGCCGGGCCCATTTTTTAAATTTTTAAACATATTTTATTCTTATACCTCAAATACAAAAAAAATGATAGAAGCAACATACAAAGTAAAATTATAAAGCAGCTTAACACATAAACAAAGATAGATTTTTTTATCATTCAATTTTTTTTTATTAAATTTATTCATTAATTACATTGTGTTGTAATTACATAGAATCTGGGATTCTCCCCCCACCCTCCCCCCATGGTGGGTTCCTCCACCTTGTTGCATAACCATAGTTCAAGTTCAGTTGAGATTCCCTCTTTGCAAGTATATGCCAAGCATAGAGTCCAACATCTTATAGTCCAGAAGATAGAAGGATTCTTGACAAAATATTGTTAAGTCTTGCCTGGCAAAACTTAAAATGATAATACATCCAGACAATATATTTTATATTCCTTAAATGGAAGGTTAGTTCATCTTCTAATACCTATCTAATCAACAAAAATATTATCATAACAAATTGGCAAATAAAAACCATGACCATCATCATCAAAGAAAGGGCCTATCAAATTTAATCTCAAAAATCATGGACTTGAGAAGTAGAACCTATAGGAGTTGATTAATGCATTACATTGTAAGAATGACTATTATAAAAGTGAGATCACAGGGCCAGCGCAATGATGTAGCTAGCTAATCTGCCTGCATCCCATATGAGCACTGGTTCACACCTAGCTGCTCCACTTCCTATCCAGCTCCCTGCTGATGGGAAAAGCAGAAGAGGATGGCCCAAGGCCTTGGGACCCTGAACTACATGGAGATCAGGAAGAAGCTCCTGGCTGCTGTCATAGGCCCAGCCAACTTCAGACATTGTGACCATTTGGGGAATGAACCAGCAGATGGAAGATCCCTCTCTGTAACACTGCTTTCAAATAAAAGTAAAATCAATATTAAAAAAAAGAAGAAGAAAAAAAGCTCTCTGGCAAGCTTGCTCCATCTCTACATGTGATGTCCCGTGTCATGTTATAATGCAGACAGAGGGCTCTT
Source organism: Ochotona princeps (assembly GCF_030435755.1). Taxonomy (NCBI): domain Eukaryota; kingdom Metazoa; phylum Chordata; class Mammalia; order Lagomorpha; family Ochotonidae; genus Ochotona; species Ochotona princeps. The sequence goes on from NC_080850.1 coordinate 23,320,016, forward strand.
TATCAGATGCTGAGCAGATGTTAGCAACCACCTCTTGGGGTACCCAGAATTTTAAACTAATTGTGGGCTAATGGTGTCAAACAGTGGGTTAAACTGTTTACTTGTGATGCCAGCATCTCATACGGGTTAATGGTTCAAGTCCTTCCTTACCTTCCTTTCCATAACTCTTTTTTTTCCCCAAAAAATTTTTGAAAGATTCATTTATGTTTATTGGAAAGGAAGATTTTTTTAAAAAGATTTATTTTTATTGCAACGTCAGATATACAGAGAGGAGGAGGAGCGTCAGAGAGGAAGATCTTCCGTCCAATGATTGGCTCCCCAAGTGAGCACAACGGCCAGTGTTGCGCCAATCCAAAGCCAGGAGCCAGGAACTTCCTCCAGGTCTCCCACACGGGTGCAGGGTCTCAAGGATTTGGCTTGTCCTAGAATGCTTTCCCAGGCCACAAGCAGGGAGCTGGATGGGAAGTGGAGCTGCCGGGATTAGAACCGGCGCCCATATGGGATCCCAGCGCATTCAAGGCAAGGACTTTAGCCATTAGGCCACTGCACCAGGCCCTGGAAAGGCAGATTTTTACAGAAAAGCAGAGAAAGAACAGGAAGATCTTCCATCTCCTAGTTCATTTCCCAGATGGCCACAATGGTCGGAACTGAACCAATCCTTAGGCAGGAGCCACGAGAGCCTCTTCTAGGTCTCCCACACACGCACAGGTTCCCAAGGCTTTGGACTGTCCTTTACTGCTTTCCCAGGCTACAACCAGGGAGCTGCATGGGAAGTGCGACAGCCTGGACACAAACTGGTGCCCATATGGGATGCCAGCACTTGCAGGCAGAGGATAAACCAGTAGAACCACTGAGTAGGCCCCAACTATGCCTTTCCAATAAAATTTTAAAACAAAACAAAAAACTTCAAATTTCTAAAAAACATTTGTTCTCAAGTATTCTGTCGAAGCAACTAAAATAGACTGAGACACTGATCAAGTCCTTCTACTGGGCAAATAGCACAAGAAAACTCAAAGGAGGAAGGCATTTGCTTGCATTCGGGACCTATTATCTAGTTCCAGTTCTGCAAATATATTAGAAAATCCTTTAATTTCTACTAAAGTTGTTTCACTAAGCGCCCAACCTAAGGCCGGAGGATATGTTTGGGGACGGTACTTACGATAGCCTTGGTGGTTTTCTCAGTTCGGTCTTTGGCAAGGTTAAAACCACAGCTGGGACAGATCCGAGGTTTGTGTCTGTTGGTGTAGACATAGCTACAGGATGGATTCTTGCACTTTCCCCGGCCTCTTGAAGTAGCCAGGCCCAAATCCTGAAAGAGTAAGACCAGCAGTCAATTTCCAAAAATGAAGTTAAACTTGGGTAGAGGCCACAACCAGGATGACCAGTTGTTAATCACAGTGGCAATCACAACCCTGAGGGAGCCCAACTTCTAAAACAAGACCCCCTTCCCACAGGCAACCTCTCTCATTTTAACACAAGCTGTATCAACTCTGCCAAGTCCAGTCCTTTTTCATCTATGAGACGAGTGAGTTGAATCTCAAGGGTTATATTATAAAGACAAACTGTGGCATTTGGACTCTAAACTTAAGAGCTCTAGCACCTAGACTCCTATAGTAAATCGCATGTCTAATCAGCCAAAGAGAAGGTCCTGGGAAGTTCTCCCCAGATTCTAAATCTAGTGGCCATATGTAGCCAAGTGCAGGGGAGTGAGAGTACGAAGACTATAATTGGGTCATCAGCAAAAGAAGCCTGAAAAGATCTCTATGACAAGAACACCTTAATTCCTTAGGCATCAAACCAGAATAGACATTAACCCATCACACAGTGCTGTTCCACTCACTGATGAATCCTCACTGTAGTGCCCAGCACAGATCAAGTGTTTGAACAGTTGTTCAGTGCATGATCTCCTACTGTCCTCAGCTGCTCTCTCAACAATCTGTCCATCATACTTATGTCAAGGAAATTCCCCAAAGCTACCTGACTAGCTGACCTAATAAGGAGGTTAACGGAAGCCCCAAAGACACACAAAGCAATGCACCATCTTAAGAGGCGGTAAAACTGAGGACCAGAAAAGCAACAGGCTTTCCTAGGGCCAGAGAATCCCGACAGGCCAGGTCTCCCAACTGCCTGGCATTTATTCCAGCATCCCATGATGCTCCCTGTGTTAGATCAACCCCAGGTAAACACATTTCTTTACTGGGATGTTAACGTGTGTTGATGTAAAGATAGGAGATGGTAGGAAAACTCTGAGTATTTCTAAGTTAGACAAAATAAGTTCCCTCTCTAAAACTCACTAATGGGATATACTTTCCGGGTTAAAGGGTTTAAAGACCACAGAATGCTAAATCTGGCTGAGATTCTCATCACTATCTATTCTGAAAATTATCCTGATTTCAACTGACCTATAGGTATCCACTGGGTGAAGAAAATAAACCACCTCACAGATTCTCGCTGCAGCCATTAGTCCTGGCAGTGGTATAACATCCAGTACTCAAATCCTATTTCTAGTCCTGCTCTCAACCCTAGCCGCCACCACCCTCTGTCCCAACCCTAACAAAGATAACCATGCCCATGTCAACTCCACATCAGGAGGCACACTTACCAGAGTAACAGTGCAGCTGTACTTGTATGGAGGAAATATCTCAGGCTTGACCTCCACTACTTTCACCTGAGAGGTTCTGTTGGCTGGACCACTTGATAGCTGTAAATCAGAGCACATTTTAGTGTTCCTAAGGTCCACATACTGACACCATTTGAGGAAGTAGTCTCGCAGTGAGATTTGTAGAGCAGTGCTCCAAGTTACCCCCGTGACCCGCAGACTGGTGGTCACCGGTCCACTGAAGGTGCAGCAGCACACAGTCCAGGTCTATTACTCTCTCCTGATCAGCCTCCAACACCATAAAATCAGAGTCCCATCCATGATCAGATGTGTGATAAACACTCAAAACCAGGGTTGAACCACATTGGTGCAAAAAGTCTGGACAATTCTTCAATAAAATGTCACAAACAGGAAGATCATGGCTCTCTCCCTCCCCACCATCTATAATATCAAAAGTTCTCAAAGGAACGTAAATATTACTTATATAATTAAAAAAAAAGATAAAACACTCTAAATTAAAATTACACCATAAAAAATGTACTTAATTTTTAGAACAGACGATTTCAGTTATCTGTTAACTCATTTCAAACTAGGGGCAGGTGCCATGGTATACCAAGTTAAGCTTCCACCTGCAGTGCTGGCATCCCATATGAGCACTGGGTTCAAGTCCTGGTTGCTCCATTTCCAATCCAGTTCCCTGTCAAAGTGCCTGGGAAAGCAGTGGAAGATGACACCCATGTGGGAGACCTACATGAAGCTCTTGGCTTCAGACTGGCCCATCTCTGATCACTGCAGCCATCTGGGGATGAACCAGCAAATTAAAGATCTCTCTCTTCTTTTGTAAATCTTTTGAATAAAAATAAATCTTAAAAAAAAAAAAAAAGGAAACTACCAAAAAGTGTAACTTTTAATACACCTCAGCATCTACCCATCAAAAGGAAACTACTTTTTACAGAGATGGCTAGGAGTTTGACCAAATGTGCATAAACATAAAAGGAGTGTAAGGACTGGAAATCTACAAGACTACTGGGTTTGACTGGATACCTTCCTTTTACCCTACAAGCCCTCACATGCACTCAGAGCCAACATTATAGCAAACAGAACCCTCAAAGAGAAAGCCCACTGATACGCCCATTACATCCAATTCAGAGATGTCAAGCAAACTAAGTGACCTGACAAAAACATAGAGCAATAGAGATGGAGCATCAGTTATCCTATTCCAGCTGGGTCTTTATGGAGTTTCCAACTATCTTTAGGCCACAATCAACTAAGGAGTCTTGACACTAACATAAGGTACTGAAACCAGCATTTTGTAAACACTAATGGGAAACACCAAAGACACAGCTTCACTAAATTCTTAATGTGAATACAAATTTACTGGACTATGATACAAAAATACATGTTACTAGCCAGCAAATGCTGACCTAGGGAATTCTAGAAACTATTCTAGTTACATATGGAAAATCTAACAGAAGAGCCTGAACACATGGAATTTTGACACTTGGAAAACAATAGTTATTCATCTGACACAGGCAACTTTCCTACAAAATACAAGATAAACAGATAACATAGGTAAGCTTGTATATACAGATATTTATCTAGAGGATCTGTACAACGGAAGCAAGTGTACCATGAAGTGGAGATACACTGCAGTGTGCATCTCAACTTCTGAATAAAAGATGGACTCCCAATGAAACTTAAATATATACGGACATTTTAATGCTGGACTTTATACCATTCTCTATCCCTACAATGTCAGGATGCACTTAAATAGCAGAATGATGGACTTGTGACTTGCTGAGGGGCTAAACTATTGTTATAATGTAGGGGGAAATGGGGTGGGGGTAGGGCTGAAAGGCAATTCCTGAGCCTAAGGAACTGTATCATGAATAATAAAAATTTTTTAAAAAAGGATAAAGTGGGGGGAAAAGATTGTAAACACTTACATAAATCTTTAGTATTTTTGTTGTACATTTCATCTTTTATATGTTTTTTATCCCATATAAATTAATTTTGTTAAAAACAAGTATACCTTTACAATATACATGTTCTCAAATAAAAATATATTCATTAAAGTGAATGGAAGATATAGGCCACAAACCAGTACATGGAAGAAAATTCCTCCTGAAGGACACACATGGCTTGTCAAGAGATCAGTCCTAGCAGCAAGGTCACCATGGACGGACTTCCCTTTCCTTTGCCTGGATTTTCTATAACAACTATGCATTTTTTAAAAGATTTGTTTATTTTTATTGGGAAGTCAGATACACAGAGAGGAGGAAAGACAGATCTTCTATCCGCTGCTTCACTCTTCAAGCAGCTGCAACAGCCAGAGCTGAGCCAATCCAAAACTAGGAGCCAGAGCTGCTTCCAGGTCTCCTGCGTGGATGCAGGACTCCAAGGCTTTGGGCCATCTTTGACTGCTTTTCCAGGCCATAGGCAGAGAGCTGGAAGGGAAGTGCAGCACCTGGGATATGAACTGGCACCCAAGTGGGATCCCAGTTCATTCAAGGCAAGGATTTTAGCCAACAGACTACCGTGCCAGGCCTCTATGCATTTGTTTCTTAAAAGAAGCTAGAGATATAACAACGAAATGCAGCATGTGATTCAAAAACAGACCAAAAATTGGAAAATGCTGGCTTAAGAACATAACTGGGGAGCTGGCTTGATAGCTCAACTGGCTAAATCCCCCGTTGCAAATGCAGGGATTCCATATAAGTGCAGGTTTGTGTCCCAGCTGCTCTACTTCCCATCCAGCTCCCTGCTTGTGGCCTGGGAAAGCAGCACAGGATGGTCCAAAGCCTTGGGACCCTGCACCCACATAAAGACCTGGAAAAAGCTCATGGTTCTTAGTTTCAGACTGGCTTATTTCGGGTTGTTATGGCCATTTGAGGAATAGCCCAGTAGACGGAAGATCTTTCTCTCTGTAAATCTGCTTTTCCAATAAAAATAGGTCTTAAAAAAAAAAAAGCTGGGTAAAACTAACAAAATTGGGATGTAAATGGGAAATTCAAACACTGCTGTCAGTTTCAGTAAAACACACTTACCCTTAAGATACTAAAAAAAGCAGAAAAGAGTAAAAGCCAAGTGATTTACTCTTTCTGTGTACTTTATACACACATGGTGTGGGGCATAAGTGCAAATGATTCAGTACAATGGGGTGGTATGCTAATAAGGCAGGACTGGGAAAAAAAGCTGACCACACTATTAACAGTGGTGCAAATTGTTTTGACAAACTATGCATTTTAAAAGCAAAGATTTACCTATCCATGCATCCATTTTATTACAAAATACATAAAATCATTTATGCTGGCTCCTAACTACCTACCAGTGTAAAACTGGGGTCTGTGGCTTTGATACTTGAAACAGAAGCAAGTAAGCCTCTACATTGCTTCTCTTGGGGGAAGAGGTCTTACCTTCCCCTCACCGGTGCCAGGTGGCTGCTGCTGGATGGGCTGGCCCAGTTGCTTCAGAGTGCTTGGCTTCAGGCCGCAGGTCCTCACAGAGGAGGTCTTACCTGAGAACATCACAAGCCCAACAGGTGACAGATGTGCATCCCAAGTCTCCCTCAAGGCTCCCACCTCACTCCCATCCCCTTCCCATCAGACAACCCCTTCTGTCAGGCTGGCCCAGCTCTTACCACTCAGGGGAAAGGCATGCCTGGTCCGGGCCAGTCCCATGCTGCTGCCTCGCCCCACATTAGCTGGGGCTGGCAGAATTGCTCTCATGGGTCTTGCTGCAGCCAGCAGTGAGGGCTTGCCCCGTGCTCTGCCTTTAAGCTCCAGAGTTCTGGGCAGGTCAACCCTGAAAAATCAAGAAGGGGAAAGCTCCTGGCAATCTTGGACTGGCAAATGAAAACCAAAGCGCAACCTGCAACTAGCACTCTATCAGAGGACAGTATAATCATTAAACTATTAGGTTTTACAGTTCAAGCCAACCACTGCACAAATGTGTACGTCCTTCCTCTAACAATTTCCAATACATAAAAAGTGACAGGAACTGTTACACTTTATGGGGTCAACATAAAGAAGGTAAGTAGATAACAGCACCTACAGTGTATATAACACCAACAACTACCATAGTTAGAACTCAACTGGTACAACTGCAGCAAGTGTATTAGCCCCAAACAGGAAGGCAGCCTAAAGCTCCTGGAGAAGAATGTTCATTATTTTTAAATGGTGAGTTTAGTAACCAGTGTTGTGGCATAGTGGGTAAAGCCTGTGACACGGGATCCCACATGGGTGCCCGTTCATGTCCAAGCTGCTCTACTTCAGATCAGCTCTAGGCTAATAGCCTGGGAGAGCAACGGAAGATGGCTTAAGTGGTTGGGTCCCTGCCACCCACAAGGGTGACCTGGATGATGTTCCAGGCTCCTGGCTTTGGCCTAGTTCAGCCCTGGTCATTGTGGTTATCTGAAGAGTGAATGAGCAGATGAAAGCTCTCTCTCACACTTTCAAATAAATCGCTTTTTAAAAAAGATTTATTTATTTTTTATCGGAAAGGTGGATATACAGAGAGGAGGAGAAACAGAGAGGAAGATCTTCCTTCTGATGGTTCACTCCCCAAGCGGCCACAACGGCTGGAGCTGAGCCAATCTGAAGCCAGGAAACTCTTCTGGGTCTCCCACGCGGGTGCAGGGTCCCAAGGCTTTGGGCTGTCCTCGACTGCTTTCCCAGGCCACAAGCAGGGAGCTAGATGGAAAGCAGGGCTGCCGGGATTAGAACCGGGACCGCATGGGATCCCGGCGTGTGCAAGGTGAGGACTTTAACCACTATGCCATCACGCCGGGCCCCAAATAAATCAATCTTAAAAACAACTAACCAACCGACCAATGAGCACAGCCAGGACCTATTTCACACCAGGTCTTGAGGAACATCTGTGGAAACGTCCCAACCAACAAGTCTCAAGTGCTTGGCTTCATTTTTTTGGGACACAAACCACCTCCAAGGTATAATAATAAAAATAAAATTTATAAACAACTCTAAAGCCAGCAAGATTTGTTACACACACATATACATATACATATACATATTTGCTTGTATATCCTCAACAGATGGCTGAAAACATAGAAAGCTGGGAATAATTATTTCTGGTAAATGGACAACTGAAGCACAGGAAAGAAGAGAAGTTTTGGGGGCCTGGCGCGATAGCCTAGTGGCTAAAGTCCTTGCCTTGTATGTTCTAGGATCTCATATGAGTGCTGGCTCTAATATTGGCGGCCCCACTTCCCATCCAGCTCCCTACCTGTGGCCTGAGAAAGCAGTCAATGACGGCCCAAAGTCTCGGGTTCCTGCACCTGTGTGGGGCAATTGGAAGAAGCTCCTGGCTTCAGATCAGCTAAGGTTCGGCCGTTGCGGCCAGCTGGGGAGTGAATCAATGGATGGAAGCTCTTCCTCTCTGTCTCTCCTCCTCTCTGTATATCTGGCTTTCCAATAAAAATAGAAATCTTTGAGAAAAAAAAAAGGTGGGGATGTTTTGTTCATGTATATATATTCCTGTACCTTTTGAGTTTGAACCATGTGAACACATTTCAACAACTTCCACAACAAAAGTTAAAAGTCCTGGGACTGGCACAGTGGCATAGCTCATTAATCCTCTACTTGCAACAGTGGCATTCCATGCGGGTGCCAGTTCGTGTCCCAGCTGCTCCACTGCCCATCCAGTTCCCTGCTTACAGCCTGGAAAAGCAGTAGAGAATGGCCAAGAGCTGTGGGACCCTGAACATTGGAGAGCTGGAAGTACCTTCTGGCTCCTGGCTCCAGACTAGCCCAGCTCTGGCTGTTGCAGCTATTTGGGTGGTGAACCAGCAGATGGAAGTTCTCCATGTTTCCCTAATTCCTACTTTCAAAAAGTAAAATAAATAAATCTTTAAAGTTAAAAACCCTACTCTTTACACTAGAATTGGTAAACTTCTGCACTCTGCCATTTGGGAACAGGTCATCTGTGCTGTGAGGCTATCATGTACAGTGCAGGATGCTCAGTGTCCCTCCAGATACCTTTATAGGCCAGTTGCACATACACACCCAAGCCAATCAAAAATATCCCCTGGGGCAAAATTATTCCCAGTTGGAAACTACAGACATAAACCAATAAGCACTTCCGGTTACAAGAACACAACAGGCTCCAGGCAGGACTACAGGCAGAATCCAGTTCAGCCATTAAAGAGGAAAAGAGGGGGAAATGATGCACTGAACCTAACAAGTTCCTGTTTGCAAGGAACTGGGTTACATGCTTTTAACACAAGCTTTTTCAGCCTTTATGATCAGTGTGTGAAAGTAAGGCTTTTTTTCTTTTTTTAAATTTTTTATCCGAGGGACAGACAGTAAGATGCCCACTATGGCCTCTGGGGTGGGGCTACAGCTGTCAGCAGGGAACTCCTTCCAGGTCTCCAAGTGGGCACAAGAACTCAGGCAACTGAGCCATCACTGCTGCCTCTCAGGAAGAGAGGAAGTTAGCACCGGGAGCCAGAGGTGAGCACTGAACTTAGGGACTCTGACTTGGACCCCTAGGCCAAATGCTTACTCCATGGCCGAGATTTTTAGTATTTAATTCAAGATTGCCTGGAAAAAACTGGAGTCCAAGGCATGAAGTGACCACATCCAAGGTCAAACAAAAACCAAGTACAGTAACAGCTAGAACCTAGTTCTCTTGACGACCAGGCCAGGATTTTCTACAAGACACTGCAGTTGACTTCTGGTTCCAAATCCAGTACCTAGAATCAGCAAATCAGTTTGTAACTAACACTGCCTTCAACTTGCACAGCAATACTCTGCTAACTGCTATGGGGAGCCTGACAAAAACCGATGTGCTAGGACCAGCATCGTGACATAAAGGGTTACGCCATCGTAATGGTAGCACCTCCCCCCACACACAGGTGCCCATGGCTTGAGGCCTTGCTGCTCTGCTTCCCATCTAGCTCCCTGACAATGCACCTGAGGAAAGCAGTGGAGGGTGCCCAAGGCCTTAGGCTCTTGTATCCACATGGCAGAACTGGAAGAAGCTCCTGGCTCCAGTCTGGCCCAACCCCAGCCGCTGAGGCAATCTGCAAAGTGAACTAGTGGTTAGAAGATCTCTCTCTAACTCTGTCATTATACATACATATATACACATATGAATGATATTTTTGTGTGTGTGTGTATATATATATGTATGTAAATAATGGTCAAAACATTCATCCATGTGGGAGACTAGAGTTCCTGCTACCTGACTCCAGCCTGGTCCAGGCCTAGCTATTTTGACTGTTAGTGCGGTGGTGGGGGCAGGATGGACAGCAGAGGGGTGATCTCTTTCACTGCCCCTCCCTCTTTCTGTTGCTCTTCCAAATAAGTAAATCTTGAAGAGCTGAGTTGTGTAAGGACAGCAGGTATGCAGACAGCAGAGTGGAAAGGGAAAGGTATTTATTGGCACATTTCTAGGAATCCCTTACTGGGCTCTGCTGCCTCTGTCAGGAACTCTAAGGCTACGGGCTAACACAACATACAGGGCTTTTCCACAGCTCTGTTTCAAAAGCAGTCCTACAACACATAACACAGACTTACCCTGTTGGTTTTTTAGGAACAGGCAACGGAGTGGAGATGTTGGTGCCTTCTGCCAGTACTGGTATGTCTGGTCCTAGACTGTCGCTCTCAGAAGTGCCAAGAGTGACCTCAGGCTGCACGCCACTCTGGAGCGCTGGCGTCTTAGTGACTGCTGTGCCACGCTGCTCACGTGCTTCCTTGACCAAAACATGGGTATCAGAGATGATGACCTCCTCCCACTCATTCTCCTCACTCACTTTCGGAGGAGCTACACTGAGGAGCTGGCTTACAGCTTCCGAATTCTCTGAAGTAGGTTTGGAGGCATTTTCCTTAGAGGGATTTTGTTCAGTGGTGACAGGCTGTTGATTTCTTTTAACCACAGAGCCTTTGGAGGGGATACCAGAAGTCAATTCCACTTTGACTTTGGCTGGTTTTTCCTAGAAAAAAATAAATAAATAAGAATACCTTGTATATATTAGGTGTTTTACAGTTGACAACAATATTCACAAATGTGCTCTCATTTGGTCCTCTTCATAATCATGTATGAATAAAAAAGGAAGAAGCTAATTTAAAGTTCCAGGAATAAAAGTCAAACGAATCAGGGCCAGCCTTCTGCTGTAGTTCAGAAAGGCACTCCTTGTGACAATATCCCATCCTGGAAAGCAGGAATCCCAGGTTTCTGCGAATGCGCCCAGCAGGGCAACAGAGTATGGTACTAGTGCTCGGGTCCCCACAAATACAAGTGACTAGGATGGAGCTTCTGGCTTTGGCCTGCACCACACCCAGCGGCTGTGATAATTTGGGAAGTAAAACAATGAATGGAGAAGATTGTCTACCTTTTTTAAATTGGAATTAAAAATAAAAATTAGAATTATTTTTATTGGAAAGTCAGATATACAGAGAGAAGGAGAAACAGGAAACGTATCTTCCGCTCACTGATTCACTCCCCAAGTGGCCACAATGGCCACAACTGAGCTAATCTGAAGCCAGGAGCCAGGAGTTTCTTCTGGGTCTCCCATGCTAACGCAGGGTCCCATGGCTTTGGGCTGTCTTTAACAGCTCTTCCAGGCCACAAGCAGGATACGGGATAGGAAGCTGGGTTGCCAGCACACGAACTGGTGTCCATATGGAATCTTGGTGCATGCAAGGCGAGGATTTTAGCTGTTAGGCTACCACATCGGACCCATAAAATAAATCTTAAAAACGGTGAAAATCTTCTGATGCCAAGCTCTATCTGCTGCAAAGCATTAAGTGTCTCATTTAGCATAAAGTTGTTCTCTTCCTAATAAATTTTCTTTTGAAATGCCTCTTCAAATTTTACCAAATGCCAGGATATTTTCGCTTGGATTTTGATTGTTCAAGTTTATGTGTTTCTTGAAAGAAGTAATCAGTACGCTGCAATGTGTCTGAAAGTGTTAGCTGCCTTTGTTTTGTTTTTTTTCTTTTCTGCTGGTCCTATTACGACATTCAATTAATCTTAATCTCACATGATCCTCAACTCCCAACATTTGCTCACTCGTTTGCATGCGTGCACTCTCTTTTTAACAATTCACTGGAAAGCTAGAATTACTTTTGGGGGAGAGGAGCAGAGAGCAGTAGGAGAAACAGAAAGATGACTAGTTCCATCACCTAGTTCAATCCCTCAATGGCCACAGTGACCCAGGTAAGACCATGTAAAAGTCAGGAGTCTGGAACTTCATTCACATCTCCCATGTCAGGACACGGTCCTAAGTACTCAGATGTGCTATTTCAAGCACATTATTAATGTACACGAGTTAACTTTACTCAGTACAAACTTCCTGACATGTGTAAGACATTGTTCAGATTCATCTGAAAGAATCTAAGACAAGGGCCCAGCGTGGTACCCAGCTGCTAAAGTCCTCGCCTTGCATGCACCAGGATCCCACATGGGCACCACTTCTAATCCTGCCAGTCCCACTTCCCATCCAGCTCCCTGCTTGTGGCTTAGGAAAGCAGTCTAGGATGGCCCAAAGCCTTGGGACCCTGCACCCACGAGGGAGACCCAGAGAATTCCTGGCTCCTGGCCTCCGATCAGCACAGCTCCAACTGTTGCAGTCACTTAGGGAGTGAATCATTGGACGGAAGATCTTCCTCTGCCTCTCTGCCTCTCCTCCTCTCTCTCTCTCTCTCTCTCTCTCTATATATATATATATATATGTATATGACTTTGCAATAAAAAGAAATGAAACTTAAAAAAAAGAATCTAAGACAAAAAACATACGGTTTTCTCAGGGTCAGCTTTGTGGCACACTGGGTTATGCCACCACCTGTGACAGAGACATTGCATATGGGCCCCAATTCAGGTCCTGACTGCTCCTTTCAATCCTGCTCCCTAATAATGCACCTGGGAAAACAGCAGAGAATGGCTCAAGCCCTTGGGACTCTGAATCCACAGGGAACACCTCAAAGAAGCTCCTGACTTTTGACTAGCTCAGTTCTGGCTACTGTAGCCATTTGGAGAATAGACAGTGCAGGGACAACCTCTCCATTCCCTTCTATAGAATCCTCTCAAAAAAGCATCAGCTCCTATCTCAGACAGATGCACTGAAGATTTGTTTATCTGAAGGGCAGAGTTGCAGAGAGACAGACCTTTCATCTGCTGGCTCACTCTCCAAAAGGCCTCAACTGCCAGGGCTGGGCCAGGCTGAATCTAGGAGCCACAAGCTCCATCTGGGTCTCCCATGTGAGTGGTAGATGTCTAATCACTTTAGCCATCTTGCATTGCTTTCCCAGGTACATCTGCAGAGTGCTGGACAGAAAGTGAAGTAGCCAGGACTTGAACCAGAGGTTCTTTGTGATGTCAGCATCACAGGTGGCAGCTTAACCTTTAACCGCTGTGCAACCCTGGTTCCAGATCTACTTTTAAAGAGCTCTTGGCCCGAGACAGATGCTGGTATAGGTAAGATGCTGCTTGGCACAGAACATTCCATATCACAATATATAGGTTAAAATCCTGGCTTTGCTTCTTACTAACACAGACCTTGGTAGGCAACAGGTGAAGACTCAAGTGAGGGATTAGCATACGCCACCCTCAGGGAAGACCTGGACTGAATTCCTGGTGCCCAGGCTTCAGCCTGGTCCATGTCTATCACGCTCTGTGAACTGCAAGAATTAGAAAACAAAAGTGGAGTTCCAGCGAGGCTTGGCCTCACTCCTAGTTAGGACAAGCTTCATCTGAATTCTGAATATCCATCGTGAACAGGACAGGGTTGGGTTCTCAGTGTTTATCACCAGGAGCAAGCCTGTTGGCGGGAGGAGGGTAGTTCCATGTTTCACTGTGTAGGACCTCCCCACATTCTGCAGGAAGTTTAGTATTTACTGTAATTAATTTCAATATCATCTCCCAGTTATTGACCACTAAGCACATTTCCAGAGCCATCTGGGTAGTGAAGATGAAGACATTGAGGAACTGCTGAATAAAGAACTAATAAAAAGTACAAAGCACTTTGAAAACAGCAAGAACCAGATAAAGGAGTTCAAGGAATTTAAGGAATACCTAATAGAGAAGATAGAAACAATGAAACAAAATCAAACTGAATTATTAGAAATGAAGAATTCAATTACACAAAAAATACAATGCAAAGTCTCAACGATAGAATAAGTGAGGCAGAGACTCTGAAAGCTAGAAGACAATTCATGTGAAAACGTCCAGGCTCTCAAAAATCTAGAAGAGGAAATGAGTAGTTAGGAAAACTGTGTAAGAACTAAGTGACACCATCAAATGACCGAACATATGGCTCCTAGGTGTTCCTGAAGGCATAGAAAAAGAAGCTGGTTGAAAGGGGTGTACAATGAAACAATATTAAAAACTTTCCTAATATAGAGAAAGGAGAATCCAAACAGAAAGCACAGAAGATGTCAAATAGACATGACTATAAGTAATTCTCGCCATGGTGCATCACAGTCAAGCTTCCGATGATCAAACATATTCAACGTACACATGAGAAACATTTACAACCTATCAAGGATGTCCAATCAGACTCATGCTAACTTCTCAGAAATCCTACAGGCTTGGGAAAAAAGCAGAAGACATAATCCAGGTCCCCAAACAAACTGCCAATCCAGAACACTATACCAAGCAAGGCTTTCATTCTTAAACGAATATAGAATAAAGAACTTTCAATGCAAACAGAAATGCAAAGAATTCACCTCTACCCTGACCAGCCCTACAAATGATGCTTAAAGATGATCTACACACAGACAATGACAACCACCATAATCAAACGGGCAGAAGTGAAGCACCCCCTACCCCCCAACTATGAACCAAACAAGAAAATCTGTTAAAATGATAGGACTAAGTCACTACCTTTCAATAGTAACTCTGAACACAAATGACCAAAGCTCTCCAATCAAAAGACATATATTAGGGAACTAGATCAAAAAATAGGACCCATCTATTTGCTGCCAACAATACACACTGACAATGAAAGGATGGAAAAAATGTTCCATGCCAACTGGAAGGAAGCTGATGTAGCCATGCTAGTAACAGACAAAACAGACTTTAGCATAAAAACTATTAAAGGGGATGAAGGGCACTACATAGTGATCAAGGGATCCTTTCAACAAGAAGAAATTACTATAGTAAATTCATATGCACCCAATGTCAGGGCACCTGGCTATGTAAAACACACGTTCACAAATATGAAGGGAGAAATAGACTCCAATACACTGGGGAATCTCCACACTCTACTACATCAATGGACAAATCAACCAGACAGAAACTCAAAGAAACAACAGAACTAACATACACCATGGATAAAATGGACTTTATTGATATCCACAAAACATTTCACTCTACAGACACGGAATATACATTCCTTTCATCAGTGCATGGAACCTTCTCCAGGATAGACCATATAATAGAATATAAAACAAGCATCAGCGAAGTTAAAATAATTGAAATCAAAACATGTATCTTCTCAAACCACCAGGAAGGAAGCTAGAAACCAGCAAGTCAAGAAACTCTAGAATATGTAAATACTAGCAGCCTGGGCAACATGCTTCTGAATGTACAGCAGGACACAGAAGAAATCAAAATGAAAATATAAAAATTCCTGAGAATGAAGATGTCAACACATGTATCAATATTATTTATAGGATACAACAAAAATAATGCCAAGAGGGACATTCATTGCAATTAATGCCTATATCAAAAAATTAGAAAGGCACCAAACAAATTATCAAAGTTTCTAAAGGATCTAAAAAAACAAAGTCAGCAGAAAGAATTAGAGAATAAAACTGAAACAAACAAAAACATACATAACATCAAGACACTGAAAAGCTTTGTTTTTTTAAATTAACAAACCTGATACACCATTGGCCAACTAACCAAAAATAAGACAGAGGGAGAAGATCGAAATTAATAAAATCAGAGATGAAAAGAGGAATATAACAATGGATGCCATGGGTATACGAAGAATCATTAAGAATTTCTACAAACAGCCCGGCGGCCATGGCCTAGCAGCTGAACTCCTCACATCGACCGTGCCAGGATCCCATATGGGCACCGGTTCTGATCCCGGCAGCCTCATTTCCCATCCAGCTCCCTGCTTGTGGCCTGGGAAAGCAGTCAAGGACGGCCCAAAGCATTGGGACCCTGCACCTGCGTGGGAGACCAGGAAGAGGTTCCTGGTTCCCTGCTTCGGATCGGTGCAGTACCGGCCGTTGCAGTGACTTGGGGAGTGAATCATTAGATGGAAGATCTTCCTCTCTATCTCTCCTTCTCTCTGTATATCTGACTTTGTAAATAAAAAAAAAAATAATTTTTTTTTAAAAAAAGAAAAAATTTCTACAAACAACTATATGCCTAAGTTGGAAAATCTAGAAGAAATGGATAAATTTCTAGGCACATACAATTTACCAAAACTGAATCATGAGAACACTGAAGACCAAAACAAACTAAGCCAGGATAGACAAAACAGACTAAACCTGCACATCCTCCAACAAAGAAAGTCTAGACTGGATAGATTCACTACCAAATTCTACCAAACCTTTCAAAAACTAACATCAATCCCTCACAAACTATGCGAAACAACAAAAAGGGAGTCATTCATCTCAAATTCCTTCTACAAGGCCAACATTATCTTAGTTTCTAAACCTGAGAAAAGTAAAATGAAAAAGACAACTACAGACCAATATCCCTGATAAATGTAGATGGAAAAGTCCTCAGAACACTAGCCAATTGAATCCATAACACATTAGAAAGATCCTTCACCCAGATCAGGAGAATTTATCCCTGGCACACAGGAATGGTTCAACACACACAAATCAACTAACGTGATACACCACATCAACAAAATGAACAATAAAAATCACAATTATCTCAATTGATGCAGAGAAAGTATTTGATAAAAATTCAACATCCTTTCATTTTAAAAACCTTCAGCAAATCAGGCACAGAAGGATCATTCCTCAGTACATTCAAGGCATTCTGTGACAAACTCAAGGCCAGCACCATATTGAACAGGGAAATGTTGGAGGCTTTTTCAGTCGGAGGCATTTTCACTGAGATTTGGAACTAGACAAGAATGCCCAATCATAGCACTGCTATTCAACACAGCACTGGAAGTATTGGCCAGAAATACTAGACAAGAAAAAGAAATTTAAAAATACAAATTGAAAAGCAGGAAGTCAAATAATCCTTATTTGTAGATGATATGATTTTCTATACAGGGAAACAACACTCAAATAGGAGAATACTGGAACCATTAGATTTTGGCAAGGTCACAGGATACAAAATCAATACACATCAATCAATGGCCTTGATATACACAAACAATTCCATGGCTGAGAAATAGCTTCCAAGATTAGTCCCATACACAATAGCAGAAAAGAAACTCATACTTTGGAATAAACCTAACCAAGCACACGAAGGCTCTTTATAAGGAAAACTGCAAAATAGTAAAAGAAGAAAACAAGAGGTACAAGACACCAACTCATGGGAACATCTTTCATGTTATTGGATTGGTAGAAGAATCATCATCCAAATGTCCATAATGCCGACAGTAACCTATATATTCAATGCAACTCCAATTCAAATTCCAACATTCTTCCCAGAACTAGAAAAACTGATACTACAATTCATATGGAATAGCAAGGGATCTCAGATAGCTAAAGCAATCTTAAAAAAAAAAAAAAAAGCTGGAGGTAACACAATACCAGTTTTCAGGGTGTACTTATAGGGTAGTGGTAATCAAAATATCCTGGTACTGGGGGAAAAAAAAAAGACCCAAAGATCAATGGAACAAAACAGACATCCCAGAAACTAACCTGCACATCTATAACCAATTAATTTCTGATAACTGAACTGACATCAACCCAGGAAGAAAGGAAAATCTCGAACAAACTATGCTGGGAAAACTGGATATACACCTGCATTAGTAAGAAAACAAGAGCCCTTACTTTTCACTTTTATGAGAATCAACTCGTGGGCCTGGCACAATGGCTCCGTGGCTAAATCCTCACCTTCCAAGCACTGAGATCCCATGTGGGTGCTGGCTCATATCTCGGCTGTCCCACTTCCCACCCTGCCCTTGGTCTGCGGCCTGGAAAAGCAGTAGAGGATGGCCCAAAGCCTTAAGACCTGGGAGACCTGGAAGAAGGTCTCTTGCTTCAGATCAGTCAGTTCTGACCATTGCGACCACTTTGAGATTAAACCAGTGGATGGAAAATCTTTTTGTATCTCCTTCTCTATATAGATTTGCCTTTCTAATAAAAAAGATACAGCTTTCAAAGAATGGATCAAAACGTATGACCTGACACCATCAAATTAACAGAATGACACATCAGGAAAACACTGCAAGAAACAGTTCAGGCAGATTCCTCAGAGGATCCCCAAAGCACAGGCAATTACAGCAAATATAAATAAAGAGAACTATATATGGCTAAGAAGTTTCTGTATTGCCAAGGAAATAGTTAATAAAGTGAAGAGATAACCAAAGAATAGGAGGAAATATTCACAAATTACAGAACAGAGAGAGGACTGACATCCAGGATTTACAAGGAACTCAAGAAACTTAGCAACAGTAAAACAAGCAGCCCAGTTAAGAAAGGCACAAAGGATATAGATCTTTTTCGAATGATGATATTCAAAGAATTAACAAATACATGAAGAAATGCTCAGGTTGTCTAGCAATTAGGGAAATGCCAATAAAAATCACAATGAGATTCTACCTATCTCTGGTGAGAATGATCTACACACAGCAATCAACAATTGTTGGTGAGGCTGGGGAGGTGGGGAGGGAATCATAATTCATCATTGATGGGACTGAGTCGGTGAAGTCACTGTGGAAGCCAGAACGGAGATTCCTCAGACAACTAAAAACAGATCTACCATTTGTTTGGGGCATACCCAAACAAATGAAATCTGCATACAAGAAAGGCACCTGCAAACCCATGTTTGTAAGCACTGTGTAAACACCACAATTCACAATAGCTGAGACAAGTAAACAACCCAGATGCCCATCAACAGATGAATGGATAAAGAAAATGTAGTACACCTACTCTATGGAATACTACTCAGCCATTAAAAAAAGTGAAATCTTAGCATTTGCAACCAAATAGACACAGCTGGAAACATTGTTTAGTGAAATAAGACAGTCCTAAAAAGACAGTATAATATGTTCTCTCTGATACTAGCAACAGCTAATACACAGAAGAGATACACACAGACAAAGCCATCAACTTTAATAGGAAGATTAGCATCCTGGGAAATAACAAATGTATACAGTATTATGTCTTTACTCCTGGGTAATAGCAGAATTCCCATTACTATTTTTTTAGGACTTATCTGTTCTTACTGAAAAGGCAGATCTTTACAGAGAGAAGGAGAGATAGAAATCTTCCAACCTAAATGGCCTTTATGGTCATTGCCAAGCCGATCCAAAGCCAGAAACCAGGAGTCTCCCCTAGGTTTCCTATGGGGGTACAGGGTCCCAAGGCCTTGGGCCGTCCTCCACTGTTTTCCCAGACTAGAAGCAGGGAACTGGATGGGAAGTGGAACGGCCAGGACAAGAACCAGCATCCACATGGGATGCTGGCACTTGAAGGTGGAGGATTAGTCTTTTGAGCCACTGTGCCAAGCCCCCATTACTATTTTTAATTATACTTTTACATTACTTTGCTTTATTTTCTCCCTCTTCCTACATTTGTAATGTCATGATCCATTTGTGTATCAGAAAGTTAAACCTCTAACAGTGAAACACAAAAATGTAATTATAATAACTTGAAGGCAAATAATTACAGGGATTTAGAGAGGAAGGAAGGGAGGGGCAGAGAGATGGTCCCTGATGCACAGAAACCTGTATCGAGGGGAAAAAAACAAACATGCACATATATGCATACATTTAAAAAATTTGCTGTCTCAAAAAAAAAATCGAAACTCAAGGACTCTATGGCTAAATAGCACAAAAATGTCTACGTGGCTAAGTGGGACACAGCTGACATAATAAGCTGCGTGGACTTAGAAAGCTACCTCTCTTGAATCGATTTTTCATCAGCTGGAAACATGCAGGACAAAGTCGTCTTTACCTCTAAAAACCTAACTGCACTGAGGCTAAAATGCTACATTTTCCTTCTTGTCACACTCACTCTACTCCTTTGGAACTCAGAAGTTAAACCATCTATTCTTTACATGGTAATTCTATCAAATAATATGTATGTGTGTTGGGGGCAGGAAACAGTCATGACAGGAAGCAAGTGATTAAAAGGGGAAAAAGCTTGCTTTCATGCCATGACTTGAAAGAAGAACAAACATGGCATGAAAGTTAGTTCAAAGGAAAAGAACATAAAAGAAGACTACACAAGACAAGACAAGCACACAGACTTACGCCCTCCCATGCCAAGTGGTCATGGACAGAGCTGTTTCACATCAATGGCAAGAGGCCAAGGACGATTCTGACAACATTAAATCAATTCCCTCTTGTGGTGGGGGCAGTGCGTCTACAGGGGAATTATTAGTGGCAGAATCAATTCTCGCATCACAGTGAAAGACACTAAAACTCACTATTATAGACACTGAATTCACTATTATCAGGCCCTGCCTGATTTTGGAAGTGATGTTTGTAGACAACACTGCCAATCATGATCATGCGGCTTGGTGGGGCAGGAATTACTACATATCAGAAACTGTGCCATCTATTCTACGGGATATCACTCTACCCCTCCAAATCTCACTTGACCTTTCCTACCATCCAAATAAGGTAGGTACAATTACTAACTTCCATTTGCAAGAGAGGAAACTTACACCATAGAAGGCAAACATAAAATGGCCTGCCCATAGACAACACATCTAAAAACTAGTGAAGCAGGAATTTGAACTGAGGACATTAACTCCAGGCCTGTATAATTATTAGACTCAGATTTCTGGAATTGGTCCTATCCTGAACTTCAACTTTGAAATGGCTCTCAAAGTGCATAATCCAGTAGTGAGAGACCTGGAAGGGAAATAGTGGGCTCCTCCCTCTTGGGTTACCACTCCCACAGGAGGGCACGAAAACTAGGACAGGGGCTGGGGTGGCTAGAGAGGCACTCAACAACATCTGTGAAGGCTGGAAAGTTGAGCTGGTTAGATGGAACTAAGCTTTAATACCCATCGACATGTACGAGAGCCAAATGGGATGTGGGACAGACTGGACTAGTCTGCTACACAAACTGGCAAACCAGGGTAGGGGGCGGGCCTGGTGGGGGTTATTGTGGGTCGCTCCAACTAGGCTGCAGCTCCCACTGGTTTATGCAAGGGCCAAGTATGTGCTGGGCAGAACCAGGCTGGACTGCAACACCCATTGGTTCCAGTGGAAGACAGCACTGGAAGCAGAACCAACCCAGCAATTGCAACCACCAGCTGATCGTGGCGATGGACTGTGCCGAGCCCTGCACTTGCTAGTACATACAAGAATCTGGTCTGGGAACACCTCAGACAAAGTTTCTTTGGGGATCTCCCCAATCGAAATGCCGGACTCAGAACCCTAACCAAGAAAAGACAGAAAACAGAACGGGTCAATCAACCACCTGAGCTATATGTTGGCAGCTAAATACTGGGCAAATGGAGACTATGATGGGTTATGTTAATCAGTGGATTCTTCAGCGACCTCATCAAGCTTGGAATGGCGAAACTGGCAGCGATTCATAACTGTTGAACTATCAAAACCACTTGAGCAAGTATCTCAGAGCATGCCCCACATCTGGGACCTGGGGTGGGTGGGAAACTGGGTGGGGCTTCTTCCTCCATATCCCCCTTTACCTCAGATACATGAAGGAAACAATATGGAAATAATAGTCTTACCCACTTCCCTATAGCCCTTGAACCTTTTTACCCTAATTAACTATGTAAAGATTGTAAAAAATATAATAAAAAACAAACAAACAAACAAAAAAAGCAAATAGCTCTCAAAGAGCTGTCCCATAGAAACTGCCTCAGAGGAATTTAAAGGTATGCCTCTATATAAGTTTCCTCTACACAAGTCATCCTGGAGACCCAAAATGGCCGATTTACTGAGGAAGCAGAATCTACAGGAGGAGGGCAGCAGTGAATGTTCCCACACAGACGGAATAGAACCTGCAGGTAGCCCATGGGAGGAAGCAGGTACGGGGTGGACAGCTGGGGAGCACAGTAAGCACTCGAAGTTGTCTGCCACAGACAGACTGTTGGGATGAGGGTGAGCAAAGGGGTATTGTGAGCAAACAACTGATCTACAAAAAGTGGGACCAGTAGAATCAGTGTTTGGACACAAAGGGAGACTAGCCAATGAGGCTCCCATGGGCACCTGAATTGGGTGGAGTGCACACCCAGTGCTTGTGACTAGCCTGGGGGATTCATGTGGTGGGACGCCATGGGTGCACAGCACAGGCCCAGCACCAGCAAATGGATGTGGAGACTGTGAGAATTTTGGGACTTGTGGAGCTGCTGAGTGAGCACTCATTCCTTTCCACTGGGGAAGGAGTGGACCCAAGGAACAGAATAGCGAACGGGGAAAGCCCACCAGGATCCATGGCTTGGCACCCCAAACCCCTCATGAGACACCAATAGAGATAGCTGCCATGAACATGTCACCAATCCCAATACTCACAAAAGGAAAAGAGGAGCCAGGCTGAAGAGTACAGAAATAATCTCACAATTTTAGCTAGAAAACAATGAACGGGTAGATTCAGGGAACAGGACCTGGCTTCATGGAATCCAATGTCTCCAAGAGCACATGAACAGGGAGGAGGAAGTAAAATCAGCCCAACTTAGATCCATTAAGTGTAGAACAGGCGCAGTGGGCGTGAGTCAGGGAGGGGGAAAGATGGGAAACCTAGCACACAGACACCAGGACCACAGTTTTGTGTCAAGGATTCCAAAGAGGGGAGTAAAATCAGTCTGAGCATGTACCACAAGCTGAACCTTGGGTGCGATGGGCAGAAACCAGTTAGGGAGAATGGGTTCACAACTGGACCCAAGGACTGCATTCCCCCATCCCAGCACCAAGATACTTCTGCCCTAACAGCACATGGCCATAATCAGAGTAACACTCACAACAAAAAACCGAATATGAAAAAAAAGGCAAGGGGGGGGGGGGATAAGAAGTAGATTCGTGTTAAAGACTAGCCCTAGATACCACAGGACTCCCTTTAGAAAACACAAAACCTAATGAGAAAAAGTAAACAACAACAACAAAAAAACCACAAAGCTGGGGCCAGTGTGATGGCTCAATTAGCTAATCCTTCCCCTTCAAGCACCAGGATCTCATAGGGACACTGACTGGTTCGTGTCCCAGCTACCCCACTTCCCATCCAGCTCTCTCCTTGTGGCCAGGCTAGCAGTGGAGGATGGCTCAAAGCCTTGGGACCCTGCACCCTGTGACAGACAGGAAGAAATTCCCAGCTTCAGATTGGCTCAGTTTTGGTCTTTGCATTCACGTAGGGAATATATCAGGGGATAGAAGATCTTTCTGTCTCCTCTCTAAATCTCCAACAAAAACTGATAAATCTTAGGAAAACAAAATAAAACAGAAAGCCAAAGAAATATCACTCAAAAGACAAAAACAAATGGAGCAAAAGCTCTAAAAGTCAACTCAGAATGCCAAAGGCAGAATGGCAGACACCACCCTAACTGCCAAGGAACAGGAGTTAACTGCAATTTTGCAAATGGAGGATCAAGACATGGTAGAATTATCTGAAAAGCAATTTAGAAAAATCGTAGAAAATTGAAGACACAAACAGGAGTTTAAGGAATTTAGGCATTAAGTGACACAGAAGACAGGAACACTGAAGCAAAATCAAACTTATTAGACATGAAAAACACATTTACACATATTAAAAACACAAACAAGGAAAGTTTCAACAGAATGAGCAAGGCAGAAACAAGCATTTCATAACTATAAGATGGTATGTCTGAAAACAGCCACAGATTCAAAAAACTGGAAGAGAAACTGAGTAAAGCTGAGAAAATCATTTAAGAATGAAGTGACACTACAAAACACCCCAATGTATGTGTCACTGAACTCCCTGAAGTACAGAAAAAGAAGCCAGGCTGAAACGGGTACTCAATGAAGTAAGAATGAAATTTCCCTATCATTGGGAAAGAAAGAGGAATTCAAATACGAGAAATAGAGAACCCCAAAAACACACAACTGGAAGCAATCCTCACCAGGGCACATCATAAACAAGCTCTCCTCAGTCGAACCAAAAGATTCTTAGAAGCTCACATGAGAAATGCATAACATATAAAGGAACGTCAATCAACGAAGAGAACTGACCTATTACAAGGAACTCTCCAAGCTAGAAGAGAATGGAGAGAGATAATTCAGACCTTGAAAGAAAAAAATGCTAACCCAGAATAGTGTATCAAAGCTCACTTCTGAAAATAAAAATCTTGCAAAACAAACAAGACCTGAAATGACTTCACTGCTACACAGCCAGGCCATCAGAATCAAAGAGATAATTAAAATAAGGGAGGAAATAAACCAAGAGACCAACAGAACAATGAATCAAAGAACAGGTTCTAAAAGACAGATTAATACACTGCTAGTCCAAAAAAAGAAAATATGAAGTGAGAAGATACAATCAATAGAAAGAGACAAAAACATGAGGTAACTGCAATCCTAAACAGACTTATAACCAGGACAGAGATTGAATCAGTAATTAAAGCCCTCCCAGGAAAGAAAAGCCCAGGACCGATGATTTCATTGATTTTTTTTTAAGATTTATTTATTTATTTTTTATTGGAAAGTCAGATATACAGAGAGGGGGACAGACACAGGGATGATCTTCCATCTGCTGATTCACTCCCCAACTGGCCGCAATAGCCGGAGCTGAGCCAATCTGAAGCCAGGAGCCAGTAGTTTCTTCTGGGTCTCCCACATGGTGCAGGGTCCCAAGGTTTTGGGCCATCCTCGACTGCTTTCACAGGCCACAAGCAGGGAGCTGGAAGGGAAGCTGGGCTTCCGGGATTAGAATTGGCATCCATATGGGATCCCGGGTGTGCAAGGTGAGGATTTTAGATGCTAGGCCACCGTGCCAGGCCCACTGAATTTTTTTTTTTTAATTGGAATGGCAGATTAGATTTATAGAGAAAGGGAGACACAAAGCTCTTCCATCTGCTGGTTCACTCCCCAAATGGTTGTAATGGCAGGAGCTGAGCCAAAGCAGAGAACCTGGAGATTCTTCCAGGTTTCTGACGTGGGTGCAGGGTCCCAAGGCTTTGGGTCATTCTCCACTGCTTTCCCAGGCCACAAACAGGGAGCTGGATGAGAAGTGGAGCAGCCGAGACACGCAATGGTGCCCATTTGGAATCTGGGTGCTTGAAGGGGGAGGATTAACCAACTGAGCCACTGCACCAAGCCCACTGCTGAATTCTACCAAATGATTCAAGTAGAACTTCTCCCAATCCTCCACAACTTATTCAAAACAACAGAGAGGGAAGCAATTCTTCCAAGCTTTCTATGAAGGCAATGTCACCTTAGTACCAAAATCAGATAGAGACATAACACGTAGAATCAGAGACCAGCATCATATGAACATATATGCTAAAACCTTTAACACTAGCTATACATCAGATACACCAGATAGATCATTCACCTAGACCAAGTAGGATTTATCCCCATTACATAGGAAGGGTTCAACATACACAAGGCAATAAATGTGATACACTGCATCAACAAAAAGAAGAAAAACCACATGATCATCTCAGTAACTGCAGAGAAGGCATTCAGTAAAATCCAACACCACTTCATGCTAAAAATCCCATGCAAAATAGGCACAGAAGGAATGTACTACATTAGAAAATAACATAATAGTGAACAGAAAAATACTTGAAGCTTTTCCACTAAGATGTGGAACCAGACAACGATATCCATTTCCACCATTGCTATATCACATAGCACTGGAAGTTCTAACCAGAGATGTTAGGTAAGAAAAAGAAACTGAAGTAATTAAAGTGGGAAATGGGGATATTAAATTATCCTGGTTCACAGTTGACATGATACTATGCAAAAAAGAACCAAAAAACTCGGAGACTACTGAAATTCATAAGAATTTGGCAAGGAAGCAGTATACAAAATTAACGAGCATAAATCAATGGCCTTAGTTTACAGATACAACTTCATGGCTGAGAAAGAACTTGTAAGAACAGTCCCATTCAAAATAGTAGGGAAAAAACCTTAAATACCTTGGAATAGACCTAAGCAAGGATATGAATAACCCCTATGATAAAAAACTATAAAACCTTAAAAAAAGAAGACATTAAAAGATGGAGAAATGTACCATGCTCATGGGTCAGTAGAATTAATATCATGAAAATGTCCGTATTACCAAACATAATCTAAGGTTCAAAACAATTTCAAACAAAATCCTAACTACATTCTTCTCAATGTATACAGCTTCAGAATGTATTGTGTTGGATTTTCAATTCATCAAAAGTAGATGCAAAAATTAATCTGGAAACACAAGAGACTGTGAATAGTCAAAGCAATGCTCAAAACAAAAAACAAAGCTGGAGGGGCAGTGGAACTCAAAAGTCTTGTATCAGTACAAAAATAGAGAAAAAGATCAAGGGAACAGAACAGAAACCTCTGAAGAGAAGCTACACATGTACAGCCAACTACTCTGCGATAGGAAAACTGAAAATAACGCAGGGTGAAATGTGAGTCTCTTCCATAAATGCTGTTGTAATCATTGGATATTAGCTTGCAGGAGTAACAAACAAGATCCCTCCCTACCTTTTAGCTTATACAAAAATCAACTCTAAATGGATCAAGGTCTTAAATTTGCACCCAGATACCATCAAATTACTACAGGAATACACAGGGAACACCCTACAAGATATAGGCATAGGCAAAGACTTTTTAGAAAAGACAACCAAAACACAGGTAGCTAAAGCCAAAATAAACAAATAGGACTACATCAAGCTAAGAAGCTTCTGTGCAGCAAAGGAAAGTCAGCAAAGTGAAGAGGCAACCAACAGAATGAAAATCTTTGCACACTACACAACAGACAAGGTCTACAAAGAGCTTCAGATACTCAACAAAAGGAAAGCAAACAACTCTGTTAAGAAATGGACAAACGGCATGAACACATATTTTTCAAAGAAATTCAAATGGATAGTAGACATAAAAAATGCTCAGGCTCCCTAGCTATTAGGGAAATGAAAATAAAAATCACATTGAGGTTCTACTTAACTCTAGTACGAATGCCCCTATATCCAGAAATCAACAAACTGCTGGCAAAAATGTGGGGAAAAGGTACACTAATCCACTGCTGGTGGGATGTGAACTCATACAACCACTATGGAACTCAGTATGGATGGTATTCAAACAACTGAGAACTGACCTACGTGACAACCCAGCCATCTCATTCATGGGAATATATCCAAACAAAATGAAATCTGCATACAAGAAAGGCACCATCAAGCCCATGTTTACAGCAGCACAATTCACAATAGCTGAGACAAGTAAACAACCCAGACACCCATCAACAGATGAATGGATAAAGAAAATGTAGTACACCTACTCTGTGGAATACTACTCAGCCATTAAAAAACCCCCATGAAATCTTACCATTTGCAACTAAATAGACCCAATTGGAAACATTATATTTAGTGAAATGGGCCAGACTCTAAAGGACAAATACCATGTTTTATCACCTATAAGTCAACCTTTAGGCAAGTTACAAAATAGATACACAAAATCAAGTATATACATATACTCTCACAGATAAAGGGTAAACAAAGACTAGCACACTGGGAAGTAAATTTATATTACACTATGTATCTCTATCCTTATAGCATGATACTAGATCTTCTACCTCTACTTAATCTCATAACTGTTACTAAGGGACTATATACTATTGTGATAATTTGGGGAATAACAATGGGGGAGGGGAGGAGGGACACAGAGAAAGGAGGAAGGGGAGGAAGAGAGAAGAAGGGGAGAGAAGAATTCCTAAACCTATACAACTGTAAAAAAAAAAAAATTTTTTAAAGATTTATTTATTTCATTACAAAGTCAGATATACAGAGAGGAGAGACAGAGAGGAAGATCTTCCGTCCGATGATTCAAGTGAGCCGCAACGGGCCGGTACGCGCCGATCCGAAGCCGGGAACCTGGAACCTCCTCCAGGTCTCCCACGTGGGTGCAGAGTCCCAAAGCATTGGGCCGTCCTCGACTGCTTTCCCAGGCCACAAGCAGGGAGCTGGATGGGAAGTGGAGCTGCCGGGATTAGAACCGGTGCCCATATGGGATCCCGGGGCTTTCAAGGCGAGGACTTTAGCCACTAAGCCACGCCACCGGGCAAAAAAAAAAAAAAATTTTTTTAAGATAAAAAAGAGACATTTATACGAAATAAGCGAAAATCTACTATGGTTAACAGAAACTGGGGAGGGAAAGAAGTATTAGTGCCATAGCTTATTATTTCTAATTCTGTGTCTTCTGTCAGTATAATCACAGGACTATTTCAAACCACCAGCTAATAATTATAAGTTCTACTTTGCAGGGTCTGGCGGCGTGGCCTAGCAGCTGAAGTCCTTGCCATGAACACGCTGGGATCCCATATGGGCACCGGTTCTAGTCCCGGCAACCCCACTTCCCATCCAGCTCCCTGCTTGTGGCCTGGGAAAGCAGTTGAGGATGGCCCAAAGCCTTGGGACCCAACACCCGCATGGGAGACCTGGAAGAGCTCCTGGCTTTGGATCAGTGCAACACCGGCCGTTGTGGTCACTTGGGGAGTGAATCATTGGACGGAAGATATTTCTGTCTCTCCTCCTCTCTATACATATCGGACTTTTCAATAAAACTAAATAAATCTTTAA
Organism: Ochotona princeps; assembly: GCF_030435755.1. Classification (NCBI taxonomy): domain Eukaryota; kingdom Metazoa; phylum Chordata; class Mammalia; order Lagomorpha; family Ochotonidae; genus Ochotona; species Ochotona princeps. Next base: position 23,348,433 of record NC_080850.1, read on the forward strand.
AAAAAATTCTACTTTGCAGTTACATCATCTATTAGCAATTATATTTTATATGTGTCTCCATATGCATATGTGAGTTACCACTCAAGATAAATATACACACTGGAATTTAAATAAATCAAAACAAGTCATCCTGGATTGTGTTAAGTTAAACACATGACAACCACATAGCTAACCCAGGTAATTTTCGTAAAAACAATACCTAACACTGCCTTCTCTTACAACAGAAATACACTATACTGAACTACACAGCATTAGAGCTATGATGCTTATTTCTTATCTTCTAAGAGCAAGGGCTGTGCAATGCAAGGGTTGCAAAGAAGCTCAACATGATGTCAACAGATCAATGTTAAATAGTGACAGCCACAAACGAAAAGTATCAAAAGAATACTTGGGAAAACATAGGCATTCTTCCTTAAGGAAGCACAGGACTGTTTCAATGAGAGGTCAGTGCTGCGGCAGAGTCACTTACATTGCCACCTACAATACCAGCATCCCACACAGACCCCGATTAGACAGAGTCCTTGTTCTTCCAATCAAATTCCCTGCCTACATGCCTTGAGAAAGCAGTGGAAGATGGTCCAACTGCTTGGGCCTGTACCACCAATTAAAGGACCTAGATGAAGTTCCTGGCTCCCACCTGGTCCAGTCCTGGATATTCTGATAAGTGAACCAGTAGATGAAAAATCACTCTGTCTCTTCTTTCTGTAACTCTGCCTTTCAAGTATGTAATGAATGAATGAATACACGTGCATACACACACACACACACACACACACACTGAGCTAGGCAGCATAGAAAAATAGTTACATCAGACAGAATAATCAATAAGTATAGAAAAACAGAGGTAAGTAGGTAGATAGTCCTGCACTGTGAAGTCACACTACCCTGACTCTCAGGTTAAAGACGTGTATTTCTTTTTGGTATCTATCTAGCTAGCTACCTACTTACCTGAAAGGCAGACTGAAACAATCAGAGGGAGAGGGACATAAACAGAGAGAGGGATGAGTGAAAGGGAAGGAGGAAGAGATCTTCTGGCAGCTTGTTCACCCCTCCCCCACCCTCACCCCTACATCGACACAACAGCTAAATCTGGAGCAGGCCAGAGCCAAGAACTCTACCTAGGTTTCCCACGTGGCTGGCAGGGGCAGAAAAACTTGGGTCTTCATCCACTGCCTTCCCAGGCTCATTAGTAGGAAGCCAGATTGGAAGTGGAACAGCCAGGACTCAAACTGGCCCTGCAGTTTGAGAAGCAGGCATCCCAAATGGTGGCTTACATTTCTGTGCCTCAATACTAGTACCTAGGACTTCCACTTCTGAGACTGAAAAGGATTTGGAGTTGTCCATCTCAGGAATAACCAAGACAACATACAGAGCAAACTGTTAACATTGATCTTAACAGGAAATGGGTGAATTATGGCAAATCATGCCACAATTGAGGATAGTGCTTCAAAAGAATATTTAATAGCATATGTTATATGAAAAAAAGCAAGACACAATTTATTCATGGAAAGTAGAATAAAATATAGCAAACTGCTAATAATGACTTTTAATTCTTTTTTAAACAAAATGTTTATAATAAAAATGATTCACTTAAAAAAATTCACTTGTACAGTCAGAAATCTGTTAACCTTAAAAGTCACTTGTTCCCAAGAGCAACAGAAAACCAATTCTGTGGAGTTTCCAAAGAAGCAATGGCCAGTATAGCTTACCTTTGGGATCCACTTTCCTCCCAGGAAGTTCCCACAGGCAGGGCACTTCGGTGGTTTGTGCCTGGTGACATACGTAAAGGAGCATCCTGGGCTGGTGCAGGTGCCATGGCCCCGGCGAGTATATGTGGTGGTCTGCAAAGGAAGATTTTGTTAGAATCAACACCACCATCCATTCTTATTCACAGCCTGATGGCCATTACAACCGTAACAGTACCAGGAGGCCACTCTGGCCTCCAGGACACCCAAATGGCAGTATTCTCGTAGGTCACAATTGGAAAGGTCCTAAGTACAACATCCACTTGTTAAAAATGGAAAAAAACAGCTCAAATGGGAAGACTTTCACAGCCACTAGAAGCATGATGTGATAGCTGCTACTGATGAGGCACCAAATAGTGTGAAATGCTTAACCAGTACCTCATTTAATACTCCCAGCAATGCTATTTAGTATTACCAAGGTCTTCATCATTAAATATTTTGCTGGAGGTTAACACTGACTCCAGGGCAAAGCCATACCTAGAACCCAGATCTCCGATTTCTGGTCCCAGATTCTTTCTCTGCACTCAGTTACTCCATACATTCTCTGTCTCTGAGGACTACAATACCAAAAAATATTTTTTTTTCCTTCATTTGCACTCTGACTAAACATAAGAGAACCTAGGATTCAGAGACATAAAACAGACCCATGTTCACTGGATGAGAGAGAGATTCAGGAGTAGAAACCAAGTTCTTCGCATGCAACAGAATTCCACCTGTAATAATGCACATTCATCAAGGCAGTCACTGCCTCTCACCACCTGTACTCATCTCCCTTTCCAGCAACATGTCTTACAAGGGATCATGGTCACTACATCCCAGCTACAACAGAAACTCACTTATTAGCAAGCTCCACTTCAAGATTAAAATAGAGAAGAATATTCCCCATATCAGTTTATCACTTATGAATGCTTACTAGTCTATTATTATATAAACTATACAATCCTGGCTTCCCTAGCTGCACTATACAGCAAAAGCTTTCCTGGGGGAACACTCAAATGGTACCAACCATCTGTGCCAGGAAGAAAAGGCAGTTACCATGGTGGTACCACGTCAAGAGGAAGTGTGAGTGTAATGGCAGCAAGGACAGTGGTTAGGTTTTGGGTTCCACCTTCTCTGTCAACTGCCCTGTTCTTCCTCTTTCCTAGGTTTGCCTTCACTTGAAAAAAAGAGTCATTTCCAGGAGTAAGAACTAGTTTTTCTACAAATTCAGCTGCAGTAGCTGTTCACATTCTAGGATCCTGCAAAGGTGTCTTTTCTTTTTTGAGAGGCAGGGTGACAGAGAGGAAGACAGATTTTCCATCTGCTAGTTCACATCCCAAATGGCTGTCAACAACTCTATCCAGGTCTCCCCTGTGGGTGACAAGTTGTTTGCTGCCTTCTTAGGGACATGAGTAAGGTACTGAGTCAGAAATGGAGAGAGAAGTAGGGACTTGAACCCCACTTGGTACAGGATGCTGGCTTGACCACCATTCCACAAAAACAGCCCCTAAACAATTTTTGGATAAGAAAGTTTTGCACGGGTTGGTGCTGTGGCTCGATGGGTTAGGCAGCAACTTGTAATGTCAGCATTCCACATCTGAGTGCTAGTTCAATCCACTTCTCACCCATATGACCGGCTAGGCAATGGCAGCTGGTCTGAATGCTTGGGCTGCAGCTATCCATGTGAGACACCCAGGTGGTGTTTGTAGCTCCTTGTTCCAGCCTCATCCAGATCTGGCTGTCACAACCATTTGGAGAGTAAACTAGTGATGGGAGAACTCTAAAGGCTCTGCCTTTCAAATAAATTAACATAGGGTTATTTAGTGTGGTGGTTACGATGTCAGAAAGCAGAGTGCTTTGGCTCTACACTGGGCTCCTGCTCCGGACTCCAGCTTCCTGCTAATGCAGACCCCAGGAGGAGGCAGTGCAGGTAACTACATTCCTGCTACCCACAAAGGAGACATGGCCTCAATTCCTGGCTCCCACCTTTAGGCTGGCCCAGTTCTGGGCATTTGGGGAGTGAAACAATGCATGGGAACATATTCATGAGCACATTTTTTACATAATTTTTTTTAAAGATTTATTTATTTTATTACAAAGTCAGATATACAGAGAGGAGGAGAGACAGAGAGAAAGATCTTCCATCCGATGTTTCACTCCCCAAGTGAGCCGCAACTGCCGGTGCGCATTGATCTGAAGCCAGGAACCAGGAAACCTCTTCCGGGTCTCCTACGCGGGTGCAGGGTCCCAAGGCTTTGGGCCGTTTTCGACTGCTTTCCCAGGCCACAAGCACGGAACTTGATGGGAAGTGGAGCTGCCAGGATCAGAACCAGAGCCCATATGGGATCCCGGGGCGTTCAATGTGAGGAGTTTAGCTACTAGGCCATGCCGCCGGGCCCAATTTTCTTTTTTTTTTTCATAATTTTCTTTAATAAAGATTTATTTATTTGACAGAGTTATGAGAGTGGGAGGGGAACGAGGAAGGAACTGACAGAGACAGAAAACGTTCCATCTGCTATTTCATTTTCCAGATGGCCATAATATCCATGGCTAGGCCAGACCAAAACTAGGAGCTTCCTCTGATTCTTCATGGGGGTGTCAAGGGTCCAGGTACTTGGGCCACCTTCCGTTACTTTTCCCACACCATTAACAAGGCAGCTAGACAGGGAAGTGGAGCAGCACAAATACAAACCAGCACCCATATGAGATCCCAGAATTGCAGGCTTTATCTGCTACATCCAACATCAGCCCCCTCAAAAAAAATTTTAGTTATGGGCCCAATGCAGTAGCCTAGTGGTTAAGGTCCTTGCCTTGTACACGCTGGGATTCTATATGGGTGCCAGTTCTAATGCCAGCAGCACCGTTTCCCATCAAGCTCACTGCCTGCAGCCTGGGAAAGCAGTTGAGGACAACCCAAAGCCTTGGGATCCTACATAGGAGCTCTGGGCTGCTGGCTTTGGATTGGCCCAGCTCTGGCTGTTGTTGCCACTTGAGGAGTTAATCAATGGACAGAAGATCTTCCTGTCTCTCCTCCTCTCTATATATCTTAAATAAATCCTTATAAATAAAAGGGTAGAAAGATACTAATAATAACTAGACCTCAAAGATTTCGGAGCAAAGAATATTACAGAAGATCATTTCATAGTAACAGTCAATTGATCAAGACATAACTCTAAATGTTTATGCACTTAGTAAAAGAGTCAAATAATGACCCAAGGGGAGGACATCTGGTTTGACAGGACACCTCTGGGGATGCCTGCACCCAGGATCAGACAGCCTGCATTCAAGCCCTGGCTTTGCTTCTGACTGCAACTTCCCGCTCATGCACACCCTGAGAGGCAGCAGGAATGGCTCAAGTATTTGTGACCCAGTCACTCAGGTGGGAGACTTGGATTGATTTGGGGGCTCCTGGTTTCAGCCTGACCCAGTCCTAACTGGTTTTTGTTGTGTTTGGTTTCAAGATTTATTTTTATTGGAAAGGCAGATTTACAGAGAGGGAGGGAGAGAAAGATCTTCCATTCATTGGTTCACTCCCCAAATGGTTGCCATGGCCAAAGCTGAGTCAATCTGAAACTAGGAGCCAAAAGTTTCTTCTAGGTCTCCCATGAGTGTGCGGGTTCCCAAGGCTCTGGGCAATCTTCCACTGCTTTCCAGGCCCTTAGCAGGGAGCTGGATGGGAAGTGGAGCAGCCACTAGTCCCGGCAGCTCCACTTCCCATCCAGCTCCCTGCTTGTGGCCTGGGAAAGCAGTCGAGGACGGCCCAAAGCCTTGGGACCCTGCACCGGCGTGGGAGACCCGGAAGAGGTTCCTGGTCCCGGCATCGGATTGGCGCGTACTGGCCCGTTGCGGCTCACTTGGGGAATGAAGCATCGGATGGAAGATCTTCCTCTCTGTCTCTCTTCCTCTCTGTATATCCGGCTTTCCAATAATAATAAAAAAATCTTTAAAAAAAAAAAAAAAAAGAGTACGTATTTGTATGTAAGACACAGAAACCATTAGAACTCAAAGAAGAAATAGAAAAATCTACAAAGTTAGTCAGATGTCTTCTTTCAATAACTGATGGAAATATGGGCAGAAAATCAACAAAAGCATATGAGTTAAGAAACACCATCAATCAACCTGTGGTAATCTAACCTGTACCGCAACATTCCACCAACAGAAGATCCGTATGTTCTTTCCTGCATCAAGAACATTTAGCAAGACAGATCCTATTATGGCGATAAAATAGACCTGCATTCACATCTTACTAACCATAAAGTTCTGCACAGAGAAGTTCTAAATCAGTAACAGGAAGATATCTGGAAAATTCCCAACTATTTCCAAAGTAACTAACACACTTCTAATAACACATGGGTCTAAGAAGTAAATCAGGAAGTATTCTGAGCTGAATAAAAATGAAAACATCCCACATCACAATTTGTAGTATGCCATAAAAACAGTGCTAGAGGAAAATAACACAGGTTCTAAATACAGTCTGAAGCCAGGAGCTTGGAGCTTCTTCAGTTCTCTCACGTGGACACAGGGGAACAAACACTTGGGCCATCCTCTGCTCCAATCCCAGGCCACCACAGGGAGCTGCGTCAGCTGGATCAGACACAGAGCAGCAGCAAATAAAACTAGTACCTATACGGGATGTCGGTGCTGCAGGAGACGGATTAGCCTACTACGCCTCGACACAAGCCCCAATAAATAAATGTTGTAAAAAAAAAAAAAAAAAAAAAAGAAAGAAAATCAAGAAAGCAGAATCCTGGTTCTCACTTTGTAGTTTAGTGGTCATGAACTCAGACCAGGTAATTCTGGAGACCTATCAGTCCCAGTGCTGTAAGAATCTAAAATTTTGAGAAAACTACTTGGAAGACAGTTCTCATGACACCATTAATTCCACATATACTGACCAGCTTGATGGAGTTGGGGTTCTCTACAACTGAGTAGGCAGGCAGAGGCAACATGATGAACTGGGTGGCTGGTGTAGAGGAGCTAGTGTCACTGGAATCCTGTGGGCAAATGAGAAAAGGACAGCCGAGCTGAAAGTGAGTGAAGATCACCCAGGACCACCTCATGACAGGCTGCATGAAAACCAATAGGCCACGCAAACACGCTTACTCAGTGAACTTCTCAAAAGCAATCAATCTGTGGTCATCAAAAAGCAGTTCAGTTAACAAGGGTGGAGAAAACCAGTACCCCCTAGGAAACGTGCGGTCTTCGTTTTTTAAATGAAGATGAACAAAGGAGGCTTTCAGGAGAGTCTCAAGCGCCTCGGGGGTACCCAGGATCATCCAGGCAGCGAGTGAGGGAACAGTTAACTCTTCTGCACGTGTCAAATGTAGACCTGTCAGGCAGGACAGCAGCATGCGTCACCGCTACAATCTGCACTGGGACAACAAAATAATAGAAAGAACACAGTCCTGGGACAGATCCTCAGCAGAGGTGCCTGCTGTTTTCCACTCAGGCTGCGGGCACCACAGTGTGTCAGCCTCAGGCTTCCGTTCCTAAGGATGGGAGTTTATATTCTAGTGCCTGGTATCCAACCATGTCCACAGCATCAATCGTGCAATCACTGAAACTGCTGCTTTCGCTCATCTGCCCAGGCCAGAGAGAAACATGTTCTCTCATCTGCATCTCATCACTCGAGCCTGGAGACCTCTTCCTACTTCACCTGCGCCTTCAGAAGATCCTTTTGAGAACTCCTCTATGGTGCTTGCTGAAAGAGTCGCCAGAGAATATAAAATCCGGATCAATATTAATAGCCTCAGGGATCCTAGCTTTGACTCATGGATATAATCCAACTGCCATTTTTCTACAAGTGTACCTGATGCACTGTCTCGTGTGAGGAAAATCCTGGCTACACTGCCACGGAGGAGGTGATCAGAATCTCAGGATAACTCTGAAGCAAACCTAGGGGCGAGCAACATTTAGGAACTCCAATTCCTCCAGAAGGACCACACAGGCACTCATAACTACAGCTGCTCTAGGACCACACTGCAGTGCATGCTGTTAAAAACAAACAAGCAAACAACAACAACAAAAGGGAAGGCCAGAGTACTTACCCTCATGACTGTCACCACAGACACATTCTCCCCAACCTGAGAGTGGGGCATGGCCAAGCTTCCAGCAGGGAGGTCTGTTGCGCCGTTCACTAAAGTCTCTTCGATTACCAGGCTTGTCTGGTAAGGCTGGTGGCTCTCCCCGACCTCCAGGGAAGCCTCCTCCAGCAGCACGTCCTGGCTGAGGATGTCTGAGGTGGGCATCTCTTGTACAGCAGCCCCTGGCTGGGCGAGAGCTCCCACCTCCTCAGCCAGGGCCTCCACAGCCAGGCACTGTTCTGCCATGCCGGCATGGCTAGGTACTGTCTCTGGGGCAGTGCTGGATACCAGAGGAGCTCCTTTAGGGGACACCTGGTTCTGAGCCACACACAGCTCTAGTTGAGGGCAGCTCCGGTCCTCCTGCAGGCTACTCTTGGGGATGATGATGTAATCGGAGCGGGGGAGGATCTTGCGGAAACCTGGGATGTCCGGAACCACAGCGGTCAGTGCAGAGAGCTTAGAGTTCTGAGGAGGGAAACAAGCAGAAATCAATGCACTGAGGCCACATCAAACAGATCTGCTAGCCCACATTTGCATATATGAGAGGGACCAAAAACACTCCACCCTCCTGACCTAGCTCGGATGGGGTCAACTTCTAACAAGAGCAATATCACTGTCACTTGAGTCACACTTTCAGCCAATGTAGTTCAGTCACATAGGAAACAGGCAACCTGGCTTGAATTCTGGGCTAGAACCCTGCGTCAGGACAAATCCTGTTTCCTCCAAGACTTCAGGAGCTCATCTATAAAATGAGAAAGCGCAACCTGTTGAGTTCCTTCTGAATACCAACAGCTTACAATTGCAAAGTAGAAAGTTTGAACATCAGGACATACAGCATTCAATAAAACCTCAAAAGGCATAAAAATATAACTCAACTGGCCAACTGGAACTCAGGGCTGCAAGACTTACTTACAAAGAAGATGAACAGATTATAAAAAAAGAGGGGCCTCATGAGAAAAAGTATATACACTAGGGGCTGCTTGATATGGTCCTGAACATATGAAGGAGGGTCAGGGGAAGCACAAACATTAACAGTAATCAGCACATGTAGGTTTAGAAACTGTTTTTGAATCCAATACCCAATTTCATCTCAAAAACAGCGCAATTAGGTTAGGTACTATAATTATTCTCAATTAACAAAGGAAAACTGAGGCCAAAGCTCAGGGAGGGGAACTTCTCCAAAACATAAAATATATACATAGTCAAGCCGGCATTCCAGACTAAGTCTCCTGAGGACAAGACCACCAGGTGCTAGAAACACAAACAATGTGACCAATTGGCACCACAACAAGTGCAGTTTTGTTTTCTATTTTCCTTTTCTATTTAAACTCAAAATCACCCAACAAGAAAAACAAAAGTTCAAAGCAAACAGTTGAGTGACAAATGAAATTAAATAGAACAGAAAAAACTTTCAGCAGGAACATCTGAAAGGAGGGCTATAGTCAGTTACTAGGATCCTTCACTAAATCCAAGAAAGAAGCTGATGAAGCCCAGGCACAGAGGAAGCGCACAGAGGTGTCAAGTGAAAAGCAGCATTCAGATGAAACATGAAAGCAGACAGAATTCTTTATGGAACATTTACTCAAGAGGTGATGCGGAAATGACATTCTCAAGTCACCCTTTGAAAGCAGGTTAGGACAACAAGGCAAGGCTAGCGAGAGGCGCCTAGGATGGTCTGGGCTTAGTAAATCCAAGCACAGACACACACTGGCCAGGCTGAAGGTTCTACAGCCTGGAAGGAGTAACGCTGGAACCACAGGCTCTGGACTTGAAGCCCCGAAGTGCTGTCCACAAAGCCCGACTGTAGGGCTCCCAGATGCCCTCCATGCAGGCAGGAGGGTCTCAGCAGGTGCAACGACCCAAGGAGTGCGTGGAAAGTTTCACGCAGTTCTGATCTATTCCACAAGCTCAACAGTGCCACTTTTTCTTAACATATGGCTACGGAATAATCTATTAAAGGATGAGGCCTACTGACCAATGTGGGATGTACCAAGGACTCAGGCGACCTGTGTTAACTATTTTAAACATTAAGATACCTTTTCTACAGCTGAGTCAACCAAGACTCAAGAGTTAAGTGACTCAGCCTACTAGCACCACAGCCAATCTATTCCTGGTGGTAGACATGGAGATGGTGGCAGACAGAAAGCTTATGGACTAGAAGGCTCACCAGGTAATTTCAGAGTTTTTCAATCTTATAAAGATCTACACTTCTGTCAAGTCTTAAAAACCGAATTATTCTGGGATTAGAAAAAAATGTTTTCAGGATGGACAAAAATAGTGCCTTCTTTAAAAAAAACCTATTTTTATTGGAAAGACACACAGAGAGGAGGAGAGACAGAGAGGAAGATCTTCCGTCTGATGAGTCACTCCCCAAGTGGCCGCAACAGCTAGACTGAGCCAATCTGAAGCTAGGAGCCAGAAGCCTCCTCCAGATCTTCCACATAGGTTCAGGGTCCCAAGGCCCTGGGCCATCTTCCACTGCCTTCTCAGGCCACAAGCAGGGAGCTGATTGGGAAGTGGGGCTGCCAGGACACAAACAGGCACCCAAATGGGATCCTGGCATGTACAAGATGATGACCCCAGCCACTAGGCTATTGTGCCGGGCTCAAAATGCCCTCTAATGGGGAAGCGAAAGGGAATAGGTGTGCATTCCCTAGACTCCACCTCTGCTCTTTCCAAAGGGATCCAGAGTCACTGCTGACATCTCCCAGGGAAGATGACCGATAGGTCAACCTAGAGGAGGCGGCAGGAGGACACCAACAAAACAATACAGCCTGCTCTGCTACAGCTTAGTTGCTGCACTCCCTAGGAGGCATTGCTCTATTCCTCAAGAAGAAAGTTAGAAACAACTGTTTCAACTGAAAAAAGGTGTTCGGGTTAAAAGGGTTCAACTTGCAATATCAAGGTAATTTTTTCTAGCAGGAATTTCAGCTTATAAACTGCAATTTGAACAACTGTCTGCATTTTGTTGCTGTGAACTAGAAATACCCAAATGGTTGACAGAAAGTTTGCTAGTTCCTTAATCCAAGGCCTCAAAGCCTCAGCACCCACCACCTTCATCTCTAACCTTGCAGTTCTGTTTCCAGTTTAGTTCACAATCACCAACAGTAACAGTGAAATGTAAGGCTGCATGAAACAGTTCTAATTACCTGTAACCATGCAAGCCTAACTCAAGGTTATAACTGACACCGGATAGCATGAATTAACTACATCCCGTTACATCTGTCACATGAAAATTCACGATGTAGCAGCCATGTCCAGGGAAGCCACTACATGAAAAGAAAATACTAGCTACCTGTGATGGTAAGGGGCTCCCTGTGATACTAAGATTCAGAAAATATTCTCACTATGGAGCACTTAGGGAAAGTCTCCTCCCTGGGCTACTGAACCAAGGCTTCTCAAAATGGAAACAGTAACCACACACTCAAGAAAGAAAAGGATAAAAGTGAAAACAAATGGCAAAGTAGGGGGCTGGTGTCCCCGGGCCTTCTCCTCCGAAGCAGTGACTCACAGGATCCAAGCCTTCTTTCTCCAGCTTGGCTTTCTCCAAGTAGTAACTCCTCTCGGCCACGCTGAGCAGCCTCCAGCTCTCACTGATCTTCTTGTTAATCTCGGACTGAGGGAGGTGCGGGAGCTCCTGCTGCACTTTCAGGTAGATGTCGTAATAGTACAGAAGGTACGCAGACCTGAGGAAGCAAGGGCTTCTTTTAGGGTTTCCCTTATTCAACCAATAAGTACCACATGTTAGGGTTTGGTAGATAAAGATATTGATCCAAGAACCGGCTTCTTGTTTCAAAACATTATCTAAGCAGGGACTACACAGCCAGTAAAAAGCAAAACAAAACAAAAGAAACACATTTAAGTAATCCTCCTGATGGTGTCTGGGAATAGGGCATCACAACCGGTCCAGAGTAAGCAGCTATTCCCTCTTCAGAAATCTGGAAGCAGCTTCAGCTGGCCTACTTTTCCTGCAAAGAGTTGCTTAAAAACCCAATAGAAACAATGTAATATGGGGGTGCCCTATCCCTGCACTTGCAGGAAGAGTCTACTCAGGGGGCTGGTTTCCCAGTCTCGCTAGAGCTCACAAGCTTTATTTTTTGTCTTTGGTAACTGGTCAACACTACTTCCCCGAAGGTGAAAGAAGCAAGAACTATCAAAATGAACCAATACTGGTGGCTTCAGCAAGATTACGGTGCTCAGTTAAGGAGATTAGGAGCTGTAATTCAGATTGTTTCAAATTCTATAATTTTACTAAGGACATGTTTTAAATATCTAAATAGCAATAATGGTGTAACATGGTCACAGCCCCCTTTTAGGCATAGCTTCTATCGTCTGCCTGGTACACTCCCTGTGACGACCTGGAACCTAAGCAAGGTGTGGCCAGGAATGGTGACCGCTGGCATCAACCAAGTCCTTGCTCTGCTCCCTCCCACCCACTCCTTCCCACTACCGTCCATTCTAAGACTGAACAACTTTCTCAATAAACCTTAAGGTCCTCTCAGCCGAACACAGCTCTCCAAGCAGCTTGTTTATAAATGCCAGCAGCGACCGAACTGTGTTGGCTCACCTGGGCTTCTTGGCCTTTTCGCCATGGATTTTATACTTTTTCTTCTTCTTGGGTGGCCCAGGAGAGGTGTAACAGTAGGCTTCCTCAATTTCCTCCATCATGACAGTTACCTCAGTACCATCATATGACACATCCATGGCTGCAAGAGAAAAGTCAAACACAAAGCGTCAAGAATCTGCCTTAAGAAGGCAACAGCCTCCTGTTCAAATAATGCCTCACTTCTACTGGGGCCTTAAGGCTTACTGCATGGGAAACACCCATGCCCCAGCAGACAGTGTGTAAGTCTGCAAACTATGTCATAAATATACAAATGGCCCTGAGCAGAAAAAAAGTTCCCCAGCCCTAGGCCATTTGCCAAATCCCACAGCTACCAAGAAGCACCTGGACTTACCTGCTAACCAAACAGATCCAGCCCTTCTGAATCAGGAGAGGGAATGGAAATCTGTAAGTTAACACATTCCTCAGGTGATTCCTTGGCCAGGTAGATCTGAGGCTGACAACTTAGGGAGCCTTTTCAGTTAATATTCCACTCATGGGAAATGCTTGAGTTCAACAACTTCTTAGCCTCTTATTACAGAATTCCATAAAGGAACAGGTAAAAAAGGGGCCGCATGCTGTAGTGTTGGCATTCCATATGGGCACAGGCTCAAGTCCTGGCTGCTGCTCCACTTTGGAGCCAGCTCCCCGCTAATATGCCTGGAAAAGAAGCAGAGGACAGTCCAAGAGCTGGGCCCTTGCGCTGATGTGGGGGACAGGGAAGACGCTGCTAGTTCTGACCACTCCAGCTCTGGCCATTGGGGTAATTGGGGGAGAGAACCAGTGAACAGATCTCTCTCACCCCCTAATAACTCTGCCTTACAAATAAATAAATCATTAAAAAAAACAAACAAACAAAAAAAGCAAAAGTATAGTAAAGCATAGGTATAGGAAAGCGGGAGATGATGGCCCAAGTGTGAGGACCCTGATTCCATGTGGGAGATCCTGAAGAAGCTTCCAGCAGCCTGGCCAAACCATTTGGGGAGTGAATCACTGGATGGAAGACCTTTCGCTTCCCCTCTCTCAACCCTGCCTTTAAAATAGATTCTTTAAAGATGTCTCTTAAAACAATACCTTGGAGCTAGCACTGTTGGTTAGCGGTTAACAGGGTATATGGGTGCTGGTTCGAGCTCCAGCTGTTCCACTTGTGGTCCAACTCCGTGTAAAGTCTTGGAAAGCAATGGAAGATAGCCCTAAATGCTTGGGTCCCTGCACCCACGTGAAGGATCCAATAAAGCTCTGACTCCAGCCTGGGCCTAGCCGGCCCCAGCTGTTGCGACTACTTAGGAAATGAAGTAATGAATGGAAGATCTTGCCTTCCCTCTATCTGCAGTTCAGCATAAATCTTAAAAACAACTCCCCCTCTCCACCCACCCACCCCCCAAAAACCTGAATAACTAGTTCAAGAACAGTTAATTTGTGGCCAAGTTCTAAACTGCAGCTTTATGAGCAGGCTCAGTCACTGGAGAGAGAAAGAAGTTCTAAGAAGCCACGTGAATTTTATCTGGGCAATAACGTAGCTGCTCCTGAACTCTGCCAGGACACTTTAGGACTCTGCAAAGAGGCTAATGTAGAGAACAGGTGGATGAGACTAGAAGCATAAACCATCCCACTCCGACCTCGCTCCATGGATCCGGAGCAGCAGGCACTGTGTTGAGCCAGGAGCTGGATCCACGTTTCCCGGGCCGTCCCCCAGAACTCCGCCTGTTTCTACTGAGACGTGAAGAGCACGCACCTGGAGGCTCTTGGCCTTCTGGGGACCACAAATGATTCCACAAATGCTGTGAAAGCCAACAACCCTCCCCCAAGACAGACAGGTGCAGGATAGTTCACCTACGATCTTAACGAGGCACATCCCCAGGTTTTAGTTCTGTCATCTCTAAATGATTCCTATTAAGAATAAAGAAAATCCACAAAGAAACAGACCAACAAAATAAATAAATAAATACAGAACTCCACATGCTGCGATGGTGCAAGCCAGAAAGAGAACACAGTGGCTGGGTAATAAGAGTTCAACAAAACTGCAATTCGGGAAGCTGCATACCAAATCAAAGCTATGCAGAGGGCTGCCTGGGCGGCTCTGTCCTTGCTAACTCCCAGAGAAAGGCCTCCGTGAAGCATGGTGCTGGGGTTTAAGGGGCAGGATAGGTCAGGACGCAAAGCTGTAACCACCACCTGGGTCGCGGGGAGTTGGCTGAACCAAGGGGCTGCCCCGTTCTGAGCCGTAGTCACGGAGGACTTTCAGTTCGCTGCCTCAGGGCCAGCAATGCAAAGCACAGCGGGGCCTCGTGAAGGCTGAGGCCGGGGACCCTGCAGAAAGCACCTCCTCTGGGTTCTGGGTCTTCAAAAGCCCCCGCACCGAATCCCACGACCTCAAACAAGCTACTTACCCTCTCTAAGCCTCTGTTTTAAAATGCAACACTTGGAAATCTGCAAGACACTTTCCCCCGTCCCCTAGGAGTTCTACCCTCCGCACCCCGAGATGACCTCTACCTCCCGGCCGGACCGGGGAGGAGGCGGGACTTACCCGGAGGAGCGCGCGGGCCGCGCGGGAGCTCACATGCCCGGGGGCTGGCCTAGGGGGCTGGCCGGCGAGGGGCGGCTCCGGGCGTGACAGCGGCACCCAGGAAGTGGCGGCGAGGGCTCGCGCGCGCATCCCGGGGGCCCCGCCGCCCCGCCCGGCGACACACGGCGCGGAGTCGCGGCAGCCGCTCTCGCTCTCCCGACCCGGAGCTGCGACGGGGGCTGGTGAAGGGCGCACACTCAGCCGACGCCGGCCGAGGGCCCCGGGGGTACCCCGAGGCAGGCAGCAGAGGACGCGGGCGACGCCGCTGCACCGGCTGGGCCACAGCGGAAGGAGCGGCGGCGGATCGCCAGGGAGACCCGTCCCAGCGGCCCTCGCGGCGCGCCGGAAGCGGCCGGCGGCGCGTGACTGCGCGCGACCTCCCGCGCAAGCGCACCAGCCGCCCTGTCCGGGCCGTGGGGCGGGCCCGGAGGTCGGGGCGGACGGGCTGCTTCCGGCCGGAGCTCTGGGGCCCGGCGGGAAGCGCTGGCGGCTGACGGAGGGATAAGCGGGCCGCCCGGCTGTCGGGCACTGCCGTGGGGAGTTCGGTGACAGGGGTGAGGCCCCGCCCTACCGATGCCACAGCCCGGCGTTCACCGCAAGCCTCAGAACAAGGTGGACACCTGCTAATACTGCGTCAAGCCCCGCTTCTCACCCGTGATCGGCTCCCGCTGACCCGCCGAGTAACTCAAGCAGAACTGAAGGAATGCATGAAGAGGCTCTGGGATCAGGGATTTGTCGTCAGTGCCGCATCTTAGAAACCTCCATGCGCACCCCTGGTTTCCTTGCAAATATGTCTCCAATCACCTGCTTCCTTCCCCCTATGCCAGTCACCAGCCTCCTAGCCACTGCCAGGCCTCGACCTGGACTTAGTTCTTACCTCCACCCTTGTCCCTGATTGGTTTTGGTGGGATCACTCCCTCCTGAAAACCCTCTGGTGTCTTCTGCACTTGGAGTGAAACTCAAACTTAGCTTGACCAAGACTTAGTCGGGTTTGGCCCTTGATTTTGCCTGTCCCTGGCAAGCTTTGTAACACGCCGTCTTGGTCAGAGCAGCGGCTTTGTGGTGCGCCTCCCTACCACAAACAGGCCGTGTTCAGCATGTAGAGTAACAGATCACGTTGCTCAGGAGCACTTCAACAGCTGATTTATTTCAGTGAATGGCACCACCATCCAGTGGGTGGCTCGGTGCTCAAGCCAGAGATGGAGGAATTATCCTTGGCTCTGTCACATCCAGTCCATCAGCAAGGCCTGCGGAGATGGAGCCTGACCCTCCCTCCTCACCACCTCCCGTTACCGCAGCTGTCTCACTTCCTGCAGACTCATCCTTGAACTGCGCTCCTCACACAGCATTCACCCCTTTTCCTTGCTTGAAATCCTTCAGTAGTTTCCTCTTACCCTCAAATTAACATCCAAATGACATATAGCCCATGAGACTAGGCTGCTTTTCTCTCCAGATTTAGGGTCATCTCTTGGAAAAATGGACTTTATTCTACCCTACAACCGAAGAACGAAACTGCAGATCTGATCATGTCATTCCAAAAAAAAAAAATTGTAATGG
The DNA here is from genome assembly GCF_030435755.1 of Ochotona princeps. Classification (NCBI taxonomy): domain Eukaryota; kingdom Metazoa; phylum Chordata; class Mammalia; order Lagomorpha; family Ochotonidae; genus Ochotona; species Ochotona princeps. The sequence continues at coordinate 23,364,966 of NC_080850.1, forward strand.
TTGCTGAATGCCCCTGGAGTGGTGCTGGAATCCTGTCTATGCCTTCCTATGATTTCATCTTTGCTTTTTTCAAAGACTTTTTAAAAATTACATATTTTTTTAATTTTGAATTTTTGAATTATGTGTTACAATTTCATATAGACTGGGATTTACCCCCCCAACTCCCACCCCTGACAGATTTTTCCCATTTTACAACAGTGGTATAATCCTTCATAAGGAATTATAATTTCATCAGTCTCTTATTTAAGTGTACCCCAACATTGCTGGTACAATGTCAGGCAGCCCAGCATCCCGTTGGCTACACTTATCCTACAGTTTCATTGGGAATCCATCTTTTGAAAGACTTCTTCTCATGATCACTCCACTTCTTTGTTTTCACACATCTCCAGAAAGTTCATTAAAAAATGTGTTAGGAAAAATTGCATGGAGTTTTAAAAAAAAAGTTCCACCACAATAAACATTTCCAACTTCCATAAACTTTCTGAGGACCCTTGTATTTTCTTAGATGCCATGGATTCTAATTTAATCTTTAAGGGTCAGCTTGAATACTGTCTTCTGTGAAGTACATGGCTCATCTGTGGCTCACTTCTGTAACCTGTGTGCTTGTATATCTGAGGCAGGGTTTGTCTTCCATTTCCCAGTAAGGCCTTCCGTGGTATGCAGTTTACTCCACTCATCAATGGATGGCTGACATCAAACCCAGTGCTTACTACTTGAGGGACACCATGGATGGATGGATGGATGGATGGAGGTGGGAGGGAAAATCTCCCTTTGGAAAGGGGCAGTCACAGCGAAAGGCCATAGGCACTGCTTTCCTTTGAGCACTCAAAATGCCTGATTTACCAAAATTGCTACTGCTCAATCATGTTTTCTTGAAAAACTCATTAAGGGGATAATATTTTAAAATTGTAATGCCTATAACAGCAGACAAACACATTCTTACAAGACCTTACTCTTGGGCTTGCACGATAGTGTAATGGTTAAGGTCCTCGCCTTGAACGTGCCAGGATCTCATATGGGCGCCGGTTCTAATTCCAGCAGCCCCACTTCTCATCCAGGTTCCTGCCTGTGGCCCCCAAGACTTTGGGACCCTGCACCCGCGTGGGAGACCCGGAGGAGGCTCCTGGCTTCAGATTGGCTCAGCTCCAGCCATTGCGGCCGCTTGGGGAGTGAATCATCAGAGGGAAGATCTTCCTCTCTGTCTCTCCTCTCTGTATATCTGCCTTTCCAATAAAAAATAAATAAATCTTTAAGACCTTACTCTTAAAAAAGTGGAAGATAGCCCCTGCCATTCACATGGGAGACTTGAATGAACCTCCTGGCTCCTGGCTTTAGCTTGGCCCAGCCCTGGCTGGTGTGGCCACCTGGGGAGTGAACCAGCTGAAGGAACATCTCTTTCAAATTAATAAATACACTCACTTAAAAAAATTAAATGTTTCTCTTACTGCTTAAATTTTCTAGTCAATCGTAACAAAAAGCACAGACTCATAATTGAATCCCAAGGCTGTCAACTTGATAAGCAAAAGCTGTCCGTACTGCCTTAGATGGTATTTTCAAAAGTAACTGTTCTTCCACAGTCCAGCCACCAGAGGGCATGGGCGGGCCACATGATACAGCATCAGGCAATGATTGACAAGTTTCCTAATGTAGTGAGATTGGGAGGGAATAGACATGGATGTGAGAGTTGTTCAAACAACTAGCCTAAAAATAATTGTTTATGGACAACCTAAATTATCTCCCATTACACATAATCTTTTCATTAGAGACTTTACAAACTGTTAATAACCACAGGCCATATAATCAACCTGGACAGACATGCTCTGGAAATGAGCCAGTGTTAGGGGTGTAATGAGCTATTAACATATTCACATATGCAATAACATACTCTGGCCATACACAACCACTGGCCAGAGGCTTTCTAAGAAGAAAGTATATGGCCCTATTCTTAACCTACTCAGCCAGGGTTCAGCACTCACTAGTCCCTTATTAGAGGACCTTGACTCTGCTCCCGATTCCCAGCCTCCCTGGGAGGGTGTGTGTACCTTGGAGGTAAAAATGATGGCTCACATGATTGGCTTCTTCTCACCCAACACAAGAGAGCTGGGCTGATCTAACCATGGCTATTGCAGGAATTTGTGGGAGTGAACCACAGATAGGAATTCTTTCTGAAAAACAAAATAAAATGTTATTTCTAGAAGAGAAAAAGGAAGCTCAGAATAAGTGATTGGGGCTGGCATTGTGGTACAGTGGGCTAAACCCTTGCCAGTGATATTGGCAATCTATATGAGCACAACCTTGAATCCTGGGTGCTCCACTTTGAATCCAGCTCTGTTAATACACCAAACAGCCCAAGTCTTTGGGCCTCTGCACCCATGTGGGTGACCTGGATGGAGTTCCAGGCTCCTGGTTTACACCAGGATTGACAGACTTCAGAGTGAGCCAGCAGAACGGAAGTTCTTCCCCCCTCTAAGTAACTCTTTCAAATAAACCTATCTTTAAAACATTAGCGGTAAATGTCATTTGAAGTGGAGACTACAGGAGCCCTTGGAAGAAAGTGGAGGATTTTTGTAGTAAGTTGCAAAGCACAAAGTACCTGGAAGGAAGGAGGAAGGAGTTAGACTTGGATGGGGCTTGGAGTAAATCCTGGCAGAACATCAAGTGCTGTAGTACTGAAAAAACGCCCATTTGAGAACACAGAACCACCATGGCTACTGAATCAATCAAAAGATGTGAAGGTAGATGCTCTTAAGATCTTGTAGCCTACACTATTAATTTTGAACTTTACCTGAAAAATACTAGAGAACCACTGAACAAGCAACCTGGGTCAATTTATCAGTAACATAACTGATAACTAATAACTAATATGAAGGCTGGGTTTAGAGAAGCAAGTAAACTACGTGAGGCTGGTATAGTCCTGAAACGAAATAATGAGCGTTGAGATACTGAATTTGAGAGACACCTACAAGACAGATAAAATTTGGTGTGGGAGTTGAACATGATGGTAATTTCTGGCACAAGTGATCAGGTCATATGAAGATCAATAGAGGTTAACAGGGAAGGGAAGTTGAGTGTGTGTGTCACGTGGCAAGTGGCAAAGTTATGCAAGAAAAAAAGCTCTGGAAATGAACAGAACAGATCTCCTTGTTGGCTGGAAAGGTAAGGCAAGACATCGGTTTTGGCACATAGACAGTAAGGTGACTGAAGCCACAGGTGTGGATGTGGCTATCCAGAGAAAGCTGTTAATATAGGGTGTTCAAAGCACAGGGGCCCGTGAAGGAATCCTAATGCTGAGTGTAAACCTCCATATGTGGATATTTCTAGAACAGCCCTACTCTCAGCAATCTCAACTCTGTTTGCAAACAAATAAGCAAGACGTAAGCACTGACAGGACAGGCGGGAGGCCGAGCCCTGATGTGGGAGCATGCCTGCTGAGTGCCCTGCACAGAGCCCTGGACCCCAGGGGCCATGTGGAGACACGATGCACACAGAATGGGGAGCGGCAGGCCACTCTTGGGCCTCTTCAGTCTAACTTCATTCTGCAGGCTGAATACTCAAGGACTAAAAACTGGGCTTCACCCTGTCTCTAGTCTAAGAGGGCTGAGAGAGGGCCAGAAGCTGCATGGCCAATACAGACAGGAGGCAGCTGAGGTCAACTGCTCAAATGTAGCTCAGATTTGGGTTTTCTGAACCTGATATGTCATAGGTATAGGTGAAGAGTTGGAAGGGCCTCAAACTGTATCTTACTGTATGATTTTTTTTAAATAGCTATTTATTTTTTTATTTGAAAGAGTTACAGAGGGAGAGACAGATCAATCGTCCATCCACTGGTTCACTCCCCAAATGGCTGCAGTGGCTGGGCCAGTCTAAGCCAGGAGCCAGGAGCCTCTTCTGGGTCCAAAGGACTTGGGCCATCTTCCCCTGCTTTTCCAAGCCAATAGCAGAAAAAGTGAATTGGAAATGCAGCAGCCAGGACTCAGAGCAGCAGCTATATGGAATGCTGTCATCACAGGCAGCTACTTTACCCACCACGCCTCAGCACTGGTCCAATAACTAGGATTCTTTATTCTGTGTGTCTATGAAGACAAATCCTTTTAAGTAGGAAGAAAAATTAATGATGTAATCATTCCAAATGTAAAGAGATGGTATTTAAAAATGTGCTGGTACCTAAATAGTGTCCCTCCCCTTGCACTTAAATAATTTAGAAACAGAGAAATGTTTTATTAAATATCAATTTATTGGAGACAAAAGAAATGGCATTTCCATGTTTCAACATACAAAGAAGATATTACATAACAGCACACACATACCTTCCAGTAAAAAGGATCCACTGACCAATTCCCCTCTCCCCCAGTAGGCTGCAAGCCGTCATTAATTCATCCCGCTCGCATAGAGTTATGCAAAGACTTACATGACCATCAAGGCACTTGTTTGGATTAAAAAAAATATACCATATAAAATACATCCCTAAAAGTCAGCAGCCTTGATAAGCAGAGATATGGCAGCATATTTTTGAGGTGACTAGAAAGACTGAATTTTTAATTTGAATCCCTTGTCACCCTGACATTGTCTTGATTTGTATACAAAGTTATATAGGAGACCAAAACAAGAGGCTGGTTACTGATGGGCGTGTGTACAAGCACTGTCCTGAGCGATAGCAGCCAGGGCGGATTCAGGGCCCGAACCACAGCTCCCCAGCGGACGGGCACTGCAAAGCAAGGGCTCTGTGATTCCAAGGATTTTATTCTTTTAGGGATGAGGCATGGAATAGAGGAAGAGAATCATCCCCAAATAAGTTTATACAGTTAAAAGCTCTTTCTGTTCAGTTAAAAAGTTTCTGGCTCAGGCTACTTATAAATACAGCATCTCTACTAAAGCTACTTAGAGTCCTTTATTATCCCAGTTTTCAGAATTCACCACATTCTTCCAATCTTATATCACTAACATAAAAAATTAAGTAAACACCAAATGATTCACTATTTAATATAATGCTTATTTTCTAAGTGTTTTAGCATACTTACTTTAAAATCTCACTTGCAAAAAAAATTCTTTAAATAGTCCCTATCAGGGTAAAAAAAAAAAATTTTTTTTTATTCTCCTTCAGTCTCACATCGAAATTCTCCAGTCCAAGTTAGCTAAAAATACTTTTATACTTGATCTTAGTTAAAAGCCTAAGAAGCAATAAAAAAAAGCCTTTAAAACCTTAAAAATTTATTTTTAACATTTAGTATTCCAACAGCACTTTAACACCTAAGCTACAACAAACCAGCTGGTGTATCATCCTGCGCTGCTCCATTTTAATTTTCATTGCAATTAGCACCCAAATTTTCTATCACCTAAAATCTATACAAAAGAGGGAGTGGGCCCAGCACAATAGCCTAGTGGCTACAGTCCTCGCCGTGCAAGTTCTATGATCCAATATGGGTGCCAGTTCTAATCCTGGTGACCCCGCCTCCCATCTAGCTCCCTGCTTGTGGCCTGGGAAAGCAGTCAAGAATATCCCAAAACCTAGGGACCCTGCACCTGTGCAGGAGACCCCGAAGAAACTCCGCCTGTTGCAGTCACTTGGGGAGTGAATCAGTGGATGGAAGATACTTTTCTCCATCTCTCCTTCTCTTTGTATATCTGATTTTCCAATAAAAAGATAAAAATAAATCTTAACAAAAGAGGGAGTAATAAAGGCCAAATTTGCTTGAAATGTAACAGCTTTCTATATCAATTTTTTTTTAATACTTTTTAATCCCAGTTTTGAAAAAAGGCATCAGGAGCTAGTATTTGTGAGGTGGGTTAAGCTGCTGCCTGCGGCACCCACATCCCATATAAGAATTAGTTCTTGTCTGCGCTGCTCCACTTCCAATCCAGCACCCTGCTGATGTCCTGGAAAAAGCAGTGGAAAGTGGCCCAAATGTGCGGGGTCTCTGCCACCTACATGAGAAAGTTCTGACTCCTGGTTTCAGCTGGGACCACCCTTTGATGTTACAGCCATCTGAGGAGTCAATCAGTGACAAAAGATCTCTCTCTGTGACTTTCAAAAAAGTAATAAATCTTTAAAAAAACAAACCATATCACTAGAATAAATGAAACATCAGCAGGGAAGAAACAGAAAATTCAAATAAAATTAATTCCTATCAATCAGATTTTAACCGTTTTTCTGTGGAATCCTTTCCTGGCATACATCATGGGCATCATGTCCTCTTGCTTAGATCTCCTCAGCTCAACGTCCCACTGAATCCCTCCTAAGTGCCCCACTTGCTACCTGAGAGACTTATTATACAGTACCGGATTTAGTAACATAGTACCAGTACCTAGCCCAGGGTGCCTGACTCCTGGATAGGTTCTTAGAAATTTCTCAAGTAATACCTTCATGAACGCAAAGAGAATCTATGGCTCATTCATGGCAACAGAAGGAAACAACATCCTAGGAACATTAGTAAGAGTTATAGGATTTGAATTTCTTCCCACAAAATGCACTGAGGCTCTTTTCTTACTTTTATATCAGTGCAATTATACGCTAATCAATTATATTAGTATCATTAATAATTCTGGCCACATGTTCTTAAACGACAAATTATTAGGAGATAACAGGCATGGTGGCATAATGGGCTAAGCCACCTTTTGGAACACCACCATCCCAAATCTGAGTGCTGGCTACTCTGCTTTCTATTCAGCTCCCTGCTAATGCACCTGGAGAGCAGCAAATGATGGCTTGAGCACTTGACTTCCTGGTACCCATATAAGACCCAGAAGGAGTTCCTGGCTTCTGTTTTTGGCCCAAACTAGCTTAGGCCACTGCAGCCATATGGAGGGTAAATCGGAAAATGCAACATCTCTCTCTCCTCTCTATCACTCTTCCAAATTTCCCCTGCCTCCCAAATAAGCAAACACATCTTTTAAAAAAAATTACTAGAGACTGATTTATTAATCTTTTAAAAATATAGTCATTAGCACAATTTTCTTAAAACTGTGTGTGTGTGTGTGTGTGTGTGTGTGTTTGAAAGGCAGACTTTTACAGAGAAAGAAGGCAAAACAAAGAGATGGTCATCCACGTGCTGGCTGACTCCCCAGAAGGCTGCAGTGGCCAGCGCTGAGCTGATCCAAAGCAGGAGCCAAGGGCTTCCTCTAAGTCCCTCAGTTGGACATAGGGTCCCAAGGACTGGCCATCCTCCACTGGCCATGAAGAGAGAGCTGGATTGGAAGCAGAGCAGCCAGAACATGAAGCAATATCCATTTGGGATGCCGATTGCAAAGGGGCAGGGGGAGGATTAGCTTGCTGTGCCACCATGCCGGCCCCAACACTAAAACAATCTGATGAGTTCATCTATCATCCATGCATTTTTTTAAAGATTTATTCATTTTATTGCAGTCAGATATACACAGAGGAGGAGAGACAGAGAGGAAGATCTTCCGTCCGATGATTCACTCCCCAAGTGAGCCGCAACGGGCCGGTACGCACCGATCCAAAGCCGAAGCAGGGAACCTCTTCCGGGTCTCCCACGCGGGTGCAGGGTCCCAATGCATTGGGCCATCCTCGACTGCTTTCCCAGGCCACAAGCAGGGAGCTGGATGGGAAGTGGAGCTGCCGGGATTAGAACCGGCGCCCATATGGGATCCCGGGGCGTTCAAGGCGAGGACTTTAGCTGCTAGGCCATGCCGCCAGGCCCCATTCATGCATTTTTAAAGTTTATCATCTTGTACACTGAGCATGAAATTTTGGCATCAGTGTCTACTCTTGTTTCACGCTAAGTCAGAATAAGTTGTACCTTGCTTACATCTGGTGTGCCTTCAAAAAGGAAAGGAAAGATCAACTGGAAACCCGTCCGGCAGCCTGCCCTAGCAGCCCAGTCAGCAGCTGCTCGGTGCTACAGAGCAGGGCCTTTCTCACCAGCCAAGGTTTTGCCCTGTACTACCGTGTGCTCCTCAGCCCTCAATGTCTGCCTGAATCTGCCACTTTGCTCTCCTTGAAACAGAACCCAGTTATGACCTTGTTCTCAAATATAGGTGTAGCTTCTGGTTCTGATCGCTCACTCTCAGGTGGGGCTGAACAGGGAATGGATCCTATGCAACTGGTTCCCTCCTCTTCTCCCTCTACTGGGTCACAAGCTCTTTATATTTATCTGCTCCCTTCTGCTCCTTCAAGTGCTCTCCTACATCTGCTTGTGCACTGGCCCACTGCACTACTCTGATTAGAACACATTTGGAAGTTAAGTATGGTTGAAAGAGTTTCAGCTCTGAGCAGTATACACATTGTACTTCAGCTAAATGATAGCTATTTTAAGATACTCAAATTTTTGTATATTTGTCAATAAGCAACAAGGAAATGCTTTATTTACACTAAAAAACTTAGGGTAAGGTACTTTTATATCAACAAAGTTTTCAATGTATCTCCTAATAAACTGAAGTCCAAGCCTTGTGCAAGGAAGCAAATGAAAACATTCCTATTGTTATTGGTGCACTAGGCTCAGCAAAGTTCCAGGTGTGATTGCTTTAAATGCCAGCAATCAAAGCCACTTTAACAACGTGCAAGTACAGACAGGCTTCAACCCAGAGAGGGTAAATGTCAATTCTAGTTAAATCTTCAAGAGTTTTGCAAATGGCTCCTAAAAACAGAATCACTTAATCCAATTAGATGGGACAGGTCAAACTAGAATGCAATTCAAGAATTTGTTAATTGTATGCATAAAGCTCCAGAATTGTTTAAGAGCTCATATGGACACAAACCTTAAGCAAAGATCAACTTTTGTTACTACTTCCTTCTGAGGGACTCCTCTAAATTCTTGACTTGACTAAAATTCTTTTGCTGTGCCAGTATTAGAGGAATTATAAGGCTTGTATTAAATATGCACTGATATCTTTCAATGTCACATAAAAGTGTTCCCTAGTCCCAAAACGAGTTAAAAGCCATCACTGTCAATAATTATTGTATTTCAAAAGGATGCATGGCAGTAAACTTTGTTTTCATAAAATATCTACAAATTATGGATAAATTTTGAAAACGCTGTCACTTCTGTGTACTCTTTTCCATTGGTTACAGTTTTTCTTACAGCATCTTCTAGTTGGGGGAAAAAGTATCAATCTCCAGAAGACTTTTGCTAAAATCTATAGAGAGAAACAAAAATAAATTTCCTGCTAAGAATGCTGGTTTTTTTTTAAGTTCTGGGTTTAATTTTTAATTTTTTTAAAAAAAAGTTTGAGAGGCAGAGACAGAGACAGAGCTAGAACTCCTATCCACTGCTTAACTCCCCAAATGGCATCTTATCTGGCAGCAGGCGGGCCAAGGCCAAAGCAGGGAGACAGAAACAGCCAGGGGATCAACCATCACCACTGGTTCCCAGGCTACATGTTAGCAGGAGTCAGGAGCTACAGGCAGGAATTGCCCCCAGCCACTCTGCTTTGAGATGCTGATGTCTTCACTGCCAGGCCAGATGCCAGCCCTAGTGAATCAATTCTTAAGGGAAACTGTAAGTCATTTCTTTCAGCAATCTGTCTGTGACGGTTTGGTTTCAGTTCACTTTTCAAAAATGTTGTTCAAAACTGCTGAAGCGTCCCCCCCACTTGTCTGGTTGGGCTGTCACCGACAGACCAGGTTAGGACAGAATCCGTGGGAAGACACTAAAATAACTGAAAGGTAAGGCAACCTTAATGAAAGAATTCTTCAGAAGCAAGAATATAGAAAAACACAAGGATGTCTGCCACTGTCTTCTTTCTCACTCTGAAGAGTTCTTTGTTTACCTTTTATCCTACATAAAAAGGCATGCCCACAACTGTATCACAAAGGAGGCTGTGTATAATGCAAAGCCCAATGTCAAGACAGCACAAACCTATCTTGTCATCAGAGCCTTGTGCCATAGCTCCCAGCCTGAAAGAGCAGGAGTGCGGTTTTCCTACAGAAAGCCAGAGATCCTACTGCACCCTGAGAAGCAAAACTTGGGAACAGAGTAGCACAATTAAGAACAAACTTGTCTTGTTACAACCTTGTGTTCCAGAAGGCTCTTGACCTGCTAGTACAAGGGCAGGGGCAACATTCTTTCCCACCTCTTTTTCATCATTCTCCACAGCCACGTAAAGGCGAGGCAGCTTAGTACTTCTAAAGCGAATCTCAACTTCCCTTTTACCTCCTGGAGAAGGAAGAGTCCAAGAGTAATACAGCACCTCAAAAAAAGTTGGTAAATATGGTTTAGGGTTACTGCATTCATGGATATTTTCTACTTACAAGAAAGCTTGAAACCACAATGTTTTTGTTTGGATTCTGCTCAACTATAAGCTCGAATACATTTGAGTGTAAGCAAAGGCCTTTGTTTTCAAAGGAAGAATAATGTCTAGCCAACAGGTTAATAAGTGTTGCATACTTTAAATTTTAACTGTCAACTAGACATCATTTTCGCTTCCATCCATATTATCACTGGCCAGGCTCAGACCATTGGGGATACATGTTGCTTTCTGTTTCTGACATTCTTCTGCAAAAGCCACAGCTTCATACACACTATAGAAGAGCAGGTTTTCTTCTTCCTTTTTGCAGTATTCTCCCCTGGCTAGGGAATCCCTCACAGAGGGATTGCACTGAGCCAGCAGGACCTGGATACCAATGGCTTCATAATCTCTGCGAACTTCTTTCAGCGTATGGATGCCTGCTGTATCTAAAAACTGTATTGCACTGCAGTCAATCACGACAGTATGCAGCTCCTGCAGATCTGGGGAAAGGTGCGCTGAAACTTCATCCTGTACACTCCCAAGGTTCACTGCTCCCTCTCGGAGCTTTCTTTTGGCTGCCTTCTTCTCAGCTGCCTTTACTAAGACTGGGTTCAGAGTTTTTTTGTATAATGCACTCTTAAAGCACTCTTTGTTTATGTAGTAGAGAGGTGCTACAAAGCGGAAAATCTTGATACCTGGCTTCGTCTGAAGGTTCTTGTAAGCAGATGTGGATTCAAAGGTTTCAGATTCTTTCACCAAGCCAAGCAAGGAAGCCTTGGGCTTCTGGGTCCGCAGGATGACGCAGAACATAGAAAAACACACCCCAATAAGCAGGCCAATTTCAGTACTTAGCAGTGCAGAGGACAGCATAGTGACAAACCAGATAACGGTATCCATCTTGCTAACCCTCCACATCTTGGGCAGGTCCCTAAATTTAAGAAAGGCTCCCCGCAGATTCACAATTGTGATCACACCAAGGACACATTTCTGAAGGGAATAGAATAAAGGAGCGATTACCAAAAGGATCAACAAAAGAACAAGGGCTGTTACCACGCTGGAAATTTGAGTCTGGCAGCCTGTTGATTCTTTAACTAATGTCTTTGCCAGAGCTGCACTAGTAGTAATGCAGTGGAAAAAGGACGGGATGATATTGCAAAAGCCAATGGCATACATCTCCTGATTCGCTTTGACTGTGTAGCCATGTTTCTTGGCAAACATCTCAGAAAGTGATACAGTGATGGCAAAACCAATGATGGAAATAGCTATTGCATCTCCAGCCACGTTGGGAATGAGCTTCCAGTCTGGTGCTTTGGGTAGCATAAACCCAGTGGGAATATGTCCAGCTATACTAGAATTGTGTTTCTGGTTTAGTTGTCCAAAATGAGAAGCTGACGTGGCTGCCACAACAACAATGAGTTCAGTAGGAATTGGTGCCTTTAGCTTGGCCTTGAAGTGCTCATTGAGTTCTTTGGTTGGCAAAAGAACCAGAAGGCATAAGAGGCTGGTGATGAGGTCACAGATATTGGTATGATGGATGTTTTTGAAGACATTGATCCAGGTAGTGATGAGTGAGCCCACACCATGACTCCGAGGGAGGCGGAGCCCAAGGAGATATTTGACCTGAGATGTAAGAATAGTGAAGGAGGCACCAGTAACAAATCCACTCAGCAAGGCATCTGAGAGGTAGACAGAGATAAAGCCCACTTGAAAGAAGCCCATCACTACCTGGAAGGAAAGATATAAACAGATATAAGAAGATACATCTTAAACATAAATAAGATATTAAAAATATAAATACAAATGGAAAAACAGCTTCTAAACTTTGCATTATCCGGATCTTTCTGGCATGGAGACACATCATCAGAATGATAAAGAACACTAGAGCTAGGGTGGAGTCCAGATAAGTCTGAGCAGTGGCGCAGGTGACTGGATCTCCCATTATGTGGTTGTGGCTGGGGGTACCCATGCTGGCCCAGGCTTCCGCTGGGCATCCTAGCTCCCCATCTACCACTGCTAAGCTGGGGCAGGGTCCTCCTGGGCTGTGGGCAGCCAGAGCTCACCATGGGGTGCCGGGCTCTGCCTGCTGGCTGCCCGATAGTGAGCTCTGGGATCTTGGGGGTATAGAATTATTGCCTAGGGACATCCATGGATAAGGCCATTGTATGTGTAGGTGAGGAATGAATCCTGACGGACACCCAATGACAGGGCCACTGTACTTGCAGTTAAGTGAGGGGATTGAAACTTGGTGGTTCAGAGGGGAAAGGCCTGAAGATCTTTATGAGTCAGACTGATGTGCAATGCAAGACTGGGCTAGACTCCAGCACCCATTAGAGCTTGTAAGAACCAGGGTGGGTATAGGATGGACTGGGCTAGGTATCTGTTCCTGCTGAGCCATGCATGAGCTGTATCTGGGTATAGACTAAGCTTGGCTGGGCTGGGCTACAGCCCCCAACAGTCAGAACCAAAATGGGTGAAGGATGGTCAGGAAAAGCTACTGTTTCTGCTAGGACATGAGGTAGACTAAGTAGGCCTGGGCCACGGACCCACTGGTGTGTGCGAGATCTGGCACTGGGAGAGGTTCTGATGGAGGAGCTGGGCAACTCCTCTGTTGGGATGCAGTCCCTGCACGTAAGCACAAGAACCGAGAAAGGGAACAGCCCAGACCAGGCCAGGTTATGGTACCCACAGGTTTACCTTTGGCTCAGGTCTGGTGCAAGCCAGACTAGGCCAGTTCATATCACCTACTGGCAAATCCGAGAGTCAGAATGGTGTGTGGGTCACGCCAGGCTGGGCCGCAATATCAGTCAGTCCACATTAAGGCCTGGACTGGGGGCTGGCTGGGCTGATTATGATGTGGTCCCCACCAGCACGAGCTGGAATTGGGGTGGCGTGGCCAGGCCAGGCCAGGCTACAGCACCCACTAGCAAATGCCGAGATGTGGTGGGTTATATCAGACTGGGCTGCAGTGCTCAACCAGCACATGTGAGACCTGGGGGAAAGTGGGTGAACCCAATGGAGGGCTGCAGGGAGCTCCCCTGCTGGGCCACTATTCCCACTGGTGAGTGTGAGAGCTGGGATTGAGGGCAGACCAGGCAAGGCAGGGCTACAACATCTGGTGGCCTGCATTTAAACTGAATTAGGGACAAGCCAGGCTGGGTGGACTGTACCTACTGGTACATGCATTAGCCAGAGGGGGTGAGGGTTGGTTAGGCCTTGCCACACCATCAGCTGGGAGATGCTGACACAGGAGGAAAACTAAACTGCAGTATCACCTGGATTTGGGAGTGCACCAGTAGGGAAACAGTGGGCACCTCCCTCTTGGGTTGCCATTCCCACTGGTAAATATGAGAAACAGAACTGGGACAGGCATGGCTAGACAGAGAGTGGCAACTACCAGCACATGTATGGGCTGAATAGTGGGGTTATTGGGTTGAACTAGGCTACAATGCCCATTGACATGTATGAGAGCTAAATGAAATGTGGGACAGCCTGAACCAGTCTGCTGTACATACTGGCAAGCATGGGAACCAGGGCAGGGAGTGGGCCTGGTGGGGGTTGTTGCAGGTTGCTCTGACTAGGCTTCAGCTCCCATTAGTTTGCGTAGGGGCAAAGTGTGCAGTGGGCAGGATTCGGCTGGACTGCAACACCCATTAGTTTGCATAGAAAACAGGGCTGGAAGACAAATGACCCAGCAATTGTGACTAATAGTGTGCACATAGGCCAATTTGGGAGAGGGACTATGGCAGACCCTTTGTTGGCAAGCACACACAAGAATCAGGTCTGGGATAACCTCAGATGAAATTTCTTTGGGAATCCCCCCAACTGAACCACTGGACTCAGAACTTCAACCATGGAGGAAATCGCAGATTCCATGGTCTGACTGTGGAATGCACGTGTCAGAGCTGAGCCTCCTCAGTGGCTTGGAGCAATGGACAGCATATCTAGGCACACATGGAGGATATGGCAGTACAAAGGAGCCTGCAGGACACCTGGTGCCATAACAGGATGAAGGACAGAACAAATTGATCATCTACCCCAGCCATGTGTTGGCAGTGAATACCCGGGAAAATAGAGACTCTAAGGTGGACTATGTCAGCCAGGGGAGTCCGGAGAGTTTTATCATGTTTGGAGTGGAAAGATTGGCAGCAATTCAGAACTGCTGAACTACCAAAACCACTTGAGCAGGACCCTCAGCGCATGCCCCACATCTGGGACCCTGGGATGGTTGGGAGGCTGGGTGGGGCTTCTCCCCTTATTTCTCCCCTCTCCCCAGATACAGGAACATGAAAAGAGAATGTCAAAACAATGGTTTCACCCACTTTCCTCTAGCACTTGGCCCTTTATACCCTAATCAAATATGTAAAGATTATCAAAAATAAACTTTATACAGAATATCAGAGCTAGAAAAATGCACTTACAGACCAATCTTCATTTTACAAAGACAGGAAATTGATGCTTATAGGGCTAAGCAACTCACCCAAACTCACAGTTCATTCACTGGCTTCAACTGAACCGGAATTTAGGACTTTTAACTTTCCATGCAACTTAAACTAAAATTAGGCTCTGTAAGGCTGTTTCATAAAACAACAAAAACAAAAAAACTTTCAAGAATTTATAAGAAAACCAAATCTCAAATTGGAAAAACTCCTCTAATTAAGAAACCATATATTTCCTCAAACATAACCGTTACTATGAAATCTAATTGTTTAAAAAAACCAGGTTCACATAAACTCCCCAAATGGCTGCAGCAGCGGAGTCAATCTGAAGGCAAGAGCTTATTTCTGGGTCTCACACATGGGTGTCAAGTTCCCAAGCTTTTGGGCCATTTTCCACTGCTTTCCCAGGCTATAAGCAGGGAGCTAGATCAGAAGTGGAGCTGCTGGACACAAGCCAGTGCTCATCTGGGATACTGGTGTTTGCAGGCAGAGGATTAGCCAGTTGAGCTATCATGCCAGGCCCAAGAATCACACTTTAACAATTATTGTAAGGGAGCCAGTCTTGTGGCATACTATATTAAGTTGCTCCCTGAAATGATGGTAGCACCCTATATGGGCACTGGAGTCCTGGTTTGAGTCCTGGATCTCTGCTTCTAATCCAATTCCCTGGTAATGGCATAGGAAAAGCAGCAGATGTCCCAAGAACTTAGGCCCATGACATACAAATGGGAGACCTGGATAAAGTCCTGGCTTCTGGCTTCGGTCTAACCAAGCCCAGCCCTGGTCATTACAGTCTCATGGAGAGTAAACAAGTGAATGGAAAACTCTTTCTCCCTCTCTTTCCCCACATCTACCTCTCTCTTTCAAACAGATAAACAAAAATCTTTTTAAAAAAATTACTGTAGGACTTAAACCTCCTGAAACTGTTCTCAGCCAGTGTACATGTGCTTATGCTACACTGCCTTTCCATTATCAACAATAATTCTGATTCCTCCAGAACAGCTTCTGCATTTCTGTGTCATTTTTCTTTCTCCCAGCTCCTCAGAATTCTATAGCCCTTTCCTTCCTCTTGGGAAGGCACAGATGTAAGTGGACCCTGAGAAATGCAGGTCACCTTCATTCCTTCGCCTACTAAGTACCAGCAAAGGAGCTACTCTTCCTGTCCTTATTTGGTCCAATGGCTGCAAGACAGGAGACATTTGGGGGTGAGTGGGTGGGGGCGGCACTGGTTCCTAGGTGCTAACAGGCAGGGCATGATGGCAATAGCTTATCTGGAAATCCATGGGAGTCCTGAAAATTTCATTTCTAATCCCTTTTCCCAGCTGATGTTATGAAATAGTGGTCCTCAACTTTTCCCCTCCACACCCAACAATGCAAGTGAACCAATATCTTTAGTAACAGTCACTCCTAGAGCAACATGTCTAAACGATGATGGGGGGAAACATGTAATTTGAAGAACTCCTGTATTCCTGTTCCAATCCCCATTCTATTTTCTACTTGCCTGACTGCTCATGTTGAATCTGTCAAAAACCATCCATGCTCAATCTCAACCTAATCTGCTATTTTCTGACATGTAAAAAAGTTGCAGAATGACTGACCTAGAGGTTAAGATGCCACTTAGAACACCCACATTCCTATCAGAAATGCTTGGGTCAGAGTTCTGGCTACCCTCAAGACTAGCTCCGGCTAATGCACACACTGCGGGAAGGCAGGTGATGGCTCAAGTGGTTGGGTCTCCGTCAACCCTGTGATCCCACCTGGATTAGGCTGCCCGCTCTTGGCTGTGACCCGGCCAGCACCAGCTCTTATAGGCATCTTGAGATCAAACCAGCAGGATAGGAGCTTTCTCTCTTTCCCTCCAATACTATTTGTTTTTCAAAAAATTGAAGAGCTATCTATAGTAGAAAGTCTAAGGATCACTTCTTATCTAAATTTTTACAAACAGATAATTAAAACATGATTGACTGAAACTCACCGGGTTAAGAGGCAACCAAAGGTTAGGTCAGAAAACCTAACCTTTGATTTTTGGCTTAAATGTTCACGTATCTCAAATATTCACTATGATCCCTAACATCTCTCACAGATATGATTTTTCATGAACAGTGATCACTTATGCAAGAAAAAAAAAAAAACAGGAAAAAACTGGAACAGTTTTTCTTACCTGATAAACTCCAGCCATAAATGTTACAGTGCTGCCAATTTTAATTGCATAGTAACTTTTGTTAGACATATCTGATGTGTGGTTTAATAATGTGCTCCCAACTGTAGAATTAGGGATAGTGTCAGGGAAAACTTTGTGCAGTTCTCGGTCAACTACTTCCCCAATCATAAGGCACAGTACTCCAAAAATTCCCACAGAGATATGACGTGAGGTTCCAAACAGGAAATAAATGATGCTGGCAAAAAAAGATGTGTACAGACCAAAGATAGGTTCTTGGCCAGCTAAAAGGGAATAAGCAATGGACTGGGGTACCAATAAGATGCCCACAATCAAGCCAGACATAAAATCTCCTAAAAGGTTTTTCTTTATATCATATTTTGGAAGCCACCGCAAAACAGGAAGGAAATCAAAAATCAAATTCTTTGCTTTGGCTCGACTGCAGTGGCAGTTCTTCTGTAGTTTTCTGATAACAAACTGCTTGAAGTTAGTATTTGATTTCTCCTGAGGTTCCATATGGATCCTAGAATAAGGTCTGCAGTGATCACTGGTCTCAAATTGCTTGTAGTCAGTACTCGATTCTTCTTGAGGCTCTGGATCGACCACAGATAGAAGCTGGTCATTTCCTTCAGCTGAGTCCCTAGGTGACAGGTCATGTTGCTCTTCATCTTCTGAAGACATTTCTGAAGAGAGACGGTTCAGTTTCTTACCCCAGAGAAAATATCAGTATCAACTGTGAAGTATATCTCAGTGTTCACATATACTAACAATTGTACTTGTTGTACACAAAGAATTAAGAAGAATTGTTTGGGGGCTGGTACCTTGTATGCAATTCCCTTCATCAGGCCTCAATTGTCTTGTTCAGGGTTAAGAAAGAACAAGATCCAAATCAGAACATAAACAGCTAAGTCACAGCATGTATCTGGCTCAGTATAAGAATTCTCCTATACTGAGAACCAATCATTGAGGATTTGTCTTCAAATCTGGCTGAGCCTTCCATGCAATCTTTTTCCCCAGAAAATATATCAGGGCAGCCTTTCTACTCCTTTCTATATGCTACCTTTTCAGGTGCATAGCAATATAGAACTACTCCCAAATCTTCTCCCCTAATAGAAGTCTCTGAGAAAGGAGCCAGTATGGTGGCATAGCAAGTTAATCCTTCACCTATGCACTGGCATCCCATTATGAGGACTAGTTGGTATCCCAGCGACTCCACTTCCAATCCAGTTTCCTGCTTATCAACTGGGAAAGCAGAGGAGGAGGATGGCTCAAGTCTTTGAGCCCTAGTACTCATGTGGGAGACCTGAAGAAGCTCCTGGTTTTTGGTTTCAGAATGGCTCAGCTCCACCCACTGCAGCCCTTTGGTGAGTGAAACAGAAATGGGAAACCTCTCTGTCTCTCCTTCTTTTTGTATAAATCTGCTTTTTCAATAAAAATAAAAATATTTTATTTTTAAAAAAGATTTATATTTATTTTTATTGCAAAGTCAGATATACAGAGAGGAGAGACAGAGAGGAAGATCTTCCATCTGATGATTCACTCCCCAAGTGACTGCAACAGTCAGTGCTGTGTCGATCTGAAGCCAGGAGCCAGATCCTCTTCCAGGCGTCCAACATGGGGGCAGGGTCCCAAAGCTTTGGGCTGTCCTAGACTGCCTTCCAAGACCACAAGCAGGGAGCTGGATGAGAAGAGGAGCTGCCAGGATTAGAACTGACGCCCATATGGGATCCTGGCGCATTCAAGGTGAGGAGTTTAGCTGCTAGGCCACTGCTCCGGGCCCAAATCTTTTTTTTAATTTATTTTTTATAAAGATTTATTTATTTTTGTTGGAAAGGCAGATATACAGAGAGGAGGAGAGGCAGCAAGATCTTCCATCCGATGATCCACTCCCCAAGAGACCGCAACGGCCAGTGGTGTGCTGATCCGAAGCCAGGAACCTCTTCTGGATCTCCCACACAGGTGCAGGGTCCCAAGGCTTTGGGCCATCTTCAACTGCTTTCCCAGGCCACAAACAGGGAGCTGGATGGGAAGCGGTGCTGCCGGGATTAGAACCGGTGCCCATATGGGATCCTGGCATGTTCAAGGTGAGGACTTTTAGCCGCTAGGCCATGGCGCCGGGCCCAAATCTTTTATTTTTAAAAGGAAAAAGAAATGACTTAAAGAGAAAGAAGATGGTCCCAGATACATGCACACCTGTACATGCATCTGTGTCTATATCTGTGTGCCCCTTTTCAAATAATCCACTGATTACTGAGAATAAACACAAAGAAAAAGCAGGCGACAAATATTTTTGACAATAAAAAGAAAACTAGAGCATATTGTGTTTGGGTCTTTGAAGAACATTCCTTTATTTGGCAGGGAAAAGGAGAGAGAAGTTGTTAAGAGGTGCCTAAATCTAACAAATGTCAAGAAAGTTTGATGAGGCAAAAGTCTAATGCATTCTGTAGAAGGTTTTTGGTCCATTCCATGGGATTCTAGCATGCACTTGTCTGCCCCGTGGGCACAGCTCACATTCACACACAGCATCACTCAAGCAAGCATTCACAAACAGGCTGAATGGGCAGTAACGCTGTGCTGTTCTTTCACCTGGAGGGTACACAGGTGACCCCTACATCTCTGAACATCAGAACTAGTACCTATCACTAAGAACTATAAGAAAATACATAAGGCAAAAATAACTAAAAGGAGAAATCAAAGGCTTGTAACAAGAGTAAAAGTGGGAGGAAAAGAATTAGTCTCTAAAGAGTGTAAACTGTTTACCAAATACTGCCCAGATTAGAGCTTTTGCATACCTGTCTGTACACTCAGACTGGCCACCCACCTCACTGCCTGTCAAGATCCTAATCGTTTTTTAAAACCCACTTAAGATACTACCTCTCTACATAGCATCAATCAATCACTACACCCTCCAAATCCCATAGCCCTTGTACCCATATTATAGTACTAATCATAATCTCCTGTTAAAGTAGAAATTTTCCCAGCAGCCAGAGTATATTTTTTTTAAAGAGAGGAAGAATCCCTGGCCCAGGAACCTAGTTGCTGGTGTCTTTGCCCTGCACGCACAGGGGTCCGATATGGTGCTGGTTCACTGGTTCGTGTCCCAACTGCTCCATTTCCCTTCTAGCTCCCTGCTTGTGGCTGGAAAGGCACTCAGGATGGCCCAAAGACTTAGAATCCTGTACCACATGGTAGACCCAAAGGAGGCTCCTGGCTTCATATTGGTTCAGCTCTAGTCACTGAGGCCACTTTGGAATGAACCAGAGAATGGAAGATCTTTTTCTCTGTTTCTCCTTTTCTCTGTAGATCTGACTTTGCAATAAGAATAAATCAATCTTAAAATAGAGGAAGAGGGCCAAGCATAGTAGCCTAGTGGCTAAAGTCCTCACCTTGCACGCAGCAGGATCCCATATGGGCAATGGTTTGTGTCCTAGCTACTCTATTTCCCATCCAGCTCCCTGCTTGTGGCCTGGGAAAGCAGTCGAGGATGGCCCAAAGTCTTGGGACCTGCACCTGCATGGGAAACCCAGAAGAAGCTCCTGGCTTCTGGCTTCTAGCTTGGGATCAGCTCTGCTCTAATTGTTGCAGCCATCTGGGGAGTGAACCAGCAGATGAAATACATTTCTCTCTGTCTCTCCTCTCTCTGTAAATCTGACTTTTCAATAACAATAAATAAAGTCTTTAAGAAAAAAAAAAGGAGGGCCCAGTGCAACAGTGTAGTGGTTAAAGTCCTCACTTTGAACACGCCAGGATCCCATATGGGCACCGGTTCTAATCCCGGCAGCACCGCTTCCCATCCAGCTCCCTGCTTGTGGCCTGGGAAAGCAATCAAGCATGGCCCAAAGTCTTGGGACCCTGCACCCGTGTGGGAGATCCAGAAGAGGTTCCTGGTTCCTGGTTCCTGGCTTTGGATCGGCGCAGCACTGGCCGTTGCAGCCACTTGGGGAGTGAATCATCAGACGAAAGAGTTTCCTCTCTGTCTCTCCTCCTCTCTGTACATCTGCCTTTCCAACAAAAATAAATAAATCTTAAAAAAAAAAAAAAGAGGGTCAAGAGTTAAACTTTTTCATCTGTTGGTTCATTCTAAGTGCCACAATGGCCAGGGTAGGGCAAGGCACAAGCCAGCAGCTTTATCTAGTTGTCCCACATGGGTGCAGGAGTCCAAGTCATTAGGCTAACTTCTGTGCATAAGAAGGGAGCTGGATCAAGAGGGAGCAGCCGGAACTCTAACTGATGCCCATGTGAGGTGCTGGCACCGCAGACAGCAGCTCTATGCCACAGAACCAAGACCAGGAGAGACATCTTTCTCGTTAGGGTTAACATCAGCTAGAGTAGCAGAGTAACTCTGATAGCAATCTTATAAAATTTTTGAATAAAGGAAACAGATGTAATAACAAATTTGTAACTGGTGAGTCAGAGACATTAGATATACTAGAGATGTATTAGATGGGAGACTCAGGAAGTTTCCAGCTTTATTTCATGTTTTTATTTTCCTTATTGAGAAACAGAGAGACAATTCACTTCCTCCATGCTCACAATGGCGAAGACTAGACTGGCTGAAGTGAAGGCCTCAATTCAGGTCTCCCACTGAGATGGGCAAGCACCCAATTACTCAAACTGCTGCCTCACACGTTCACAAATACACAGCAGGCAGCTGGAAAGAGGAGCTGGAGCCAGTACTGAACTCAGGTTTTTAAGATTTATTTATTTGTATAGAAAGGCAAATCCACAAACAGAAGGAGAGACAGAAAGATTCACCCACTGGTTCACTCCCCAAATGGCAACAGTGGCCAGAGCTGAGCTGAGCCAAAGCCAGGAGCCTCTACCGGGTCAGCCACGTGGCTGCAGGGTTCCAAGGCATTGGGCCATCTTCTATTGCTTTCCCAGGCTTCAAGCAAGGAGCTGGATGGCAAGTATAGCAGCTGGTACACGAACTGGCAACCTTATGGGATCCCAGCACATGCAAGACAAAGATTTAATCACTGAGCCATCACACCAAACCCTGAACTCAGTACTTTAATCTGGGACACAAGCACCTTAACCGCTAGGCTAAATGCCTACCCCATTTAGAAAAATGGGCTCTTGGGGATGGTTGTGTGGTGCAATAGGTTAAGCTGCAGCTTGCAAGGCCAGCATCCCATGTGCACTGTGATTCAAGTGCGGGCTGCTCCACTTCCAATCCAGCACCTTGCTGCCATGCCTGGGGAAGCAGCAGAGGAGTGGACCCTTGCACTTACATGGGAGACTCAGATGAAGGTCCTGGTTCCTGGTCCAGCCCCAACTGCTGTAGCCATTTGGTAAATGAACCAATGGATGGAGAAATCACTGTACTTTCTCCCCTCCCCATCCGATTTTCTCTTCTCTTTTTCTGAATTTCAAATACACACATTAAAAAAAAGAAAAAAAGAAGAAGGGCCCGGCGGTGTGGCCTAGTGGCTAAAGTCCTCGCCTTAAACACCCTGGGATCCCATATGGGCGCTGGTTCTAATCCCGGCAGCTCCACTTCCCATCCAGCTCCCTGCTTGTGGCCTGGGAAAGCAGTCGAGGACAGCCCAAAGCTTTGGGACACTGCACCCGTGTGGGAGACCTGGAAGAGGTTCCTGGTTCCCGGCTTCGGATCGGCGCAGCACCGGCTCACTTGGGGAGTGAATCATCGGACGGAAGATCTTCCTCTCTGTCTCTCCTCCTCTCTGTATATCTGACTTTGTAATAAAAAAATAAATAAATCTTTAAAAAAAAAAAAAAGAAAGAAAGAAAAATGGGCCCTTGTGAGGCTGCATAAATTTAACATTATTAAAGTGTTACAATCCAGGACCCTCTTACCCATTCTTCCAGAACACAAGAAATGAAAAAAATAACCCACATTTATTTTGTTAAGATTGAATAAGAATAACCATCATTTTCACAGTCATTGAAATGAATAAAGGAAAATAAGAAGAGACTTTGAACTAAACTTTAGTAATGATATAGGGGAACTCAGTGGGTGGGGGAAGGGAAAAGGGAAATCCCAGGGCCTATGGAACTGTATCATAAAATGATAATAATAATAATAATTTTTAAAATATGTAAAATTAAACAAAGAAGAGACTTAGGTGACCACTGACCCTGAGCAGGCCAATCAACTTGGTGGATGTATTCTGTAGCTCTGTGTTCCTGGATTCACCTAGACCGTAGCTGTCTTCTGTCTTCTCAGCTCCAGCTCTGAGTTAGCTTGAGTGCACTAAAGTTCTATTCTGGAGCGGCGCTCAGGGATCTCTGGGTCAAAAGCCTTTGCAAACCTAAGACATGCCAAAGAAAAGAAAAAGAAATGAATAAATCCAAATCGTATACTCTATGGCTACTGAGAAAGAAAAGGGAAAAACCTAATACCAGAAACTACAACACAGAGATGGAAACTGAAAAAGAAACAAGTGAAAAGCCTGGAAGTGAAAAATAACAGAGATTGGGGGAGAAACCAAGTATCTATGTAACTGTGTCACATAATACAATGTAATTAATGAAGTTAAATAATAAATAATTAAAAAAAAAAAAGAAAAAGAAAAATAACAGAGATGGACAGGCTTACCAGTTACTTAACAGAGTCAAAGAAAGAATCAATGAACTCATAAACAGATCAACAGAAAACATTTATGCTGAAACACAAAAGCAGAATTTAACAAACGAAAGGAAAAAAAAACTTAATACATGCAAGCATTGTGGAATAGCAGGTTCAGCTATCAACTGCAGTACCTGCATCTCATATGAGCACTGATTTGAGTCCTAGCTGCTACACTTCCAATCTAGCTCCCCAGCTAATGTGCCTGGGAAAGCTATGGAAGATGGCCAGGTGTCTAAGCACCTGCATGCACCACATTAGAGACCCAGAAGTAACTCTGGGCTCCGGGCTTCGACCTAGCCCTGCCCTGGCCATTGCAGTCACTTGAGCGGTGAATCAGTGGATGGAAGATCTCTCTTCCTTTCCCTCTGTAACACCTGCCAAATAATGTAAAATAAATCTTCTTTTTATAAGATTTATTTATTTTTACTGGAAAGGCAGATCAAATTTACACAGAAAAGGAGAAACAAAGATCTTCCATTTACTGGCTCACTCCCCAAATGGCAGCAATGGCCAGAGCTGAGCTGATTTAAAGCCAGGAGTCAGGAGCTTCATTCATGTTTCCTACACAAGTGCAGTCCCAAGGCTCTGGACCTTTCTCCACTGCTTTTCCAGACCATAAGCAGGGAGCTGGATGGGAAGCGAAGCAGCTGGTATATGAATCAGTGCCTGCATGGGATCCTGACACTCCCAAGGGAAGGATTTAGCCATTAAGCCATCAAGCTGGGCCCAAGATAAAATTTTTTTTTGAAAGTCATACATATCAAGAGGAAGAGAGACAAAGAGGAAGATCTTTCATCTGATGATTCATCCCCCAAGTGGCCGCAACAGCTGGAGTCAAGCTGATCTGAAGCCAGGAGCTTCTTCTGGGTCTCCCACACGGGTACAGGGTCCCAAGGCTTTAGGCCGTCCTCTACTGTTTTCCCAGACCACAGGCAGGGGGCTGGATGGGAAGCAAGGCCGCCTGTGTGCAAGGTACAAGGTGAAGATTTAGCCACTGAGTCATTGCACTGGGAAGCCCATAACCAGAAAAAAATTATTTTTAAAGAGGAAGAAGAAATAAAAATTTTGAGATATTAACGCTGAATGTATTACTGCTGGCCAGTATTATATGTATTCATTCTCTGTTTTCTTTTAAGTTGCATTTCTTGTGAATTGTGATGAAACCTGGATTTACTAGTACAATCTGAAGACAAATCACCATCAAAGCAATGAATACCAAGAGACAAGGTGACCTTCTCTAAGGAAAAGCCAACTAGTTGAGCACAAAGGTCATCGCAAAAGTTTTAGGTTTTTAAGGCCATTGTTTCCCCATTTTTTTTTTCCTGTATCTGGGGTAAGGAGGATAAAGGGAGAAGCCCCACCCAGCCTCCCAACCATCCCAGGGTTCCCGACGTGAGGCATGCTCCGAGGGTCCTGCTCAAGTGATTTTGATAGTTCAACAGTTCTGAATTGCTGTCAATCTCGCCATTCCAAGCACAATGAAATCTCTCCAGACTCTACTGACGGACATAGTCCACTTTAGAGTCTCTGTTTGTCCAGATTTTCACTGCCAACACATGGCTGGGGTAGATGATCAATTTGTTCTGTCCCCCATCCTCTGTTGTGGTACTAGGTGTCCTCTGCAGGTTCCAATGGACCGCCATATCCTCCGTGTACACCTGGATATGCTGTGCACTGCTCCGTCTGAGCTTCTGAAGAGGCTCAGCTTTGACACATGCACTCCATGGTCAGCTCGTGGAACCTGCAATTCTCTTCACGATTGAGGTTTTCAAGTCTGGCACCCTAACAGGTTATGCACATGCTGGTGGTTGCAATTGCTGGGTCGGTTCTGTTTCCAATCCTGTTTTCTACATGAATCAATGTATGCTGGAGTCTAGCCTGATCCTGCCCACTGCACACTCGGCCCTCACACAAACCAGTGGGAGCTGAAGCCTAGTCAGAGCGACCCGCAAATACCCACCAGGCCCATCCCCTGTCCTGGTTCTCATGCTTGCCAGAATGTACAGCAGACTGGTTCAGTCTGTCCCGTATTTCATTCAGCTCTCATACATGTCAATGGGCACTGAAGCCTCGTTCAATCCACCCAGTCCCACTATCCAGTCCACACATGTGCTGGTGGTTGCCACTGTCTAGCCATGCCTGGCCCAGTCCTGGTTTTTATGCTCTCTCTTCTCTTAATCCTCTCTGGAAACTGTAATAGGTGAGAGAACTCCTTGGGGAGTTCCTCTAATGGAACATTAATAGATATTGATGTGGCACATGAACCCAAGTCTAGAAGCCTGGCACTTTAACTGTGGAGCAGGGAAGAGCCTGTGCAGTCACTGACGTAATCTGCCACCTCCACTCTAACAGCAGTATGTTCATGGAAAGGTTCATTAATGATCTTTGTGGCTAAAATTCATGGTTTTTCAATCTGCACAGAAGCAGTCTATCATTGCTTGGGAAACTGGTATTTGGAAATTGGTATTTGGGAAACAACAGTGTACAATCTTCCTTTTCTAGGGAGCAATCTCCTTGAAAAACGCTTCCAATTTTACACATGCAGATTGATGGATCTGCCTGTTGCAGAGGCTAACAACTTCTCCCAGTGGCACTCAGCTATTGGCACTGACTGGTACTACTCCAGCTCAGGAGACGGATGAGAGTAGATGAGATAAGAAGAGATTTCCAAACCTGGGACATGCAAGGCTTGTGTCCCTAATCGGTAGGAAGTAGCTGCAGAGCACGTATGAGTCTGCATCCTTCTGCAACTCTTAAGATGGATGAAAATCTCTGAGGGGGGAATGAAATGGGATTGGCAATAGCAAGAAGAGGGTCATAAATTAGAAGCCACATTTCACCCACCCTATGTAACACAATCTGCCTACGCGTCAATTTCCCCACATAGTACACCCCTTCACCTGGGACTTTGGGGTGGTATAATGTAACCACTCCCCTTTCAGGTTCATAGGACACCAGGCAACAGGAAGGGGTGCTCTCTTCCCACAGACTCAAGATGAAAGTAGAAACATCTCTCTCCCACTTTTCCTACCCTACTCATTATATCCCTAAGTATGGCCCTGTATGTCTATGATTTCCATATCTTATAAACAAACATTACCAAAAAAAAAAAAAAAGTAAAAGAATCTGCACAATCTAGGAATTCATTTTGTCTGTAAATTACACAAGTAATTAATTAATTTGAAATTCATCCCATCTGTCCCCTCCTCTACACTCATTCCCAGCTCCAGCTTCCAGAAATAAGATATTCACTCAGAAACAGTCCCAGAAGCAGAACTGGTTCACTCATCAGTCTGAATCCCCAAATTCCCATAATCATGCTTTGCTGTAACTGTGTGTGCACACTACAAACTCAAGGTTAAATGAAAGCAGCTGACTGCTTCGATGTTAGTACCTAAGCAGGGAATAGATCTGAAAGAACTGGAATAATTTACAAGGACTTGTGAACAGAACCTACCTTAGCCAGCTCTAGAGTCTGGGTCAAAGCCAAAGGGATGACAGAAAAGCAAATATAAATATTAACCATTACAAGGTTGGTGGAAAAGAATGGAAAATGAGCACAGGAGAGGCGCTTTCTCTGGTCCTTACTTAGTTCCAACTTTGGATCCCCACCCTCTCTTGCAATACCACCAGGGTCACTCCGGAGCCCCACCCCCTCAAAAAATTAAAACAGATAAACAGAGACCAATTAGGAAAGTGTAGAACAGACAGGAAATGGTCAGCTTGGACTCACATATACCTTACTAGGTAGGACACAAAATTTAGTTACTCCTCATTAAGGTATTGAAGATTTCGCTGCACATCCCTCCTAAAACTGTTCTGTGCCTCAAGTGTTAACATATGCCTTGTTAGGGTTATGAGCCTGTTTGGGCTATCCTAAAATTCGCTAAGTTCAGTAAAAATCATACTTTAATACTATAAGCTGCCAAACATAAAAACAAAAATAGACACGAGACAGCTGAATAGTACACTATAGCCATTTTAAGGTGTACTGCAGCCGGTTGTGTACAAGCTAAAACTGAAATGTCAATGAAGTAGTCACAGGATGTGGTTAAGAACTTACATTTTCTAACATATTGGTTACGCACTACCATGTCAATTAACTCCATGACATTATAAATTGCTACTGATGTTGTGTTGTGGCGTTACATTGGAGAGGATGATATTCTGCCAGCTACACTTTCAGACCAGGGATGGTCTCCCAATGAAACTGTTGAATTTATCTGGACAATAGGACACTAGACTCTATGCATGATACATGCCCTCACTGAAGGAACTATGACTGGATATGAACTGTACTACTGCAACGATGTGGAGGAACCCAACATGGGGGGAGGGTTTGGGGGAATCCCAGAACCTATCAAACTGTGTCATAAAACGAAATAAAAAAATAAGTAAAAAAAAAAAAAAAAGTCAGACCCAGAACAAAAGAAAGAGAATACACAGTGTAAAATTATCTTTAGACACACACTAGAAAATGCAAGACTCTAAAGTGACAGAAAACACGTCAGTGGTTGTTTCCAGAGCAGCTGGAGATGTCAAGAGGCACAAGGAAACTTCTGGGAGTGTTGGACACCTGCACCATCTTGACTGTGCTGAGAGTACTATGTATGTACATATAAACACACTTTATGGTGAGTTTCTTGAATGTTAACTACACCAAAGTGTTTTTTTTTTAAATCTGATTTTTGTCTGATGGGTGTGGGGGAGAGACTAGTTTGATTACATATTGTTTACACAATCATTTTGCTTTTTATAAGATTCTATTGCAATTCCTACGGAAACCTTCACATACTCTTGCTCTGGATATGCAATCTTCAACAACGTATTTCATAACCCCCAAATGATCAAAATTTATCTTGAGAGAGAGTGACTGAGACAGTTTACTCCTTTTTTCTAAGATTAGTTGTATCTGGTTTTAAAACTTGATTCATTAAATGTATATACTGGGTAACATACCACAGTTTTCCTAAGAAATGCCATTTAAAACTGAGCTTGACATGCTGTTGTATTATGTGATGTTCAGGCTTGGGTATTTGGTGCCTGCTTTCAACAAGGAATACACTTTATAGTCACACACAGGAGACTTGGATTCTAGACAACCACAGTTGTCTGTATAACCATGAGTCTATTTCTCACTGACAAAGTTCCATTTAAGGATTAAGTCAGGGAGTGGTAATTTTCCTGCATCACAGGACTTCAAAGATAGAGATCATAAAACACAACCTTCATTATTTTTAGGTAAGAAATAAAGGTTCAGAATAGTGGGTTCATTTTGCTGGTTTCAGGGCAGAGCCAGAGCTAGAACCTCTAACTCCTGCCCTACAGGCCTTTCCTTCTTGCAAGCTGTCCCTGGCCAGCCTCTGGAGGTATACACACCATTAGACATCACACAGTAGCTAGCATCAACCCCCAATAATCTAGAGATCCAAAAGTTTGGGAAAAACTTAAAATATTGACATTAACCCAATATTATTGTCAACAAGCTGTCTACCAAATATAAATTTCCTCTCAGGAAAAAATAAAAACAAAACAAAACACCTCAGTTAAAGTAGACTAGAATGGGTGTGAACTGTGGGACCGGGCAGGTTAGAAAGACATTTTCATTGCTCATATACCACTGTAAGCACAGGACATAACTTCAGTTCAAGCCTGTCTAATTCAGACCTGAAGCCTATCTCCTGATTAAGCATTTTAGAATAAGGGGCCCTTTAACGTCTCAGGCTATGCTTCCCCAACAGAGTACTCAGAAGTATTTAAAACCATACTAGGGATGGCATGATGGCATAGCAAGCTAATCTTTCACCTGTAGTGTCAGCATCCCATATGGCTCTGGTTCAAGTCCTGGCTGCTGCTCCTCTTCCGATGCCAGCTCCCAGTTAATGTCCTGAGAAAGCCATAGAGAAAAGCCCAAGAACTTGGGTCCCTGCACCCACGTGGGAGACCCGGAAGAGGCTCCTGGCTCTTAACTTCAAATCAGCCCAGCTCTGGCTGTTGCAGCCATCTGTGAAGCGAACCAGTGGATGGAGGATTTCTTTCTCTGTCTCCTGCACCACCCTGCCCCCTTTACTGCCTCCCCTAGTAATTTTTTCAAGTAAAATAAACCTTAAAAAACAAACAAGAACCAAGTTCTGCTTCCCAAACTACAGAATATTTCCAGGCTAACAACACATCACCCTCTTTGTGCATAACCCAATACCTAATGCAATGCCCCACATTATATGTATGGCTTCATTTACAATTATTAAAATAAACAACAAGTGTTATTCAGATAAATACAGATGAGAAAACTTTCTCATTTTCCAGTTATCACAAACGAACAACATTAACACTTGCAATGCAAAACAAAAAGAACCGCAACAAGGTCTAGGCAGTAAAAACATTGTGCAAAATTGTTTCCAGTATCCAACGAAATCTAAGATGAAACAGCTACATACCCAAAAGGAAAATAATTTCACATAATCAAACAGTTCCTCAAACATAATGAAATAGTTCCTTGCCCATTGCTTGCAGAAAAATTTCATATATACTGACCTTGATAAATCTGGGAAGGACACAGCATGAATTCCTATTCTCTAGGAGTAGGAAAATCAAGGTTCAGTCACCTGCTCAACTGGTAGGACCAGATTCTCAAACCTCATCTTCCAATTTCCCAAGTTTAGCTTGCTTTCTACAAAACCACAAGGTCCCAAGTATGTTTCTTGCTAAGACATTTTAGGAACTGGTTCTAAGCACTAATCTGTGGCCAAGAACTCGGCTCATTCCTGAGTCTATTAGTAATTTTAATAACATAACAAACTGTTTTGAGGAGGTTTGGTTAAAAGGATCAAGACTGACATACCAGGGCCTGGCACAGTAGCCTAGTGGCTAAAGTCCTCGCCTTGAACACACCAGGATCCCATTTAGGTGTCGGTTTGTGCTGCACAGGCCCCGCTTCCCATCTAGCTCCCTGCTTGTGGCCTGGAAAAGCAGTTGAGGACAGCCCAAAGCCTTGGGACCCTGCACCCGTGTGGGAGATCCGGAAGAGGTCCTGGCTCCTGGCTTCAAACTGGCTCAGTTCCAGACATTGTGGTCACTTGGGGGGTGAATCAGCAGATGGAAGATCTTCCTCTTTGTACATCTGACTTTCCAATAAAAATACTTTTTTTAAAAAAAATTACATACCTTTTATCTCTCCCACTGCACATATACATTGGAGCAACAACATCAAGTTCACTCCTGTATCTGGATTTTGGTTAGAATAATTAGCATCACAGAGAAAAGGGAAACAAGCCAAGCAAGCACCTGTTTTCTCCATACATTTTCCCCTCTAGCTGGAATGCGCTTCTCTGGTCTACTCATGGCACGCTCTTTTGTGGGTCAGTTGCTTCACAGAGATAACATATAAAATAGCACTCCTGCCACCTCTATGCTTGTCTCCTGAGCCCATGTTGGCCAGACACTCCTGGCCCCTGGACTTTGTTATACCATCACCACTGACCTTCCTCCCAGCCCATACTCCTCCTCACTTTTCCTTAATCACCTTCCCTACCCACCCCCCCAGCAACTTCCTGTTCCCCTGAGTACTTGTTAGCTAGCATCTAGTAAATAACTTGCAGGTGACTGAAAGATAACTTAACAGTTATGTGACAAAGGAAAAAGGGGTGACTCTCCCTACTCCCAACTAACTAACTCATCATCCCTCACCCCTCCACCTCACACACCATAACACAGCTCAATTCAAGAAAACCTCAACTAGCAACTATCAATCTGGGGCCTGTACTCACTCAATGCATAATGACCACCCTCAAATATTAACCCTAGGAACTCCGAGCCTTGAGTTTGTTCATTTCTAGACCTTCCCCTAGGAGGTAGCGTGGTACAAAGTTTACAAAGAGAGAGCCTGGTAAAATGAAGATTCTTGGGGCAGCCTCCTGTAAATCTAAGTCTCCACACCCTGGGTCCCAGGGCGGCAGTGGGCCGGGGCACCTGCCTGGGGTCTGGAAGCCTGGCTGTCCCGTCAGATTCTGGCTGATGGTGCTAGGTGGAAACATCATTGGACTCTGTGCCCACTTTCTGCCCTGTAAAATGGGTTTGACACTACCTAACCTGCAGGGCACATGAAAGGCTCCCACAAGCCAAGGACCCAGCACAGTGCCTGGCACATAACCTCTGTTCCCTGTCAGCCCTTCAGATTCCTCAAGAAAAGAAAATGTGCTTGTGTCTCTGCACCAGGTCTGGCTCTCCCTTGCTTACCCTACAGCAAGCATTTCTGCTTAGCTCCATCCTGGATATTCACAGGAGTTGTAGATTTCACATAAACAGCCAAGGAGGGAAGGAAAGAAACCAGGAGCAAGGAATAGGTGCCGGGGAACGGTGAAAGTTCTGAACGGTTCCCTCCAGTCCCGGCAGGGATCGCTGCTTGGCATTCTGTAAGAGTGGGAGAGCTGGGTACAAGTCCTCCTTGCTCTGCAAATGAGCTGGGGGAGGTTCGGGTACTTAACAGGAACTTAGCACTATGGGTTCAGGCCCTTAAGACGTATGGGGCTGGAAGAAGCACAGGTTCAGATTTTGTAGACGATCAAGCAGTGTGAAAATCAAGCTAACGGTCTCCTCTCCTCTCAGGGCCGCTCTCCCCATCTGTCCCTCTCTGATCTGCTCCGTCCCGCTCCCGGCTACCAGCGCTCCAGCCGGGGGCAGGGAAATGCGGCCCCAACAGCAGCGGCTGAAAACGGGCGGGGCGCCCTGCATGCGACGTGGATGTGCAGGGCAGCGAGCGATCAGCTCTGGGTCCCCACAGCCCGTCCCGACCCCAGGGCGCAGGGGAGCGGCCGCTGGCCCTGCAGTAACCCCGACAGCACACCACCGAGACCCCAACACCACGCCCGCCAACTGTTGGTAGCGGCTTCCCCCAGGATGACCCTAGGAGATGCCGCCGCCCGAGTGGGGGCCGCACCGTCCCTTCCGTTCCCTCCTTCTCACCTTTCGGGTCCCGGCCGCCGCGCGCGCCCAGGCCCCCGTGGCCAGTCTCCCGCCGAGGCCGGGCTGAAGCAACAGCGCGGCGCGGACAGAAGCAGCCCGACCCGGCGCCAGCCTCCCTTTAAGCGGCCCGTCCCCTTCCCCGCCCATCGCCCTGCCCCGGGAGGAGGCGGTTAGGATCAGACCCGACTGAGGAAAGGAGAGGAGAAGAGGGCTTGGCCAAGTGGCGCGGAAGGCCGAACGCCCTCGGCCCTGGCGGTCACGTAGCCCCCTGACCGAGCGACGCGGCTGCCAGCCAATGACTCGGCCCGCAGCAGCGAGAGTGCCGCCTCCTGGCCGCTTTCCTCGTTGCTGATTGGCTGCTCTGAGCAAACAGGAGCACCGGGCCCGGCGGCCGGCATCCTGAGGGAGGCTCCTCCCGCCGGGAGCGCGGTGGGCGGGTGGCAGGTTCTGCCACCTCGGCTGCCAGGGGCGAGTGCAGCGAGCTGCCCGGGAACATCAGCTGAGAGGCAGAAGCGCTCTGCCTAGTGTGGCGGCAAGGTCGTTGTCTGCTTCCCCCCACAGCCTTGGTGAGAGGGTACATTGAGGCTCATGCTGGGCCCGGCCCGATAGCATAGTGGTTAGAGTCCTCGCCTTGCACGTGCCGGGATCCCATATGGGCACTGGTTCTAATCCCGGCAGCCCCGCTTCCCATCCAGCTCCCTGCTTGGGGCCTGGGAAAGCAGTCCGGCCCAAAGCCTTGGGTCCCTGCACCCGTGTGGGAGACCCGGAAGAAGCGCCTGGCTCTTGGCTTCAAATTGGCTCACCTCCAGCCATTGCAGCTGCTTGGGGAGTGAACCATTGGACGGAAGATCCTCTCTGTCTCTCCTCCTCTCTGTATATCTGCTTTTCCAATAAAAATAAATAAATCTTTTAAAATAAAAAAAATGACACGTAATTAGAGTCATTGCTTAAAACTCAGTGGCTTTTCCTGACCTCTAAAGAGAAAAGTCTAACCTCCTGGCACTGCTGTCTGCCATCCCCTTCCCTGCCTGCCTTCCACCCAGCTAGACCTCCTTGGTCTGCCAGGCTGGCTCTTTCACTGTACACCTGAGTGCCAGCCTGCAGCTACCTGGCTTCTTCCGACCTTGCAGGTCTCAGCCCACACTCACATCCCAACCTGTCCTGTCCTGTCTTGATTTGATTACCTGATGTTGACAAGCGTGTTCATTTGCTCATTCTTCACCTTGTTTGTAGCTTGCTGGCGCCACTGGAGCCGGGGTGGAGGAGGACCTGGACGGTGAGAGTGGTGGGAGACTTCCCCCATGACTGCACAGCCAGCTACAAAACTCCGTTTCTTATTTAGAGATGACCCCAAGTTTCTGTCACCCATAGGATCGCATTCTGAAAGCCCCAAAGCCCCAAGAGGTGTCAGGAATCAGAATACCTTCTCCTGACGCCGCCCATCAGGACAGCGAGAGAGGCATCACTGTTCTCCCGAGGCTGGCACGGTAGCACAGAAGTTAAGCCACAGTCTACAGTGCTGGCATCCCACTTTGGCACAGGTTGGAGTTCCTGGCTGCTCTGCTTCGGACCCAGCTCTCTGCTGGCATGCTAATGGCCCAAGTGCTTAACACCCTGAGAGACCCAGACGAAGCTGCTGCCTCTGGGCTTCCTACATTGTGGCCATTTGGGGAGTGAACAAGTGCATGGAAGGTCTGTCTCTCTCTCCACACACATAACTGACTTTTTTTTTTTTTAAAGATTTATTCATTTTATTACAGCCAGATATACAGAGAGGAGGAGAGACAGAGAGGAAGATCTTCCGTCCGGTGTTTCACTCCCCAAGTGAGCCGCAACGGGCCGGTACGCGCCGATCCGAAGCCGGGAACCTGGAACCTCTTCCGGGTCTCCCACGCGGGTGCAGTGTCCCAATGCATTGGGCCATCCTCGACTGCTTTCCCAGGCCACAAGCAGGGAGCTGGATGGGAAGTGGAGCTGCCGGGATTAGAACCGGCGCCCATATGGGATCCCGGGGCTTTCAAGGCGAGGACTTTAGCCGCTAGGCCACACCACCGGGCCCATAACTGACTTTTAAATAAATAAATCTTAGAAAAGGATTCTCACCTTTCAAAATGTAGTTGGTGGTCTCTGCAGAGAAGACAGTGGTGGTGAATCCGTGTGTGCCTGTACAGAACTCTTGCTGTTCCTTGCTCCATTCAGCCCTCCATAGTGCCCTCAGTGGAGGTGCTTACGATTCTTCCTTTGTAGGTGAGGACTTGGACATGAGAGTTGTTCTACAGCCAAGGAGCCACCGCCGCATGACTGTGACCCAGTCACAGAAGATTGCAAAATCCATTTCGATGATCACACTTTACTGCGCTGCTGTTCAAATAGAATAGACCCCGATGACACTGGTCATCTTTAATCATGGCAGTTCTGGCCTTATATTCCGTACCTACACATCATCATGACAGATGAAGAAAGCGTAACTCCAAATACCTACCTGCCAGCATCAGAAAGCTGACTGCAAGTAGCAGCTGTTGAGATGGGCCAGAGGTGGATTTCAGACTGGAATTTGCCAGATGACGACACCCAAAACATGCACTACGCCTCAGTGCTAGGGGAAGGTGTTGGAAACGTTGGAACTTCTCCCTCCCAGCTCAGCAGGCTACATTGCTGTCTAGTATTGTAAATTGCCCTGCACACCCCCATCCACACACACACATCCATACGTACGACCCAGGGTGCCCCAGAGCTGAACTTTGGTCTGCCTCGCCTAACCCATCTTCCTGGTACTCTAGCGTCAGGAACAAATGGCCAGTTGCTTGTTATCGAAGAGCTCACTAATCTGCTTTTGCTGATAACAGCAAGACAGAGACCAATTGTACCTGGGTCTTTTTACCGAAATGTGGGTGTTTTCCTTCCTTTTAACCTCAGGGATCATAGTGAGTGGTCAGCAGCCCAAAGGTCACCTGCTCGCTGTGCAGTCATTTCTCTGCTGTAACCTTTTCCAAAGCCTGCAAAGATGTGATTTCACAAAGAGATCCCTGTAACGTTCACCTGCTGGCCACTTCCTGTCCACTCCTCCTTCCCAGGTGGGACGAGCCACCTCCCTGAGGCCCCATGGGACTTTGAACTGACTCCTGCCATTCAATGGACTAGTCTTTCAGGACACAACTTTTTCATCACTATAGGTGTTTTACTCTGTTACAAGAGTTAACCTGATTGTTCTTGGAAACACTAACAAAATCCAGCAGGCAAATCCAAACAGTCACTGAGTTTAGAAGGGAAACCTAATCTCCTGCTCTACCCACTCTTCCCGTCTTGCCCTGAGTCTCTGAGGCACGCTCCCCTCTCCCCACAGCCTCACACCCAAGTCCATGTTGCTAGAGGTGAGCTCAGAACCTGTCTCCTGAACTGCCTTCCAGGTTCATTTTGTATCAGTAGTTCTGAATTCCCTTCCAGGTTTGTCCTGTGTCAGTAGTTCTTGATTCTGGATGCACATTAGAAAAGCGTGAGGGAAATTTTTAAAAAAATAATGTTTGTGTTCCCACCACAGATAACATAAGATTAACACTTACATAAAATTATAAAATTTTTTTTATTTGAACGGCAAATTTATAGAGAGGAGAGAGTGAGAAAGATCTTCCATCTACGAGTTGCTGGAGGTGAGCCGATACAAAGTTAGGGGCCAGGAGCTTCTTCCAGGTCTCCCATGTGGGTGCCTTAGATCATCCTCCAGCGCTTTCCCTGGCCATAAGCAGGGAGCTGGATCAGAAGTGGAGCAGTCAGGAATAGGACTGGTGCCCATATGGGATGCCAGAGCTAGAAGGTAGAGGATTAGCCTCAGTGATGCATTTGCCCCCACCCCTGATACCGTTTTTAAAACTCTCCTCCCTCCTCCCCTGTCAACGGAAATCAATCATCAGCCATGATAAACACTATTCAATTCATATACGTGATATACGTGACTTTACCAGAGGTCTTGGAAGTTCACAGACAATAGTTACTGTGAAAAAACTGCATGGATTGCAAAATGTCTTGCACCAAAATAAACGTATCTTTTCATCTCATTTCCCCACAAGCTATCTGAAGTACTCTCTGATACACTCATTTATTTTTTTTTAGACAAAATGGGACATGTAATGTACACTATCTCCTGTACTTTAAATATATATTTCCATTCCTTGGAAAACTGCTTGTTTCATGGACGTGCACAGAGATCTGCCTTTGTCTCTTTGTTGCTGAGGAAATCACCCCCAAAACTCAGTGGCTTGGAACAACAATCATCATCTTGTTGTTTCCAATAGTTCCTGTGAACCAGGAATTTGCTGAGGGCCTGGCTGGCTGGGCCTTACTCGGGAGCTGGGATAGGGGGTCTCTCGCAGAGCTGTAGGTCACTCTAGCCGGAGGCTGGAGTTGGGACAAAATGGGGACAGAAGCTCCTGCTGACTGTTGGCATAACATGGGCTTTTCAGGATTCTTGAGTGAAAACTCTGGGCCACTCCACCCTCAGGCCGCTGGCATCTCCTTGAAGGAGCTCCCGGGCACAGCACCAATCCCTGAATCCTGGCTAGAAGCAGGACTGTGAGCCTTTCAGGGGCCGCAGCAGCTTGGATGAGGCACTGGTTTGTGGGAACAGAAAGCTTTCGCAGGCTGGACCAAGGCAAACCAACCATCACATGGCCTGGGGTGGGGCATCAACCAGTCTTTATTGAGCTCAAATATGCTGCCAACTCTGTTGGATGGGCTTGGAGCATATAAAATTTGATTTGGAGAATAGAAAAGAAATGTGACTCACACCCCAGGGTGATGAAGTACAAATCACTCTGATAAATATTTAGGTATGGAAAGCAATCACGAGCCCCAGCATGCCAGATCTGTCCTTTCAGGGTCATGGTCACCAAAATGAAGCATGATCTTAATCTCAAAAATATTGACTCCTCCATTGTTTCTTTATTTATTTAAGTTCAGATATCTGAAGACCCAGGACAACATCTTAAATGATTATTAATGATCTTCTTCTACTTCGGTCAAATTTTTTAAAGTTTTTTTTTTTTTTTTTTTTTTTTTGAATTTGAAAAGCAGAGAGGGCCCAGTGCAATGGCTCAGTTAGCTAATCCTTCCCTTACAAGTGCTGGGGTTCCATATCTGTGTTGGGTTTGTGTCCCAGCTGCTCCATTCCCCAGTGAGCTTCCTATTTGGGATCCTGCACCCATGTGGGAGACCTGGAAGAAGTTCCTGCATCCTGGTTGTGGGCTTCGGATCAGATCAGTTCCAGCCACTGCAACCATTTGGGGAGGAGTGAACCACCAAATTGAAGATCTTTCTGTCTGTTTCTCCTTCTCTCTATAAATCACAGTTCTGATAAAAGTAAACAAATCATTAAAAAAAAAAAAGTAGAGAGAAGGCGAGAGAGAGAACAAGAGCCGAGGCTGGACCAGGTAGAAGCCATGAGCTAGAACTCCACCTGGGTTTCTCATACAGGTGGCAGGGCTCTAGTGCTTGGACCAGTTTTTGCTGCTTTCGCAGGTGCATTAGTGGGAAGCTAGATCAGAAGGTGCAGATCTGAGTTGATCCCAGGCACTCATGGAATACAGGCATTCCACGCAGAGGCTTGTTAACATGCTGCATGGCCACACCAGCCCCTGGGTGTGTTGCATTATACAGAGAAAACTCATAAAAGTTTCTATTAAAAAAAAAAGAGGGTCTGGCATGATAGCCTAATGGCTAAATCCTCACTTTGCTTGAGCCAGGATCCCATATAGGTACTGGTTTGTGTTCTGGCTGCTCCACTTCCCATCCAACTCCCTTCCTGTGGCCTAGGAAAGCAATATAGAACAGTCCCAAACCTTGGAACCCTGAACCCATGTGGGAGACCCTGAAGAAACTTCTGGCTCCTGGCTTCAGATAGTCTCAGCTCTAGCTGTTGTGGCCACTTGGGGAGTGAGCCAGAAGATGGAAGATCTTTTTCTCTGTCTCTCCTTCTCTCTGTATATCTACCTTTCCAATAAAAAAATTTTTTTAAAGAATTGAAAGACCTATCTGTATTACTTTTGCTTTCCACTGCCTTATACTTAGCTTCTGTTACTGTTACCATTAAAGGCCAGATTTGCTTAGAGCCAGCCATCAACCAACTTCAGTACACTCACAAGCTCTCCTCGCAACAGTTCTGCAAAAAGAAGTGACCACTGTTACCTGCCACTTGCAAATGAGGAAACTGAGACCAGAGATTCATTTGTCTAAAATCACAGCTTGCAAACTACAAAAAAAAGATTCAAACCCATCTCTCCCTGGTCCAGGTGCCTTCCAACTCCATGCCCCAAAGCTATATATCCATTGTCTGATTTCCCTTAACTTCCCAGGATTGCCATGCAATAGTGTTGATATGGCCTCCATGTGTCCCCTAGTGGAGGCTAGGTCTATAACGTGGCAGGATTCAGGAGGAGCAGCGTTGCATAAGAGATGGAACCTAAAGGAAAATACTGAGGTCCTTGGGGGCAGGCCTGTGGAAGAATACACTTGATTCTTGCTGCAGTGTGGTTTGTTCCCAAGACAGCATATACCTGGACTTGGCATGATAGCCTAGTGGCTAAAGTCCTCGACATGCACGTACCAGGATCCCATATGAGGGCTGGTTCATATCCCAGCAGAACCACTTCCCTTCCAGCTCCCTGCTTGTGGCCTGGAAACACAGTGAAAAAGGCCCAAAGCCTTGGGACCCTGTACCTGCCTAGGAGACCCAGAGGGAGCTCCTGGCTTCTGGTTTCAGACCAGCTCAGCTCTGGCCATTGCAGCCACTTAAAAAAAAAAAAAAGCCAGCATACAGCTATAAAGAGAGCAAGCCTGGGCCTGGTGCTTGACCTCGTGGTTAAGATGCTGCTTTGCTTTTGAGAGTCTCATATCAGAGTGCCAAAGAGTTCAGGATGGAGTTCCAGACTTCTAGCTTTGTCTTGTGCCAGCCTGGCCCTCGTGGCCATTTGAGGAAGTATCCAAGTGCCAATGGATGGATGATCTCTCTTTCTCTTTCTCTAACTTTGAAATAAATAGAACAATTTTTAAAAAGTTAGTTATTTTTATTGGAAAGGCAGATTTACAGAAAGAAAGATCGTCACTGATTCACTCCCCAAATGGTCGCAACAGCTGGAACTGAGCCTATCTGAAGCCAGGAGCTTCTTCAGGGTCTCCCACATGGGTGCAGGGTCCCAAGGTTTTGGACCTTCCTCTACTGCTTTCCCAGGCCATGAACTGGCACCCATATGGGATCCCGCAGGTGTAAGGTAAAGATTTAGCCACTAGGCTATTACGCCAAGTCACAGAACAAATTAAAAAAAAAAGAATTACAAGAGCAAGCCTATCCCCTGAACTTCTCTGGCTTCCTGCCTTATCACGTGATCTGCTCTGTCACACACACTCCCACCATGGCGTTGCAGACCATGTTGTGATGGAGTTGGAAGCCCCTCTCCAGAACCAGGCAGGTGCCAGCACCAAGCTCTTAACCCTCCAGATCTATGAGCTAAATAAAGCTGTTAATAAGGTGCCCAGTTTCAGTCTGCTGTCAACAGCAATAAAAAACAGATTAAGACATGCATGCCATTGACAACTCCACTTGATTCCAGGAGCTTTTGAGAAGCTAAGCTTTAGAACCATGCACCCTGGGACTTGTATGTGGCTCACCTATGCACCCAGGCGGCATGGCCCAAGATAAAACAGAAAGGGCTTCACGGAGTAAACACCCAAACACAGACCCAACAGGAAGCTCGCGGGGGAACAGACTACAGATGGCCAGGAGTCATCATCAGCTCTAGGTTAAGGGTAAGAAACACTGGAGCTCAGGAGTGAGCAAAGGTCAGTACAAAATGAGGCTGCGGCAGTTCTGAGAGATGACTGACGGGGCAAGGCAGACGGTTTTTCCTTCAATGACTTCTCAGAGGAGGCGGGGTTTGCCAAGCCAAGAGGGGAAGGCATTCCAGCAGAAAATGGATGCTAGGTCAACCCTGAATGCTAGTGACATGTCCGAAATGGGAACACTCAGGGTTCCTACAGGGGCTCAATGACACACGCATGACCAGGCTTGCACCCTGTTTGTCCCATCTCCCTCTCCCAGTCACACAGTGTGCCAGTTCCTCCTTCCTCTAGGAAGAGTTCAACAGCCTTCTCATTGACTTAACAGCTCCTGATTGTTCTTCACGTATAAATGCTGATATCTGAATTCTCTCTACCACGTTCTTCACTTTCATTCCTTCAGTGACCTGAAACTCACTACCTGAGATTGTTATGGTAATACATGCGATCCTAGCGCTTGTAAGGTGAAGATTTAGCCATTGAGTCACTGTGCCAGGCCCATAGATAAATAATCTTTTAAAAGTATTTATTTAATTATTGATTTTATTTGACAGGCACTCCTATATGAGAGGTAAGCATCCCACATAGCATCTTAACCACTTCCTCAAATGTCCACCTGCTAAGAACATTTTGAAACTCCCTCCGTATATGTTTTTTCCAGGAATACATTTCTGAATTATACAAAAAATATTGGCAAGGGTATAGGTGGGATATGTTTGATTTTAATTTTACAACTAGAATCTTCCGTATCTTCTAAATTATAATCGAGAACATTTAAGACTATGGCCAAGTAGCACGCTAAGTAGTTAGTACTGGCTGCTTATATGGGCACCCATTCATGTCCTGGTTGCTATACTTTCAATCCAGCGCCCTGCTTATGGCCTGGGAAGGCAGTTGGGTAAAACCCGGAGCCTTGGATGTCCACACTCATGTGGGAGATCAGGAAGAAGCTCCTGGCTCCCAGCTTCAGATCAGCTTGGCTCTGGCCACTGCAGCCTTTTGGGGGTGTGAACCAGATAATGGAAGACACCCCTCTCTCTGTTTCCACTTCTCTTTAAAGTCTGTCCTTCAAATAAAAATAAATAAAATTTTAGAAACAAGATAAAAATCTCCATCCTCATTTTAAAAAAGAACCAGCAAGACATAGAAATAGAGAATAAAATACATCAAGAATGTGCTGGGTAGCACTGCAAGGTTCAAGGAATTAGTCCTGACAGGTGTCTGCTCTCATGGAACTCAGTGTAGTAGAGAAAATAAATAATTAAGATAAGGAGGTATAAAATAAGGTTGTTTCTTTAGAATTTAATAAAGAGAAGAAATAGAATCACAGGACTGGCAGAAACCAGGAGTCAGGGCAGGTGGGGCTAAGATTACTATACGTGGCCAGCATGATCTTATACCTCTTTTTTTCTTTTAAAGACTTATTTATTTATTTGAAAGAATTGCAGAGAAAGGGCCCTACACACAGTAGCCTAGCAGCAAAGTCCTCTCTTTCTAGGCACCAGGATCCCATATGGGCACCAATTCTAATCCTCGCATCCCCGCTTCCCATCCAGCTCCCTGCTTGTGGCCTGGGAAAGCAGTTGAGGATGGCCCAAAGCCTTGGGACCCTGCACCCATGTGGGAGCCCTGGAAGAGGCTCTGGGCTCCTGGCTTTGGATCAGCACAGCTTCGTTGCAGCCACTTAGGGAGTGAATCATCGGACGGAAGATCATCTTCTCTGTCTCTCCTCCTCTCTGTATATCTTTCTTTCTAATACAATAAAATCTTTAACAACAAAAAAAGAATTGCAGAGAGAGAGGAAGAGAGAAACATAGAAAGAAATCTTCCATCTGCTTGTTTATTCTTCAAATCGCTGCAAAGGCCAGGGTAGGGCCAGGCCCGAGTCAGGAGCCAGAAGCTTCATCTTGGTCTCCCACGTGGGTTCAGGGGCCCAAGTACTTGGGCCATCCTCCACTGCTTTCTCAGGCCATCAGCTTGGAGCTGGATTGGAAATGGAGCTTCCAGGACACTAACCAACCCCCAAGTGGGATACCAGCACTTCAGGTGATAGCTTAGTACACTATGCCCAACACTGGCCTGATTTGAAGTCTAGAAGTCGACAAGGACATCTAGGAATGAGCTGTGACAGGCTACTGTAGTTACAGCAGGGCTGTTTGGAGGAGTTCAGGTGGCAGATCATGGGGACACTTTTTTGTTTTAAATTTAGAATAGCTCAGTACATTGTGACC
This sequence comes from Ochotona princeps, assembly GCF_030435755.1. NCBI lineage: Eukaryota > Metazoa > Chordata > Mammalia > Lagomorpha > Ochotonidae > Ochotona > Ochotona princeps. The sequence continues at coordinate 23,407,356 of NC_080850.1, forward strand.
CACCCATTGCATGGAGTACTATGGAACTCAAGAATGAATGAACTACCACTATGTATAAGAATGCAGATTAATATTATAAAGGTAATATTGGATTTAAATATCAGCCAGCTACTCTGTAGTACTAGGGAGCCATCAAGTGTTCCCCTGAGTGGAAGTCACCTTGGCACACAGTGCTGGGTGGCTGCAGTGCCCAAATTTTATTGTACTCTCCAACAGAGGAGGCCATCTACTTTCTAATTAAGCTCATTTACAACTTCTTAAGCTTATTTTACAAAGTTCAACTGTCTGTAGTCACGTATTCTACAGAGCCAAGATGTCAGTATTTGCAACATGGGGATGTCATGGAATCAACAGTCAAGTTCATCCAGAAAGAAGAGTGCTCCTTGCCTCTTCCCAGGGTGAGGGGATACAGATTCCCTGACAGCTTCTGGCCTGGTGTGAACACTTCTGACACAATCCAAGAAGGTGCAGGTGGAGGCCAGGAAAGGTGCATGAAGCACCAAGGGAAAGATAAAGTAGGCTGCAAGAAAAGAGACTTTTTTTTTTAAACATCAAGCCCTTATGGAGGGGTCAGTGCTGCAAAGCAGCACATTAAACTGCCGCCTGCAACGCCAGCATCTCATATGCTCACTGGTTCAAGTCTTGACTGCTCCACTTTGAATCAAGCTCCTTGATAATGGGCCTGGGAAAGCAGCAGAAAGTAGTCCAAGTATTTGGGCCTCTGCACCCATGAAAGAGACCTGGTAGGACTTCACATTCCTGGCTCAGCCTGGCCCAGCCAGGTTTAGGGGGTGGATGGAAGATCTCTTTCTCTCTCTCCCTACTTTCCTCCCTCCCTTCTTTCCTCTCTATCTCTTCCCCTCTCTTTCCATAACTCTGCCTTTTATATACATTTTTAAAAAAGAAATCTTAAAAATAAAAAGCTTTTGTGGGAAGAACAGAAAACTCTTAACTGGCAATTACCTTTGAATGGCAGAGTTCAGGGTGTTGTTAATTGACTTTGTGTATTTTCCACAGCAAATACGTACTATTTTGTTTTAAAAAAGAAAGAAACTAGGAAAGGCGTGTATGTGTTTGCTTCAATTATGTATTTACTTGAAATGACAGAGAAGGAGAGACAGAGAAAAGTAGAGGCCTTCCATCTCCTGTTACACTCTCCAGCTGACCACCACGGCAGGGGCAGGGGCAGGAGCAAGCCCAAGCCAGGAGCCAGGAACTCCATCTTGGTCTCCCATATGAATGACAGCAACCCAACTACTTGGGCCATCACCTCGCTACCTCCCAGGTGCATTAGCTGGGAGCTAGACAGGAAGCAGATGTAGGATTCAGGTCTAAGCTAACGTGAGACATGCCAAGCAGCAGCATAACCCAGTATGCCACACAACACGCATACCAGGTGTGCTATTTTAATGAGTGCCCTTAGAAGGCTGAAATTAAAGTCACTAAAATCTGAAGCTGGGGGGCCTGGCGGCATAGCCTAGCAGCTAAAGTCCTCCCCTTGAACACAACAGGATCCCATATGGGTGCCGGTTCTAATCCCGGCAGCTCCACTTCCCATCCAGCTCCCTGCTTGTGGCCTGGGAAAGCAGTTGAGGATGGCCCAAAACCTTGGGATCCTGCACCCATATGGGAGACCTGGAGGAAGTTCCTGGCTCCTGGCTTCAGATTGGCACAGCACTGGCCATTGCGCTCACTTGGGGAGTGAATCATCAGACGGAAGATCTTCCTCTCTGTTTCTCCCCCTCTCTGTATATCTGACTTTGTAATAAAAACACATAAATCTTTTAAAAAAAAAATCTGAAGCTGGGACAGATTTCAGTGCAAGCCCATTGGTATGAGACCCATAATGTTCATGAGGATAATAGGCTGAGCAGTGGCCACACAAACAGCAGGCCTGCATGGGGAAGGCTTGGGGAAGGGGGAGAATGAGGCAGAAATATGGATGGATAGTAAGAGCTGCTGCTGCTTGGAGAGAGAGGCCAAACCTCCTCCTATCCAGGACTGCAGGACACATGGCTAAGAAAAGGGCAATAGGGGACAGTGAGTATGCCTAGCCATGGCAGTTTGAGCATGGGCTGCCTCTGCCTCACTGGTGGCTGACCCCTGCTAGTCCCGCCCCAGTTCTGAACAGAAATCTCTTCCCAGTTCGCTTACAGTCCAAGGTGAAAACAGAGCTCTCTCCTTCTAGCATCTGGGGCCCGGAAGTTTCTGGAACATACTGATCCTCATAATCTTGGTTCTTGGGCAGTATTAATAATTTAATCTCCTGAGCTGGGTCCTGCTCCCACGTGGCCCTCACTGTGTAACTTGCAGCTAGACCCAGACAGGCTGAATCAAAAGAGAACGTTCGCAGGGCTGCCGCTCACCTGGATTGGAAAGGCATCTGCTTCAGCTCCTCCAAGGAAAAAACTCCTAGGATCTCCAGCCATGGGCGAGGTGACAGCAGAGGAGGTAGAGAAGTTCCTGGACTCTAACATTGGCTTTGCCAAACAATACTGTGACCTTCACTTCCGGGCCCAGGTGCTCTCGGACCTGCTGGGAGCAAAGGAGCCTGCCGTGGACCTGAGCAACTACCACACCCTGAGCAGTGTGGAGGAAAGTGAGATCATTTTTGACTTGCTGCGGGACTTCCAGGAAAACTTGCAGGCTGAGACAAGCACCTTCAACGTGATGAAGAAGCTGTGCTTCCTCCTGCAGGCTGACCGCATGAGCCTGTTCATGTACAGGACCCGCAACGGCGTCGCTGAGCTAGCAACCCGGCTCTTCAACGTACACAAAGATGCTGTCCTGGAGGACTGCCTGGTGGTGCCCGACTCTGAGATTGTCTTCCCTCTGGATATGGGTGTCGTGGGCCACGTCGCGCACTCTAAGAAGTTGGTCAACGTCCCCAACACAGAAGAGGTATTCCCTTCCCCATGCTGGAGAGCACAGTGAGGCTGTGTGCCATGGGGGTGTTAGTGTGCCTGGGGATGAGAGCTGCTGGTCACCCAGGCTGGGCTGGGGAGGGGATACAGAACATCTCCTGATGCAGGACTTAATGATGTAGAACTTTTGTTCTGAAGATAGCTCTCCAACTTCACAGAGGAGTTTCTAATAGTACAAAGAGCTGCATCTCTTACCTCCAGATTCACCACATCTTGCCACATCATGCCATGACTGCTGGCTGTATTTCCCCCACCTACTTGGAATGATGGTATAGCCATTATAACCTCTCATTCCTCATTAATTCACTGTGTATCTTCCAGACCAACAGTCTTCCCTTTTTTTTTTTTTTTTTGAATCTATAATACAACAAGCAAACTCAGGAAACATAACATTGCCACAACACGAAGATCTGATCAACAGCTCATACTCAATCTTTGCCATCTATCTAACTGCACCATTTAGTGTTATCCCTCTGGTTTCCAGAAATAGGAAACAGTCCCTCTGTATGCTAGGATTCCACAAAGCTTGTGGCTTAGAAGGGCACAGATCAACATGCTTGATGTTTCTTGGTGAGTCAATTTGGCTGATGCGTTCCTGGCAGGCCTATCACAGGGGTGATGCTATTTTTCTTCATGTGTCCCACCAGGAGATGGGCCTACTGGCTGGGCCATTTCTAGAAATGCTAACAACTAGTCATTCTTTCTCTAAGCATCCAGTGTCTCATGGGATTCTACTGGTAGTTTTAACAAGGTTCTAACAAACCTCTTCCCCTATCTGGACATCAACTGGTAGAGGATGCAATGCAGTTGTCCCCACAGTCTCTGCCCAGGCCAACTGCTACTCATCCTTCAGATGGCAGGTGAAAAGCCCCTTTCCAGGGGACACCCTCTCTGATTCACCTGTCACAGTGTCTATCCTAAATCAATCGACCATAATAAGCCCCAGAGGCCAGGGATCACATCTGCCTTTCTTGTGTCTGATATAAGGTAGGTGTGTACTTAACACTTGGCATAAAAGACTCACAGTAAACAAATTAGGCAAGAATTTCCTGAAATTTTTTATGTGTTAATTTGTATGTGGTTGAGAGGCAGGAGGACAGAGAGTTCTCATGCACTGGCCCAACTCCCAAATGCCGATAGCAGCCATGGCTGGACCAAGCCAAAGCTAACAGCCAGGAACCCATGAGGTGACCTGAATTGAGTTCCTAGTGTCAGGCTTCAATCCTGTGGATGCCTGGGGAATGACCCAGTGGAGAGGAGCTCTCTCTCCACCTCTCAAATAATAACCTAAAAGTCAAATAAAAGAGAAGCAGGTCATAGGGCCTCTGTGGGAACTATACTGGGTGGGCTCCCTCAGGGGTTAATCTTCCCTTGGGCATCTGAAGGGACCAGCTGTTCTCTCACCCAACCACATTGGAGTCAACTTTCTCTCTAGACTTTGCCACCAGGATGGACCATCTCATTCATTTCACTGAATCTTGTGCTGTAACTCTTATCATTTCTGTTCCACGGATAATGAAACTAAAACCCAGAGAGCTTATACAACTTGCTTGGAGTCACACAGAAAGTGGCAGATTGGCCATTTGAACCCAGACACTATGGCCTTGAGTCCCTAGTGTTAATTACTCTGCTATTTCACACTTTCTGCTACAACTCCAGGCTTTAAAAAAAAAAAAAGAAAGAAAGAAAGAAAGAAAAAAAAGGTTATTTTCAATCTACTGGCAAAGAGCTCAGATCTTCTGCATTGGACTGAGCTCTGGGTGTAAATCTTAACTTGTAATCTAAGTATTTGGCCTTGGCAAGTCATCTAGCCTATCTGGGCTCATTCCTCAATGTATAAAGTGGACCGATAACAGCTGCCTCATGTGTTGTTGTGAGGATTAAAAGTGAGAATCATTGCGTACCTATCAGCGATCTGGCACACTGAATGACTCACGTTAGCAGCTCCTGTTGCTTGCCGCTCCTATTACTGCCTGGAGTTTGTTATGAGGACTAAAGTGGAATTTGGAGAAGAATCCAGCTTTGCCCATGTGAAGCATTCCATTTGGACTACTTCTTCTTTAGTGTTTATTTTTTACTTATTTGAAAGGCAGAGTTTCAGGGAGTTGAAGAGAAAAAGAGAGAAAAAGAGAGAGAGAGAAAGAGAGAGAGAGAGAGAGATCTTTCTTCTGTTAGTTTACTTTCCACAAATGGCCACAAATGCTAGAGTGGGGCCAGACCAAAGCCAGGAACCCAGAGCTTCTTCCATGTCTTCCATGTCTTCCATGTGAATACAGGGGCCCAAGGAGTCGGGCTCTGTTGCTTTCCCAGGATGCTATTAGGGAGCTGGATTGGAAGTGGAGAAGCTTGGGCAGGAACTGGCACCCATATGGGATGCCCACACTGCAGGTGGTGGTTTGATTTTGTTTGTCTCTTCCATTTAAATGTAAACCTGAATGGAGCTAAAAGGCCACCCTTCTGGAGTAGTCCCTAGGCCCAGGATAATGCTTAGCATACACAGGGAGACTTCAAAACATTCATGGGAAGGGGGATGAAAAAGTAAATTTCTTGTAGTGTAAAGAATTTTGAAATCCATGCATGGTTTTGCCTGATGTGCACTTTCTTTGGAATCTCCCTATGGAAGGCCCTCATTCCGTGCTAACTGAATGGATGCACGACGACCCTAGGCTCTCCCTAGCCAGCCCCGGACTTTAACACAAGTCATTGAGTTAAATTACTTCTAAGTCCTCTTTTTCTGTACCAGTATGAAGGTGGATGGCATGGTTGTTGAGGACACTTTATGGACTGAAAATATCAGACTGGCAGTGACTGATGGTGTAAATGCCTATGAATGGGGAGAGCTTGAGGGAACTCCAGAGCAGAGAGTTCAGGGGAACAAGGTTTCTGTTGGACTGAGTGTTGTATGTACAGATGCTGGCAACGCTCAGGGTGCTGAGCTGACTGCGTGAAATGAATCTGAGCAAACCCCAACCAGACCTGGGCTCTGGAATTCATCAGCACCCCTGGGAACGACACAGAAAACTCCTCTTGGCTAATGCCTGTTTGGAGACCTTCGTTAATCTTCAAATGCTAATTCCAGCAGAGCTCTGCCAGCTTTTCTTAATTCCTTTACCCTTCACCTGGTTGGAGACTGACAACAAAGCTCCTACTTATTTCATCCCACCCTAGCTGGAAAAGATGTAAAGCATCCTGCTAGATTTCTGAATCGTGGCAAAGGTTCTGAAGATTTGGTTCCTCGGGAGTTGTGGAATTGGCTCTGTAACCTTAGTGTCCTCTCTTAGAACAGCAAGAATGCTGCTGGTTTGGGTTGGCTCGTGTTCCAAGCTGTGCTGAGCTGGGAAGCTTCATGTGTCACAGAGACAGATTTCTTTGAATTGAAGACAATTCAGGCTCTGTTACCTTGTGCTAACCAAATGGGCCACATGGCAGTTTCCTCTGATCTCCCAAGCGGCAGAGTATGTTAGTGTGTATTCCTCTATACACCCAGAGCTTTGAGACAAGCCCTTAGGGCCTGGATTACTATAACAGACTTATTTGGGAGTGGCCTAAAATTTAGTCATCCTGAATTCCCTGTGCTTGGCTTAAGGCCTGACACATAGTAAGCTTTCATAACATTTGCAAAAGGGTGGGACAGATTTTTTAGTAGTGATTAAGATGTCACTTAAGACACCAGCCTCCGGCTTCCCCCTCCAAACCACGTGGTCTCAGCTCCCTCGCTTACTTGCAATATAATGGCATTGCCGGTAGAAATCCCCCAGAAGCCATTCCTCACCTGCAATATACTTCCTCCTTCACATCCTCATACACCCTTCCCTGATCAATCAATAGTCCCTGTGCCTGGAAGCACATGAATTCCCCAGGCCGGTCTTCCCAAGCCCAGTCCTTTGGTGGGGTAGCATGCTGGCCTGGAGCTCTACCTGTCCACCAGAGACCCAAGATCACAGACAGATTCATAGATATGCATGAAGGTCTGGGAACTTACCTCTCCACTCACCTGGGACACAGCTGCGGGTGCAAGACCCCAGACCAAGTCCACGTGCACACTACGCTTACCTGGGCCTACCCTTTCCTCCTCCCCACCCGTCCTTGGGACTGAAACACAAAACATGAAACACATGCACAATCTCAGGCCTGCTCTGACAGCCCCCAGCACGAGTCCCCAAACCCCAGAGCTCTCATAAGACAGCAAAGCCACCAGTGGCTCTGGCTCTGTTCAGAGATCCTGGGATGAGAGGACTGAGGCAGATGGGAGGCTGGGTACAGCTTCTCCCTTCCTCCAGATACAGGAAGAAGAAAAAGAAAATTTGGAAACAGTGATCTCACCCACTTTCCCCTAATCCTCAATCCTTCAAGTCCCATCTCCACCTCCAATTTCAGCTTCCTGCTAATGCCAACTTTGAAAGGCAGTACGTAATGGTTCAGATTGTTGAGTCCTTGCCACTCAGTGGGAAACCTGGATCGAATTCCTAGCTCTTGGCTTTGGCTTGGCCCAGGCCTAGCTGTTGTAGGCATTTGAATAAACTTGAAAAGGAGAGATCTCCTTGTATCTTTGTGTTTTTCTCTGCCTTTAAAATAAAATGAAAATATAGCAAAAAGATTTATGGACTATGGAAAAATCCATTGTACTGGCTGCATGGTACTAGGACTGGAGGGTCAGAAAAACTGAAAATAAAAAAAATCTTTCGTCCAATGACCTGGACCCCAATCTAACCTTGTACAGTCTTCTCTGAGGAACAGCAGACTTGAGGCAGATTCTAAACTCATACACACATGCACCATGAACTGTCTTGAGTTACAGTTTTCCCTATAAGATGAGCTACTATTGGCACTCATCTCATAGGCTGGGGGTGGGGGGGGCACTAAGGTGAGGCTAGCAGTTGTCACTGTGACATGCACTCAGGTATTTTCCCAACTCCCTTGCAGCTCTCACTTGAGTTTCCATCTGGGGCTAATTGTTAAGCTTCTCTAAGAAAACTTCTCTAAATGCTCCCCAGTCAATGACACCCTCCTGTCACTCACTCCTTGTCCACTGCTGTTAGTGGGTACAGCTCAGGCCACCTTATTTTCCTGGGTTTCAGGGGTTCTGCTTCCACTAAAGGACTGGAGCTGGGAATGTCTTCACTCCCTTGCCAGTAGGGATTCTGGATTGTTTTGTCATTCTGGCTCATCGTTTTCCTCCTATGCTTGTCTCTGACTCCCTTCAGGATGAACATTTCTGTGACTTTGTGGATAACCTCACGGAGTACCAGACCAAGAATATCCTGGCCTCCCCTATAATGAATGGGAAGGATGTTGTAGCTGTCATCATGGCCGTGAATAAAGTGGAAGGAACGCACTTCACCAAGAAAGACGAAGAGGTAAAGACACTGCAAAATTGCTTGCACATTTTCCTTTTTTGTCCAGTCTCTGGACCCTTGTTATTTGGCCTGGCCTCAGTTTCCCCAACACTAAGTCTGAGGGAGCTTGGGCAGGATAATGGTTAGTAGATTGACCTCTAAAGTCAGTAGTGGAGGGATCCTTGCTCTAACCCTGTCAATATCCAGTCGTTTGACTTGGGCAAGTTGCTTTCCAAACCTATTTTCTTCTTTGTAAAATGGGAATGACTGTGAAACACCTACATAATACGATACATGTGATGATATGATAGCATACACAAGTGACTTCCCAGAGGGACATCGAATTCAATAAGTGCTAGTTTTTTTTTAATTAACACACTATCAACATCCTACATTTTATACTCAAATTCCTTGAGCTTACAACTCTGCCCAAATGTCTGTGAGAAAGTTTCTAAAATATTCATGTTTGCTGATGATAGAAGTGGCCAGAAGAGGAATTTCTCCTTCTAAACTGCTTCCCTTCATGCCGTGTGATTTCTAGATTCTTCTCAAATACCTCAACTTTGCAAATCTAATTATGAAGGTGTTTCACCTGAGTTACCTGCACAACTGCGAGACTCGACGTGGCCAGGTAAGGGCCTTGACGTTAAGGGATGCACTGGACATTTCCTTTTACTAAAGCAATGATGAGAGCAGTGCTGGCAGGGCAAAGGGTCACGAAGGTGCCAGGGAGACCCTGGACAGTCTCTGACCAGCAACGCTAGTGTTACGGGATATAACAGCGGGCATTAGGGTATGTAGATTCTCAAGGCAGTTTGGTTTTTTGAATCCCTGGCCAGCCATGTTCTAGCTCTAAGACCCTGAGCAAGTCACTTTTAATCTCCCCAATTTTGTGTTTTCATTTGAAAAAATGAGGATAATTATGACGCCTCTCTCAAAAGATGTTATCAATAGTAAATGACATCTAGCAAGACAGCACTAGTACTCAATTAGTGTCTATTATTTTATGAACAACCCATGCCAATTATCCTATTTCTCTAGGTCATTGGGAGGATTCATGGAGTTAAACTTGAGAGAATCTTATAGAATTGTCAATATTCTTCAGCTAAGTGAGCTGCTGCTTTGTGCCTCAGAAGTTTTGAAGGTTTTTTCCCCTGCTATTTCTTCAGATACTGCTGTGGTCTGGGAGCAAGGTCTTTGAAGAACTTACAGATATTGAGAGACAGTTCCACAAAGCCCTGTACACAGTGCGTGCCTTCCTCAACTGTGACAGATACTCCGTGGGGCTCTTGGACATGACCAAACAGAAGGTAAGAAAACTGTCGGGGACAGACACTGCCAAGGAAGGTTGCACCTGACTCCGACTGGACCCCAGAATCCTGTCTGGAGTTGTCAGAGGCAGGGCAAAGGCAGGTTGAATCTGGATGGCCACAGATACTTCAGCCACGTCTTTACTGAGTAGAGGAACACTAGGCTTGAAAGTCAGTCCAGGGCACAGGTGAGCCAAACCATCTGTGTATTCCCCAGTTATTGGAAAAATGAGCACAAGAGAGAATAAGGATAATGAACAGGTAGTGGTGGGTAGTAAAGAAGTTTTTAGGGGCTCTTCAGTGGCATAGCAAGTTAAGTCACCACCTTCAAGGTGTTATAGATGCTGATTTGAGTTCCAACAGCTCCATTTCCCATCCAGCTTCCTGCTGATGCATCTGTGAGAGCAGTGGAGGATGGCTCAAGAGTGTAGGCCCCTGCACCCATGTGGAAGCCATGGAAGAAGCTCCTGGCTCCTGGTCTCAGACTGACACTGCTCTTGTCATTGCAGCCATTTGAGGAGTGAATCAGTGGATGAAAAATCTCTCTTACTCACTCTCTCTCTCTCTGCTTCTACCTCTATCTCTGCAAATTTGCCTTTCAGATAAATAAATCAATCCTTTTTAAAAAGTAATTTCTAGGTAAGGGGAAAGTGCAGAGAAAATTTCCAACTCAGGAATTCTCAGAACATGTACTGAATGTTGAGTGTAAGCTTCTCCTACAGTTGGTATGCCCAAGGCTTCCCAGGACCATTGAAGCACAGTTAGTAACTGGATCAGGCTTGTTGGGGGCCAGGTGTTGAGTAGGCATGGCAGCTGAGAAGGCAGAGTTCAGTGAAGTCCCCAGTGCTGTTTTTCAATGACACTTTGCTAAACCACCTCTCCCATTGCTCTTGGTTTACCTGTTTCTGCCTCACTGGGCTGGTCATTTCCCACATAAGAACAGATGACTTTACTCCTGGCCAGTTACTAGTGTAAAGGCAGATTACTTGAGCCCATCAGAGATGGAGCTGATCTGAAAGCTTGTCTGCACACTTTGTGGAGAGCAGTCCTCCTGGGGTTCACTGCCACTTCTACACTTCTGCCTGGAGTCTTTTCAAGGACCCCCCATCCTTGCAGATTCTGAAGTCTAGTTGTGGCCTGCTTGCCCACCGAGTCTTCTGTATGCTTTGTCCGGCTTCTTAGCTCATCAACAGCATCTCAGCTGTCAGCCAGTGGGTCAAAAGGAAAAGCAGAACTTGATGTCTGGCTGATAGCTCCAGATTTTCCCTCTTTTCTGAGATTTTGGTCCACTAAGTCCTTGTGCCTTGTCAGTTTCATGATTTCTCCAAGTAAATGTATATGTATATACACACACATATATATACATACATACACCATATACATACATACATACATGTATATGGTGTATGTATGTATATATATGTGTGTGTATATATATATTATGTATGTTCAGGTATACACTGTCCAAATTTTATAATTATTCTAGTTGGAGGATTTGTCTGAAACAATTAAGTCACCATTAACAGAAGTGGAAAATCCTCTTTGTTCTGTAGGTCATGTGGGTTTATCTCATTCTTTCATAAAACACTTCTAATATTTATATATTTAAAAGGGAGAAGGAGAGAGAGAGTGAGCGAGAGAGAGCACGCACTCCCATCCATTGGGTCATTTGACTGCCTTCAATGGCCAAGACTCTGCCAGGGTAGGAACTGGGAGCCAGGAATACAATCCAGGCCTGCCACCTGGCTGGCAGGAACCCAATCACTTGAGCTAAAACACTGCTCCTCAAGGTCTGAATTGGCAGGAACTGGAGTCAGGAGCTGGAATCAGGGACTGTATTGTGGGACACGGTGTCTTTACTAGCCTAAGTGCCTATGTCCTTAATTCTTTTAAATTTTATTAACATGCCATAATTAATTTATCCTTTCCCCTAAAGCTGTGTGTTAAAATAATTTTTAGATATTTGAGCAATTAAAGATACTTGTTACATTAAACAGCCTTGGGATTGAATATTTACATACTCAAGTGAGAATATCTATGAAATTGAGTTGGGGTAAAATTACTCTGGTTTCTCCCAGATTTTTGATTTTTGAGTATTCCATTCCTTAAAGCTTTTACCAATTTTTTAAACATCAGTATTTTGAAAAAATTTCCTATGCAAACAGCAAAGTAATATCTTTTCTTTCCAGTTGTATTTCCACTGATTATTCATGGGGTTGTGTAAACATTTTATGTTTATGAACTTTACTTCTTCCATGTAGCTCCCAAATATGTATCTATCTTTAAAATGCAATTTTCTATTTCTTGTCAACCTATAGCAGTGTTTCATATACACAGCAGATTATATATCTGTAAAGCATGCTGCAAACATTTTTCTCCTGTATCTGGATTATATTTTAACTCTGCTTATGATATCTTTTATTATATGTAAGATTTAAAATAGCTTTTATAGCTTCTGAGTTCAGGATTTTACTTAGTAAATATTTTCCTATACCTAATATTATAAAGATCATCTGAAATAATAATGTTATCTTTTGGTATTTTATGGTTTTGCTAAATATAGTATATTGAATCTTCCATTTAAAAGACAGAGAGAGATAAATTTTCCATCTGCTCTTTCATGGCTCCAATGCCTGTAACAGTTAGGGCTGGGCCACACAGAAGCCAGGGACCTGGGCCTCAGTCTGTATCCCCCATGTGGAAGGGTTCACCTCCTGCCACCCGAGGTGTGCATTAGCCAGGAGCTAGATTAGAAATTGGGGGACAAGGATATGGGATATGGAAACCTCAACCACCATGCCGGATATCCATCCTTATTTATTTGGAAATTTGAAAATGAACATATTATGATTTGGAGATAAACTTTGGTTACCCTCCCATTATATTTCTCAACTTAAAGAATGGTTTACCCATTGGCTGGCACAGTGGTTCAACAGGTTAATCTATCTGCAGTGCCAAAATCCCAGATGGGTGCCCATTCTAGTCCCTGCTGCTACACATCCAATCCAGCTTCCTGCTTATGGCCTGGGAAAGCAGCAGAGGACAGCCCAAATCTTGGGCCCCTGCATTCATGTGGGAGACCGAGAAGAAGCCCCTGGCTCCTGGCTTCTGATGGGCTAGCTCTGGCTGTTGCAATTAGCTGGGGAGTAACCAGTGGATGGAAAATCTGTCTCCTTTCTGTAAATCTGCCTATCAAATAAAAATAAAGAAATATTTTTTAAAAAGATAATCTACCCAAGAAGGGGTATAGCTCAGAGATAGAACATTTGATTACAAAAGAATAGTCTACCCATTACCCAATGGGTATTTTCAACACCAGCATTTTGGTAAGCCAATTTCTCACATACTAAATTTTCAAATACACTGGGACTTATTTTTCTGAATTTTGCCTTGAAGTTGGCCTCCCAAGTGATTCTAGTACAGTTGGGCTGCACAGTGATTTCAATGAACCTTGGATTCTAGGGCAATCATTCAGGTGGATTTTTGCATAATCTTTTTAAAAAGATCTATTTATTTATTTAAAAAGCAGACTTATAGAAAAAGAGGAAGTGAGGGGGAAGGGAGGGAGAGAGGGAGAGAGAGAGAGAATGAGTTTTCTATCCACTGGCTCATTCCCCAAATGACTGCAACTGCCAGGGCTGGGCCAGGTCAAGCCAGCAGCCTAGAACTCCATCTGGGTCTCCCAGTGGATTGCAGTGGGCCATTTTCCTCTTTCCCAGGTACATTTGCCAGGAGCTGATCAGATGTGGAACAGCCAGGTCTCAAACCATGGGAGGCTCACATGGAATGTTAATATCATGGATAGCAGCTTATCCTACTGCACGAGCCCTAATTTTTGCATATTCTTGATTCTAAGTATCATATCAAAATTGCCAAACCTAGCAATATGCCCTTTACTTTTCCCTTATGAAGTTGCAATGAAACAAACTCAGGTGAATGAGATTCCTTTTCAATCAAAAGCATTTCTGAGTGTTGAGATTTAAAAGATCCCATTCCAAGGTACCGAATTTGCTGTAACCTCAGGTCACTTTATGTTACGTAGTTCTGTCCTCCGATTCTTTTGAACTACCTGTCAAAAAGGAAGACCTCGTGTAAACATGAGCTTTCTGAGTTATTCCATCATCTCCTAATATCAAACGGTTTAGCAGTCAGAAGTGAACTAGGCTGCCTGTAGTCACGCAACGAACCTGTGGAAAGGTTCTTGAAAACCTTTGGTTTGTGCTCTTTAAATGGAGGAACTGTATGAGGTCTTTGTCAGTTTTCTGTGGCTGAAGCGAACACCTTCAGTAAAGCCAGGAAGAGGAGGAGGAAGGGGGAAGGCTGCTAGGGAGCCCCCATTGCTTATCTGGGTGCCTGGCCTTAAGTCCTCACTTGCCTTCTGATTCCAGCTTCCTACTGCTGTGTCCTAGGGGGCAACAGCTGATGGCTTAGCACTTGGGTCCCTTCCACCCATGCACAGGACCTGCATTGAGTTCTGGGCTCCTGGCTTCAGTCTGGCCCTACCCTAGGTGTTGTAAGCATCTGGGCAGTGAACTATCTAGCTACCTTTCAAAGATAATCTAATAAAAAAAATTTTAAAAAAGAAAGGAGGAGGAGGAAAGACAGAGCGAGAAATCACAGACAGACCACTACTCTCCACCCAACCCCTCATTTGATAATATCTCTTCTCCTTGGCACAAGTTTCGAATTCACTCAGTGCATAGCCACGCAAATTACCAGCCCAGGATACACATTCTTCTGGGCTCCTCTGGCATTCACATGCTCCTTCCTCTGCTGTATCTTTTTTTTAAAGATTTATTTATTTTTATTGCAAAGTCAGATATACACAGAAGAGGAGACACAGAGAGGAAGATCTTTTGTCCGATGATTCACTCCCTAAGTGACCACAATGGCTGGTGTTGCACCAATCTGAAGCCAGGAGCCAGGAACTTTCTCCAGGTCTCCCATGGGGGTGCAGGATCCCAAGGCTTTGGGCCATCCTCGAATGCTTTCCCAGGCCACAAGCAGGGAGCTGGATGGGAGATGGAACCACTGGGATTAGAACTGGTGCCCATATGGGATCCCGGTGCATTCAAAGCCGGGCCCTCCTTTGCTGTTTTGGCTCTTGTTCCACATAGCGCACTACTGCACCTGTGTATCTGAACATCCCCTTGAAAAAACACTAAGTTTTTAAAGTGTCTTATTCACTTTTAAATGTCTGGTAACAAACAGTAAACAGGGCTTAGGGAGGCCACTATTCATACTTCTACCCAACAACAGAACTTTTCCTATTGTCATGAGTCTAAACAATGAGCCCAATAGGGCGGGAGTCTCATGGAGCACATGGAGTCTCTTCTGTTTGTCTTCCGCATGATATAAAAATGAGCGAAGTACCAGGACAGACATGTTCAAACAAATGAAAGGCAAGGAAACAGGAGCAGCAGGGCTTGGCTTCCTATTCTCAGTAAAGCATGGCTCACAGATTACTGTTTGTTCCTAAATATTAGCAGATGAGTGAACAGAGAGGGCCCTGGAGGTTGGAGGCCACATCTGCCTAACCTGGCCTCAGCCCAAAACCAGCTGAACAGCTCTGTGTGCAAAGCAAACCTTTGCAGAAGGCACCTGGATGAGACCTCAGCGGTCTCTTCTGGGTCTGTGCGGTTGTGTTTCCTTCAGAGGTCCTTGGGTATCTTCTATTAAAATCAAGATGTTGAGTCTGGCGGCCGTGGCCTAGTGGCTAAAGTCCTCGCCTTGAATGCACCAGGATCCCATACAGTGCTAGTTCTAATCCCAATGGTTCCATTTCCCATCCAGCTCCCTGCTTGTGGCCTGGGAAAGCAGTCAAGGATGGCCCAATGCCTTGGGTTCCTGAAGCCATGTGGGAGACCTGGGGAAGGTTCCTGGCTCCTGGCTTTGGATTGGCACTGAACTGGCCATTGCAGTCACTGAATCATCTGACGGAAGATCTTCCTCTCTGTCTCTCCTCCTCTCTGTATATCTGACTTTGCAATAAAAATAAATAAATCTTTAAAAAAAAAAATCAAAATGTTAGGGGCCTGGCGTGCTAGCATAGTGGCTAGAGTCCTCACCTTAAATGCACCAGGATCCCATATGGGCGCTGGTTCTAATCCCAGCAGCCCTGCTTCCCATCCAGCTCCCTGCTTGTGGCCTGGAAAGGCAGTTGAGGACGGTCCAAAACCTTGAGACCCTACTGCTGTCTTCGGATTGGCGCAGCTCCGGCTGTTATGGCTGCTTGGGGAGTGACTCATTGGATGGGAGATCTTCTCCTTCTTTCCTCTCTGTATATCTGGCTTTCTAATAAAAATGAAATTTTTTTTAAAGATCAAAATGTTAGAACACAAAGTTCTCAATTTTGAGAAATGGAATGGGGTAGCACTCAGGCCCGGAAGAGGCTCAAAGTGCTGTATCCACAGGCAACTGCCACAGAAAACACTTGATAGGCTCCAGCTAGACCTCTGTCCTTATATGGGCATGGTCTGATCAGATGGCTCCTGTGATTGGCTGAAACTTTGCTCAACTTTGCTATCTGTGACAATAACTCCTAAAGTAGATTTTGGTTTTGTTCACATATGAAGTGAGGCTGCAGTTTTTCATTTGTGATCTCAAATTGCTCTCTTGCACAGACGCTCCAAAAACTGAGGCAGCTACAGGCTAGCGGCCTCCCGCTTCTGTTGTTTTCATAACTGATAGGCTTACAGGTGTCAGCACTTCCTGTTGGCTCTCAGATAAGGTTTTCATATTTGGCACTATTGTATGTTCTTGCAAGTAAGTTTATTATGAAAAACATATCTAACGGCTGGTGTTATGACAGTATATTAAGACACTGACTGGGATGCTGGCATCCTTGACCATTGCGGTCATTTTCAAAGTAAACAAACAGGTGAAAACTTTATCTTCCTCTCCTTTCTTTCTCTTTCTCTCTGTAACCCTGTCTTACACTTAAATGAATCTTGTTAAAAAACACAATTAAGTTACCATCTAGTCTCAATCACCAACATAAAATTAGTTGCTAGCGTTTAGCTATGCATTTTTCCTGAACATTTTTAATACATAATTAAACAGTGAGGGTCAGATGACTTTTTTGGCATCTCACATTTTTCACTCATCAGTG
The DNA here is from genome assembly GCF_030435755.1 of Ochotona princeps. Classification (NCBI taxonomy): domain Eukaryota; kingdom Metazoa; phylum Chordata; class Mammalia; order Lagomorpha; family Ochotonidae; genus Ochotona; species Ochotona princeps. The sequence continues at coordinate 23,424,037 of NC_080850.1, forward strand.
TATCATGGATACCTGTTAAGCAACACTCATGCATCTGCTACATCACTGTTAATACACGTGCCACGACTGAGTTAGTGTAAGTTCCCTCTTGTTGGGAACTTCTGACTTTTCACTATTCTAAGTAATACTGCAAGGGGCATTATTTTAGGCAGATCTTTGATCACCTGCTTAGCCTGTCAAAATAAACTGGTAAGTCCTGAAAGTCTACTTTCTCTCCCAAATCCCACAGCAATGAGGGTGTCCCAACTCAGCCCTAATGCTTTTAGGGAATGATGGGCCAGGTCTGCTCCTTCACTCTGTGTTCGAGGCAGGCGTGGTTATCCTCTAGTTATGACAAGTCTCAGCATCCTTCCAACGCTGGGTCCCCCAGGGAGCTCTTCCCACCTTACAGGCTTCAGGGACTAGTGACTCAGCTCAGCAATAATTCTTCACCTCTCTTCCTTGATTTGTTGTGAAAACATGTCATTACTGTTTTCTTCTCCCCTAGGAGTTTTTTGATGTGTGGCCAGTTTTGATGGGCGAGGCTCCACCCTACTCTGGTCCCAGGACTCCGGATGGAAGGGTAAGGTCTCTCCCTGGGAACTTGCAGTATGAGCAAATCTTCAAGGGAATCCAAATGCAAGACATGGTGGCCCCACTGAAGGTCGGGGCTATACTGCACAGGTATTCATCTTTGGATTAGGTGAGCTCCTGAAAGTATCCTATTGTGCCACATCTGTCAAGCCCAGATTCTTGCAAGGGGTTTCAGTGACTTGTGGGGCAGACCATGAAGGAATCAACCACCCACTTAACAGATGAGAAAAGCATGCCAGAAAGGACAGGCTAGCCATTCAAGGACTCACCAAGCAGGAATTTAGGATTTTGGATTATTAGCTCTGGGAGGAAAGTTCATGTCTTATCTAGAACGTGGGAGCCAGAGGCCCAATTCCAGGAAATAAGCATGCTTGTGTTATATCCATTTGAAACATTTTTTGTTTGGACTTTTAAAAATATGAATTGGTGGCTAAGCTTTACTAATTAAGTTATCTCCCATAGACACTTAGATTCTTAGGCCCTTTTGAAAATAAGGAGCAGTTGAAACTGAAACCACAGTTCTTCAGGGTAGGTTGCACTGGAGCTGCACACTTGCTGCTTCCTTGCAACGTGGGCTGAGTACTCTCACCTGTTCCCATCCCCACGCCTTGCCGTGAGGAGCAACTGGCCTGCTCAGAGAGGCCCCCGTGAGTGGTGGATCCTTGGTATTCTGGCATTGTGTGGCAGTGAACAGGAGGCATCCTGTTTCTGGAGATGCTGAGTGACAAGATGCAGCCACAATGCGGGCTAAACAGCTGTGGCCCCTACCCAGCCTGTAGAGCCTGTGTGGTGACAGAAAGGCCATGGCTGAGGCTCACAGAATAAGCAAGCAGGAGTGCTATGCTCAGATCCACTTAGAGGGCTCTTCCTGTCACACCTTCTTGCCCAGGTGAGATGATGTATCAGTCTCTCCCAGGAGAATTCTAACCTGCCCCAAACAAAGGGCCTGGTGTGGTTGCCTGTGTGGATATGGGAGGCCCAGCTGATGCCCTCCAAAACACAGCCCTTGGAGAGGAGGAGACGAGGAGTCAGTGACCAAGCTTTGTGGCCCTGACAGGAAAGGGGGCTATCAGAAAGATCAGCAAGGTCACCAGAGCCTGGAGGTGGTCCATGAAAAGGGCACCAGGAACAGGTCAGTGAGCATTCCTCCCAAAGACCAGATTTCATCACGGGCAACAATGTCAGCAAATGAATTTGAAGCTACATCCAAGGTCAATTCCGCGCAAACCACAGTTTCGACCCGGAAGCTACTACATCTACCAATAAAGACTCAGACTTTGTAACAAAGAACCTCTGAAAGGTCTGTTTGCTGTGAAACAACTGCAACAGGAGGAGGAAAAGAAACAAAGTCAACATTGACCTTAATCTCTTAAACCAATTAATATGTCAGTGTCTTTGTGTGGCAAGACCCACCCTCGTTGTTTAAAATTAAAAAAAAAAAAAAGGAGTGATGTTAAGAGGGCAAGGAAGAGGGGGCAGGGGATATCTTTCATCTGTTGGCTCACTCTCCAAATACCCAGAAAGCCAAGGCTGGGCCAGGCCAAAGCCAGGAGCCAAGAGTTCAACCCAGATCTTCCCACAGGTGGCAGAGATCCAAGGAACTACTGCTTCCCAGGGTGCGCATTATCAACTTGGACTCAAACTTGGACACTGACCTAGGGTGTGGACATGCCAAGTGGCGTCTTAACCACACCTGATCCCAGTACTGTTTCTGGATGACAGCAAGTCTGGGTCATTGTGGGAGATGGCACTTGTTTCCTTTTAGGCATACTCTGTGGAGAAGTCCTGCTCCAATTCCATGTGAGTCTACCAAAGCAACACAGTATAAGAGTATCTGTCTTGTATTTTGCCCATTTAGGAGTGAAAAGTGGCATAACTGTTTATTCCTGGAGACAAAGTGAATGTGACAGGTGCCATTTTAGCAGAATCAGCTAACCTTAAACTATATGAATCTGCTATGTTGATCAAAGACTGAAGTCAAACGCTTTAAGATCAGCTGATAAATTCTATAGTGGTGAGAAATCTATTATATGTCCACTGAAGCTATTTCCAACATGAAATTCATTCACAGTAATAAATTGATAGGATGCTATTCTGATGAAATTCATCAGACACAGGTAAGCACCGTTTTGGAGTTGAAGATGCAACTGAAGGCTTTGGATACAGAATCAGTAGAGGCTGTTAATTGAAGAAAGTAACAGCATGGGTTATGTTCTTCACTGCCAAGGCACAGCAGGGGAGACAATTACCTAATCACAGAACAAAAGTAAAATTCATCTCACACAAAAAAAAAAAAGCAACACAGGAACAAGAGCTGATCAACAACACACTGTTGTTGGATTGGTTTGCCAACAACAGTAAAAAATCTGGAGCCATGTTGGAAGATGTGTCTCCAAAAGAATCCCCATTTGTGGAAGGATTTGGTAAAATTGAGGCTCTCCTATGGCACCTGGTAGATTTCCAGGATGCGGAACACCAAAGAGGAGATAATGAATTTTTTTTACCTTAAAATCTACTAGGTAGTTGATGCAGATGAGGCAAAACATGCCTCACCATCCAGCAGTTAGTCTAAGGAACATGGCCATGGTGCAAACCAGTCAGATTTCTGCCTTCAATTGAAACATCTCCAGAACTTAGTGAGTGTCAGATAACAGAAAGAAGATAGAGACACAACCAGATCCAACCCTGTCCTTTGGCTATCATAACACTGGGGTAGCAGTCTACAACTCAGCCCCTTGATGCCACTTTGGACGCCACTGAAAAAGAATCCAGTTTTCACTTCTACTTGGTTGTGACATTGGTTGCTCTTGTATTTTATTTTTTAAAAGATTCATTTATTGGAAAGGCAGGCTTACAGAGGGAAAGACTGAGAGATATCTTCCATTTATTAGTTCACTCTCAAAATGGCCCCAACAAACAACCCATGCTGGGCAGCCTGAAGTCACAAGTCAGAAACTTCATCCAGGTCTCCCCTGTGAGTGGCAAAAGCTGAGACATTCGAGCTGTTTCCCACTGCTCTCCCCAGTACATAAGCAGAGAGCTGGGTTGGAAGTGGGGTGGCAGGGTCTCAAACTGCTCACACGGGCTGCCTTAAGGCAGCAACTTAACTCACTGCATCACAACATCCACCCTAAAAACGACTTCAAAACTTGCATCCATAGAACCAAAAAGACTTTAATGGCTATAAATCTTTAAGAGTGAACAAAAATAAGATCATTACAAAAACAGAGGGCCCAGCAAAGTAGCCCAGTGGCTGAAATCTTCACCTTGCATCCGCTGGGATCCTATATGGGTGCAGCTACCCCACTTCTGATCCAGCTCCCTGTCTGTGGCCTGGGAAAGCAGTGGAGGACAGCCTAAAGCCTTGGGGTGACACAGAGGAAGCTCCTGACTTCGGATCTGCTTAGCTCAGGCCTTTGCAGCCACTTGGGGAGTGAATCAGCAGACAAAATCTGACTTTCTAACAAAAATAAATAAGTCTTATCAAAATGTAATTTTTCCTCAAATTTACAGAGAGGAGAGACAAATCTCTTCATCTGATGATTCACTCCCCAAGTGGCTGCAATGGCCAGAACTGAGCCAATCAGCCTGGAGCCACTTCTGCGTCTCCTATACAGGTGCAGGGTCCCAAGGCTTTGAGATGCCTTCTACTGCTTTCCTAGCCACAAGCAGGGACCTGGATGGGAAGTGGAGCAGCCAGGACACAAACTGTTGTATATGGGATCTTGCTGGTTGCAAGGTAAGGACTTGCACCAGGAGGCTACTGCACCAGACCGAACTTTTCTTGCCCTGAATCCCGGCTCCTCTCAGGTAGCAAGAGCTCAGTCCTTCCTGAAACATGAGGCATGAGAATGCGATGCGGCAGAATATGGCCCAGAAGAAAAGATCTTGGACTTCACTTGGCTGCTTCCCTGGAGGGTGAGCTAGGTCTCTGACTCTCCCATTCGTTGATATGATCAGTGAACCCATTTCCAAAGTCAGCTCCAGGACTAGCTCGTGACTGTGGGAATGGATGCAGAGGGTCAAGTCGTGTCTAGAGCATGACATGATTGGCCAGAAGTGGATCTTCTGAAAGGAGAGTGGGCTTGGGGGCCCAGCAGCACCACCTAGCGGCTAAAGTCCTCACCTGGAATATGCCAGGATCCCATATGGGGGCTGGTTCTAATCCCGGCAGTTCCTCTTCTCATCCAGCTCCCTGCTTGTGGCCTGGGAAAGCAGTTGAGGATGGTCCAATGCTTTGGGATCCTGCACCTGTGTGGGAGACCTGGAGGAAGTTCCTGGCTCCTGGCTTCGGATTGGCACAGCACCGGCCATTGCGCTCACTTGGGGAGTGAATCATCAGATGGAAGATCTTCCTCTCTGTTCTGTCCTCCTCTCTGTATATCTGACTTTGTAATAAAAACAAATAAATCTTTTACAAAAAAAAAGAAGAGTGGGTTTGGAGGGAGACTGTCAGAGCTCTGTTTCTGGCTATACCGTTAGCTGTGTGGCCTCACTTTTCCCAGCTGGTAAGCTGGAGTGATCCAACAGACCTATCTGGTCTGTGGTAACTAAAGGGAATCCCAGCCAGACACACAACTGGTACTTCAACATGCAGTCATAGCTAGCTGGTTTGAGCCTCACTGTCTGTCAGGTACTCTGCCTGGATTATGTCACTTCCTCTTCTCAGCAAGTTCATCCAGCACATGTCCCCACTGAGAAGAACATTAAGAGAGGCCAAATCGTGTGCATGCATTCAAACACAGGGCACTTCTTCCTCAGTCCTTAAATCATGCCTGGGACGCTCCCTTTGGCCTCCTAACAGGACTCTGGCTCTATACCTGCCACGTTCTTGGTAGAAATACAGCTTTTGTCTGCATTCCAACCCGTGAGCCTCTCTGACAACCGCTACATCTCCCTCCCTTTCCTTTTAAAAATGAAATAGTGTGTGCATATGGTTTAATTTTTAAAAAGTTGTTGTGTGTGTAGGAAGTGTTTTTAAGTTTTAAAAAGTTATACAGACCAATTAGGCTTCCTGGAGAAAAACAACAAGAAGTGGTGTTCATGTTTTCAGCCTGGTAAGTTTCCATGGGCCATGACGTGGCTGAGGCAGTGGCACCTTCAAAGCCCCTTGTGTTCCCAAGTTGGTGGCTCCACAGCAGCTAACAGAGGTGCTCTTGATGACTCGGCTTTGACTTACAGAGGCTCCTGAGCACACACATGAACATGGCCTTGTGGGCCTTCTGGCTAAGCAACAGGGATGGAAAAAACCCAACTCATGAAAGCACACTGACATTTTTGTTACATTTTGTGAAAGCAAATGGATTCTCCTGTAGGCTTCGCAAAATGTCTGTTTCTGACTTTTCTAAAGAGCCTTGTGGTCTGGTACCTCCTGGCTAGGGCGGCCTGCCAGGCCCAGGGAGCCCCGGGTGTGCCTGGGTGTGCAACTGAGCAGCAACACAGGACAGCTGGGCTTTAGGAAAGACTAACAAAAAACAAAAAAGAAAAAACCATCAGAACAGTCCTGGAACGCCATGTCTGCCCCTTCAAGCTGAAGTCCCAGCAGATAACGCAGTCATCTTTGCTTTACAGAACTGCTTACAGGGCATACATACTGTCAGGATCCAGAAATGTGTTTTGAGAAAATTCATTCACATTTATTGAAAAACATTCATAAGTAATGATTTTTGCATGAGCATGGAAGCCACACCTTCTCTGCAGGGTGTTATCAGCCCATCTTTCCAGGAATGCCTATGCATGTACAGATTTTCAAGAAGTATGAGGGCACTTAAGAAAGGTCACCGAGTGGAAGCCAAGAGTTTACTTTAATGCAAGACATGTTTCTCATAATACCTGGAAAATTCATACTATGAAAAATGCTATGTGTGGATTTCTCAATTGTTATTGCACCAATATGTTCAATTCTGCTTATCCAGCAAATTTACACTTCTTTTTGAAAGGCAGGGAAACAGAGAAAGTTGCTTCCATCCACGAGTTCACAACCCAAATGTCTGCAGGGGGTGAGTGCTAAAGCAGGTGGAAGCTGGCCCTGTGAACTCAGTCTGGATCCTCTTTATGAGTGTCAGGAAGCCAATGAATTGAGCCAGCACCATGACATGGAGTCTGCATTTGTGGGAATCTGGAGTCAGCCACCACAGCCAGATACCAAACCTGGACAGGCCCAAATACGATGTGAGAGTCTTAACTGGTGTCTTAACTGCTATGCTAAGTTCATGGTCCCCAGGAACTTTGTAAAGTTATCTCCCCCCAGTACTGTTGATATGCTCCCCTGTCAACCAATATGGTGATGGTATTTTCTTTTCCCACTTCACTGTATGTCCTGTCATCTCTCCCAAGAACACGGACTAAATTGTCTCCTGAAGGAAAAATGCGAAGTATCCATTTCATTCAGGTATAGCTAGTCCCTAACTCACAACTTAAGTTAGGCCAGTTGGCTAATGATTTTCCCACTTTGCAATGATGCACAAGCCATAGGCATGCAGTAGAATTTTTTTTAAATTCTGATGCACGTCAGTCATTTCTCCATGGGACCAAGGGGCTAATGGGCCACATCAGCTTGCTCTGCTGCTTCCCAGCATAGGCAGAAAAACAGAGTGCCTGTTAGGAATTTCTGCCATTAACCCAAGATACCATACACAGTGAGTCAGACAGGAGGTCTTTATTCCAGCGAGGGAGGAGGACAGTGGGAAAGAAGAGAAAACAGGGCAGAGGAAGATGGTTATGGGAAGGGAGAGAACGCAGAGGACAGAGACAGAGAGGTCTCCTGACATAGTGACAGGAGAAGGCTCCTAGGAAGAGAGAGGGAGCTGAGAGCCGGGGAGAGCCGAGAGTAAAGAACCAAGAGCCTCCTGAGTGACTTGCTGCATCTGGCGTCTTGGGTTAATGGCAAAAATTCCTAACAGTGCCACAGATTCCTTTTAACCCAGAATTTTAACCAAAATTCAAAAAATAGGGCCTGGCGCTCTGGCCTAGCAGCTAAAGTCCTCACCTTGAACACAATAGGATCCCATATGGGTGCTGGCTCTAATCCCGGCAGCTCCACTTCCCATCCAGCTCCCTGCTTGTGACCTGGGAAAGCAGTCAAGGATGGCCCAAAGCCTTGGGATCCTGCACCCATGTGGGAGACCTGGAGGAAGTTCGGATCAGCTGCGCTCCAGCTGTTGCAGCCACTTGGGAGTGAATCATCAGATGGAAGATCTTCTCTGTCTCTCCTCCTCTCTGTATATCTGACTTTGTAATAAAAATAAAATAAACCTTAAAAAAAAAAACATAGAGGGCTACAGTAGCCGCCTTGACCTGGAGTTGATGAGAGAGACAGAGAACAGGAAAGGCAATGACTAAGAGAGAAGCTGGGTCTCTGTACCCACTCTGCATCTCTTAGGGCAGCTTTACACAGTTAGGTGCCAGGCTTTGTCTGGGGACACACATGCCCACAGGGGCTCACTGTATGTCAGGAGAAGCTGAAGCCCAGAGCACACACATAATCAAACCAAGACTATAACAAGGAGTCTTTTTTTAACTCTGAGCTAGTCTTGGCTTTCTTCCATTCATCTTGCCTCCCCCTCTGATGTTTCCTGTTCTAGAGGTTGCGCTCCCCAGGGCTTGTGGTGGGGGGCAGCCTCAGCCACCAGCTATGCAGTTCTGGCTCCTGCTCTACCTTTAACCAGAGCTTCCTCCTGAAGTGTGGGGTTGCTATAGCTGCCAAAGGCTCAGGGCTCTGAGAAGCAGGGGGTGTCTACAGGAGGCCGGGGTGTCTGACTGCGGGGTGGGCTTTCAGACCTCCCTAACTCTCAGGAGTGCCTCTCTGGAGTTTCTGAGTCAGGAGGCACTGGATGGTGCCCAGGTATCTGGGCAGCACCTCTCAAAATACCTGCAGGAAAGGAAGAGTTGTCACATCGGGGTTTCTAAGGTGACATCAAGATGTCCGTCCCCCATCCCCAGTGGCTAATATAATTTGACAGCAAAAAGCAGCCCTTCCCCCTCCCAACTCTAACAGATATAAGAGCAAAAGAAGAAAAAGTTGGAAACATTCGTCCCACCTACCTTCCTCTGCCCTCCTCATCCTAATCAGTAGCCCAGATGGGCATACTTCTTTCTCAACTACGTAAATAATAATACCAATAAAATTCAACTTAAAGAAAGAAAGGGTTGGGGGTTTTGTTTGCTTGTTTGTTTTTTTGTTTTGTGTTTTTTTTTTTTTACTTTTTTTTATTATTTTTAATTCATTAATTACATTGTATTATGTAACACAGTTTCATAGGTACTTGGATTCTCCCCACCCCTGGTTTTGTTTGTTTTTTAAAAAGCTTCCAAGCCATTTCAGACTGGCACTTTTCAGTATATGACAAAAGTACAGTTGTAGAAAAATTAATTATATAAAGACAGACAACATTTAAGTTCCTTTTTTTTTTTCTAAATGAGATTCAGCAGACCTAACCTAACTCAGCTTTTAAAAAGTTTTGAGTTGGTGATTCTTTCTGTTTCTCATTCACTATGACAAGGTTACAGACTATCACCAGCTCAGAGACCCTTCTTCGAGCAGCCCTGTTTTAGGCAATAGTGCCACAGACGCTGTGACATGATCTGAAACTATTAACCTTGTGTGCCAAGGGCCCATGTTCTGGCTTTGGAGTTGTCTTATTGTGCTTGAGTCCTTTCCTCTTTCTACTGCTCAGATTCCACTTTGAAATATAGTTGCTATCTTGCCCAAATTCTGGGGAGTAAAGAGGACCACAAAGGGTAGCAGAATTTTCCCTGGAGAGTTCAGGAAAGAAGCCACTTGCCAACATCCCAATGCAACTGGAGAGATCAACTGTAAGAAAATGAGAGTTTGAGTGGTGCTAAGAGACTAAGGCAATATAGAAAGCTCATTTGGAATGATGAAGCAGGGCTGGGGAGGTAAGCCTGGAAGCAGTGACCCAACACAGAGAGCAGCTGAGTTGTAGACTTGGAGGAGAAAGAGGACCATGACTATGGACAGTGTCCTGCATGGGGGCTGACCGCTGACCCTGATTCTAAATAGGCGGAAGACTCCAGTTCTTTTCCACTCTCACTATGGATTCTAGCAGATGACAATGGGGAAGCAGAACTGTTTCAGGGCAACACCTCTGTTGTGGTTTTGTTACTTCTGACATACCGTTTTTTGTTTTGTTTTTTTTTTTTCTTTTGTCAGGAGATCAATTTCTACAAGGTCATTGACTATATCTTGCATGGCAAAGAAGATATCAAAGTGATCCCGTAAGTGTCATCTCAAAATATGCTGAATTGCTGATGTGTTATTACGTGCACAAAACACTCATTCCAAGAGCAGCACTGACCAATCCCAATAGAGTTGATACTACCCTCGGTGAGAGGCAGAAGGAGCAGTGTGGAATGAAAGAGCTTCACACGGGGACAGCAAGAATCCCCAAAGGGAAGACTCAGAGCTGTAGGCCTGGAAGAGTGTCAGGTGCTCTAAGCTTCAGCCCTAGGCCCTGTGTTGATAAGTAGCCTGCCTGGGCCTCAGTTTCACATCTATAGAATGAGACTTGGGCACCAAATGAGGGAACTATGAAGGAGACAAAGCAAAAGCAGGAAACCGGCAAAGAAAGTAACTTCACCCGCAAGGACAGCTTATCCTAGTATCCTCTTTCAGTGTGGACAATGAAAAGAAAAGGGAGGAACTCTCTTGAATTTATTTACAGCTGGCTGGAATTCAAGAACCATTTGAAGATCTGAATAGTGGTCCACCACCTTACTATACTCTAGGATGAGTTCTTTTTTTGGCCAGGGGCGGGGCGAGGCAGAGGTTGGGGGAATTCTTAAAAGCGCTGCTGCCTTCAATGTATTGGATGTATCAGATAAACTACGTGGCAGCTCCATTTGACCTGGCTCTCTTTCCACTTAACGGCAGACTCCTGGAGGCCACAGCCTGGCTTGTGGGTCAGGGGGAAGGTAGGATGGGGACAGGAACAGACACCTGTTGTATTCCCAGAGCTCATTCCTGCAGTGGGAGGGATCCACTGTGGGCCACGTTACTCCTCACAGGGTGAGCGGGACAGTGACACTGACTCCACCCTGGTCATGAGACCCAACATGAAGACACCTCTGTCACTTAAGAAAACAGGTTCTCAGGTTTCCCTTTCATTGGTTGAATATGAAAAGTTGTCCTAAGTCTAGGTTTCTGGGTGCTCTCTGTTTCCTTGCATTCCTGCTTGTGTAAGGACAGATTCTTGAATTCTTTTCCAGCTTCCTCTTTGTTCTCTCTCGTTCTCTCTCTCTCTCTCTCTCTCTCTCTCTCTCTCTCTCTCCCTTTGAACCAATGCCTACTCTTCAATTGTTCTAGCCTCTGTTTCTAGGGCTGGATTTGTTGACATTCCTTTACCTTGTCTTGATCATGGTCATGGTCTGATCCTTACCTGTCAAGTATCACATTCTACTAGCCTTGGACAACATTCACCTTGCTGCTTTCCAACCAGTCCTTAATTTATGTCCCCTATTGTGCAGTTTGTTGTTATGGCCACACTGTTTATAATGCAAACTGCTGAACCAGCCAGGACAGGCTAGGGTTGTGCTGTACTAACAAGATCTTGAAGCCTTAGCAGCATGAACAACCAACAGTTACTTTACCACTTCACTAAGTGTCAACGGACAGTTGGTGGGTGTGGCTAGGGACAGCATGTGTGGATTGTAGTCAGGCAGTACTTTTTGATACAGCATCTACTGAGAGTGACACCTTGATAAAGCAGTCATCCTTTTGAACCTTGCAAGATTGGCAAACCTCGCCAGGGAGAAGAGAGAACACACAATGGCTCTTAAAAGCAGTCCATCTGGAGATAACACGCATCACTTACTCTCAGTTTCATTGTCCAAAGCCAATCACTTGGCCAAGGTTTACTTCCAGTAGTTGGAAAGTACAATCTGACCTTGGGCCCAGAAGGAAGGGCTTCCTTAAAGGTAGTCACAGCATACCAAAAAGCAGTAATAGAAATAAAACTAGGCATTTCCTCATGATAAAGGGGTCAGTCCACTCTGACATGACAGCCATCATTTTGGGGCACTGCCTGATTACAATCCACACATTCTATTCCCAACCACACCCACCAACTGTCAGTTGACGATGGCTGTTCACACTACTTGGCTTCACAATCTTATTAGCACAGCACAGAGGAGGAAAATTAAATGGTTAACAAATGACTAATCAGGCCCAAGGAAGACAAAACAAAATCTTAGAAAGAACAGAGCAGAGGCAGGCATTTGGAGCATCTCACTTGAGGCCCATACCCCTTATTATGGGACCTGGGTTCAAGTCCTGGTTCTGCTTCTGATTCTGGATCCCTGTTATTGTGCATTCTTGGAAATACCAGGTTATGGCTCAAGTACTTGGGTCCCTGCCTGCCATGGAGGAAGCTTGGATTGAATTCCAGGCTCCAGACTTTAGCCAGCACAAGTCCCAGCTGTGGGAATCATCTGGGAAATGAAGCAGATTTCTCTGCGTCTTTCGCATTCTCTCTTTTAAGTAAAAAACAAATAAATTTAAGAAATAAAAATTAACACAAAGAAGATAAGGGAAAATACAAGGTACACATTAAGATATTCAACTCCAAATACATCAATAGTTTCTTTAATTATAAATCAATGAGATGTTCTACTTAAATGGCAAAGATTGCCAGAATGGATAAGAAGGAGTTCTATTCTATGTAACTGTGTCACATAATACAATGTAATTAATGAAGTTAAATAATAAAAAAAATAAAAATAAAAATAAAAATAAAAATAAATAAATCTTTAAAAAAAAAAGATTAAAAAAAAAAAAAAAGAAGGAGTTCTATTACATTTTGTTGATTCTAAGATGTGGAGTTTTCTGGTTTCGGACATTTCTTAAATGGAATCCATGATATTGTACAACAGCTATCAGCCACAAGGCAGTTGTGATGTAGTTGTCCTTGTTTGCCTAAGTATGGACTTGATCATAATCATCTATGTTGTAACTTCAGTTAATAATGTTGAGCAACCATTGCTGGCTGCTACCCACATTGAATTTAACTGCCGCATAAAGTCACTTACAGAGATTGTGCAATGATGCAACAATGAAACAAAAAAGTTGTCTGAAGTGGCACAAAAAGACAGGAGAAAGGGCAATACATGATAATAATCTGTAAGCAAGTGCTAAAAGTGTGATGGTATGAATAAAGTAAAAATTAAAAGTGATTTTAAAAGCACTGCATTACAGATAAACTGACAGCAGTCTACTTTCTCAATCATACCAAAACGGTCCATCAAAAATGATTACTTCCTACATATGATGAAATATACATTCTGTTTATGGATGACTCATTCGAAAGATAAGAGTATAGAGAGGGCAAGTGAAAGACTGTAAAAGTTACATCATGAACTTGTCAATCAAAAGAAAACAGTTTAACTGCATTAAGCCGAGGCAGAAATAGATGTTGTATCAAAGAGGATTAGGAGAGATAAAGATAGTCACTTCTTAATGATAAAGGGGTCACTCTACCTTAATTCATATTACAGGAAGGTATCAAAATCCTAAGCCTGCACACACCTCCTAACATGACCTCAGAAAGTATAATGAAAGAACTGATAGAAATATAGCTCATACTCACTGATAGAAGCAACAGTTTAAAATAAATCCAATGTAGAATGAATAACATAATTAACATAGCCAAATAGATAACACTGCTCCCTAACCCCACAAACTAGAGAACATTCCATTTTTCAAGCATATCATTTGTAACATTTATAATAATTTGTAACAACATTTGTAATAATTGGTCAGATACTAGGTCACAACACAAGCCTAAATGATTTTGAAAGATTGAATTCATACACAAATTTCCTCTGGTCCCAATAAGAATATGGAAGAAGCCAGTAAGCAAAAACTAAACATAAATTATGATTTTTTTTCTTTGGGGAAAAAAGGGAGAGGGGACACACTACCAAATAGTCCATGAGCAAGAGAATTAATAAGATTTAGAAAATACTCTGAGCTGAAAAGAAATGAAAATATTATCAAAGCCTACCAGATATAAATGAAATCCTGATTAAGGTGAAATTTACAGCCTTAAATCCACAACCAGCCAAGAATAAGGACTGAAAAAGACAATGCACTACTACATACATGTTGGTATCAGTCAGGATTTCAACAGAAAATGAGTGTCACACTCAAATGAGGAGAATTCAGAGTTGGCTTACACGGAGGTAAATTACAAAGATGTGAGTGGAGTGAAAGGAAACCCTAAGAGAGGGTGAAGATGCCAGGGGGTGATTCCCAGACCCCCCGAGGGCAGAGTCCTGGAGAGCAGGTCACCCTGGGGAAAACAGGAGCCTTCAGACCAGGACCACAGCCAGCTTCAAGCAACAGGCCCAGAAATGAGCACCTGACTTAACTTTTACCTCCCTCTAGTGTTTTGGCCAAACTTTGGAGTAATAGACTGGGCAGTGGGACAAAATGATTCATTTCATCATCTTAAGACATGAGAAACAAACAAGCAGAAACATAAACCAAAAGAAAATTTAAATATTTCTTTTTATTGGAAAGGCAGATATACAGAGAGAGACAGAGAGGAAGATCTTCCGTCCAATGGGTCACTCCTCAAGTGACTGCAACAGCTGGAGCTGAGCCAATCTGAAGCCAGGAGCCAGGAGCTCTTCTGGGTCTCCCACACGGGTGCAGGGTCCCAAGGCTTTGGGCCGTCCTCGACTGCTTTCCCAGGCCACAAGCAGGGAGCTGGATGGGAAGCAGGGACGCTGGGATTAGAACCAGCGATCATATGGGATCCCGGCTCGTGCAAGGCGAGGACCCTAACCACTATGCTATTGTGCCAGGCCCCAAAGGAAAATTTTTAAAGGCAGTTATGGTGCAGGGATTGTGGTGCAGCATGCCAAGCCATTCATACGACAGAACAAAAAGATCCCCAAATACCCACATTTATACGACTGCTGTGCAAGAAAAATGCTGTTGCCAAGCAGTTAGGGAAAGAATGGTCTTATTCAACAAGTTCTGTTTGTGGAAACAGGTCCCTATATGGGAAAAAAAATGCTTCCTCAAAAATAAATACATAACTATAAGTTCTAGGTCTAAATACAAAATAAAAAATTATAAATCTTTTAGAAAGCAACCTAAAAGCATAGCTGTATGATTTAGGGATAGAAAAACAAACACATCAATAATAAACAGAAAGATACATTAGACCACATTAAGAATATGAGCTTTTATTTAAATGGAAAAATTCCTTCTAAAAATGTGTTTATGTATTTTAACACAAAATGTTGTTTCAAAAACTATAGTGGCTAAAATCATCAGTAGCAATTTATTCTGTCCTGATTACATATCATTCTGTGGCTCAGAGATTCAGGGGTGGCTAGACTGGGTGGTCTGAGCTTGGGATAGTCATGAGGTTGCCATTAGTCGTGCCATTAGTCTGCTGTCCGTAGAGCTCACTAGTGCTGGCGGTGGGACAGGAGGCTTCATTCCCTTCCAAGGGGCCTCTGCAAAGGGCCACCTGAGTCACCTCACAGCATGGTGGCTTCCCCAGAGCAAGCACAAAAAGGCCACAATGTCTTTCCTGATCTAATCTCAAAAATGACATGCTCATTTCCACCATATTCTATTGGTCCCAGAAAGAAGCCTTCTGTCATCGGAGGGGACTATGTGAAAGCAAAACACAGGAAGGGGAAAGCCGCTAAAGGCCAGCTAGGAGACTGGCTACCATACAGAGTGAAAAAGGCAAACTCAGGGTATGGAGAAGATAATTGCGGCCCAAATAATGGATAAAAGGCTCATAGCAAGAATATGTAAAGAACTCCTATAAACAAGTAAGAAATAAAAGAAAGAAGTAGAACTTCACAATAGAACAATGTACATGAACAATATATGTACGGGGGCTGCACTGTAGTCATGTTTCAGGGACAAGCAGAAGAAACACTGGAGGAGAGGCCTTCAGTCCCTAGCAGAAGGGCTATAAATAATAAACACTGGCTGAGATATGCGGCAAAGGAAGGTAACAGCACAACTGGGCATGTACCCATTTGTGCAATCACCTTTTAGGAGACAGAGTGGCTTTATCAGAGCTGAAGAGATGAGTGCACATCTGATGACCCAGTATTTCTCTTCCTACACATGGGTGCCAGAGTGATCACGACAACACTGTCTACATTAGGTCCAAACTGAGAGGAGATTTGCATTCACCTCTTAAAGATCTTTTATTTACATATTTGAGAGGCAGAGAGAGAGAGAGAGATTACACCCATTTCACACCCCAGATGCCAGCAACAGCCAGTTTGGGCCAAGGCCAGAGCTGGGAGCCAGAATACAGTCCAGGTCCTTCACGGGAGTGGCAGGATCCCAACTTGAGTCATCACCGCTGCTTTGCAATGTCCCAGGCTGGAGACAGGGATGGCACCAAGAGTCAGACTCTGGGACCCTGTCATAGCAGGTGGTCATCTTGCCCACTAGGACAAACAGCAGCCCCCATGAACATTTCAATGGAGAAACTGTGCTCCAGAAATACAGGAGAAAACTAATTCTACACAGTGAGAAAATTAGAGCAACATGAAAATAAAGCTAAAGTGATTGTATCATTCTATCTAGGTTAGATTAACAAGAGGTAAAATTAAACAAGGGGATTCAGGAAAACATACTTAGATGGTAAAATTCTATGGAAAAGCACAATTCTTATATTAGCATAATGGTTACCTTGGCAGTTAGAGACGAGGCTATGACTGGGAAGGCACGTGTTGACATTGCTATTCCTGGTGTGCATGTAGTTTCATAAATGTTCACAGTCTAAGGATTGATGATAGTTTCATGCGTGTTACTATTTGTGGGTTTGTCCTCTCCATGAAGAAGCAAGAAGTAATCAGCCACCCTTGGCTTACAACAGGGATACATAAGAGATGCATCACTAAGCGGTTTTGTCAACATGCCTACAACACAGAAGGCTACAATGTCACTGGGTGGTATCATCTTGTGAAACTGTGTGGTCTGCTGTTGACCAGAATGCTGTGTGGCACATGACTGAAACAGCCTAAGCCACAGTACACTGTGGTGGGGGTCAATAACTACAAACAGCACTTCGAGTGCTTGGGGCATGGAGTTTGCCACTCCTTTCACAGTATGAAGCTGCCAAATTCCTGGCGGAAGTGGCTGCTTCTGATTTTGCCCTGCAGCCAATAACAACCTCTGGAGTGAATGCTGTCTCTCTCCCTTTGGATAGTTAAACTTTGCAGGCAGCCCCTAAAAGGGTCTATTCATCACCCTGTCTGGATGTCTAAATGAGGATACTGAGGTAGCTACTAACCTTTTGGGTTTGGTCAGGTGTAATGAACACAAATAAGTGCAGAAGACCACCAGAGAGTAGGGGGACAGCAGACCCACATTCAAGGTTTTAGCCCAACAGTCTCTGCTTTGAAAGTCATGCCCTCTGTCTGGTTTTTACAGGAACCCACCTCCTGACCACTGGGCTTTAGTAAGTGGTCTCCCCACCTACGTGGCTCAAAATGGCCTGGTAAGTAAAATGACTTGGAAGGGGGAGTTTTGAGTCAGAGAGAAGAGCTAAAGGATTTCAGATTTGCGAGTGAGAAAATGATGCAAAGTTTAAGTCTCTAAGAGTCTGGGTCTCTCATTTCTCAACTCATTTGATAATTAGCCAAAGCAATGATCAGGAAGTGGTGTTGGAGAAAATGCTAAAGGCTCAGAGATCTCAGATGGAAAGGTGCTCTCTCTCTCTCTCTCTCTCTCTCTCTCTCTCTGACAACTATAGAGGCTTACGAGTGTGTGTCAGGGACAAAGTCACAACTGGCTAGTCTGTGGGACTCGTCCTCCGAGATGAAGTCCCAACCTCACATCCCTGCTGCATTTCCAGTCATGCCACATTCAGCGGAGCTCCAATCCACTCCCTGCCCTGTGCATCCCCCTGTCCCCCTCCCTCCCCACCAACTCTACAAGGTGATGGGTGGAGTGACAGCATCCCTGTGCCTGCGAGGAGGGCTGTATCTGCTAGCTGAACATCCCCTATGTTCGAGCCTAGTCACGCTGTATCCTTCCCCAGGCACACTCCTTGTAAAGCTGTCCATATTGCAGGGTTCTTTTTTTTTTTTTTTAAGATTTATTTATTTTATTGGAAAGGTAGGTATATATAGAGAAGGTGAGACAGAGAAGGATCTATCCACTAGTTCACTTCCCAAGTGGTTGTATTGGTCAGAGCTGAGCTGAGCCAATCTGAGGTCAGAAATGGGCCTTTCCAGGGTCTCCCACACAGGTGCAGGGTCTCAAGGCTTTGAGCTGTCCTCGACTGCTCTCCCAGGCCACAAGCAGGGAGTTGGTTGGGAAGTGGAGCAGCCCGGATATGAACCAATGCCCAGACAGGATCCTGGTGCATACAAGGTGAGGATTTAGCCAATAGGCTATCACACTAGGCTCTGTATCATAGGGTTCTGATGCCCTGAATCTATTCTACATGTGATGTTCCTTGGAGATGCAAAGGCAGAAGAATCGGGCCTAATCTCTGTTCTGTGATCCATCATCAGTGGAGCAGATATCTTTACTAACAGGTGTACCTGTGAGGTCATGATAAAGAAATATATGGTATATTATGAGAATACAAAGTCTGGAGCATTTGAGTCAGCCTTTAGTTCTTAGAGTGCACTGGCCTTGGCTGAGGTGTATTTCTTTATTGCAAAGACAGATTTACAGAGAGAACAGAGAGAAAGATCTTTCATCTGTTGGTTCACTCCCCAAGTGACTGCACTGGCCAGAAATGAGCCAATCCAAAGCCAGGAGCCAGGAGCTTCCTCTGGGTCTCCCACATGGGTGCCGGTTCCCAAAGCTTTGGGCCATCCTCTACTGCTTTTCCAGGCCACAAGCAAGGAACTGGATGGGAAGCAGAGCAGCCGGGATACAAACCAGATCCCATACAGGATCCTGGTGGACGCAAGAAAAGGACTGTAGCCACTAGGCTACCATGCCAGGCCCTCAAGTTTCATTTTACAAAGATAAGTCTGGCAACTTCACAGAGGCAGATAAATCAGTAGCACATGCTCCAAGAATGAAGTGATAATAATCTCAACAAAGGCAGGTGCACAGAGAAAATATTCACTGGGGCCAGAGTTCAGCTTGGCTATGAAAACTCTTGTTAAGACTCCAATGTTTCGTAGTGCGGCACCTGAGTTTACACTTGGCTCCTGTTTTCAGCTTCCAACTAATATGTACTCTGGCAGTGGTGATAACGCAGGTAATTGGGTTTCTGCCACCCATGTGGGAGACCTGGATTCAGTTCCTGGATCCTGGCTTCAAGCCCTGGCTTAGCCCTAGTTGTTGCAGCTGTTTGGGAGGGAACCAGCAGCTGGGATATACAGCTGTCTTGCTGTGTGTGTGTGTGTGTGTGTGTGTCCATACTTCTGTATCTTTGCCTTTCAAACAAATAAATATAGAACACGAACATTATTGCTCACAGCCACTGAGCACTTACACTAAGTAACTCACTAAATAAAAACAGTCTTAATACTCATGGCAACTTCCATGGAAGTTAAATGGAGAGCAGATAATGTATTAGATCTAATACAGAGAAGATAAAACTGGTAAGGCCTCATGAGTGATCATAAATGGAGAGCGAGGAAGAGAGGGGTCAAAGTTCACAGTAGGCTTCTGGAGTGGCTGAGCAGTGCTGGCATATGGTCTGCAGGTAAGAGGGTGAGGTCCGTATCAGACCAGGTATGATGCAGACATTTTTTAGGGGCACATGTCTGGGAGACAAAGGAGGATAAGATTCTAATGCTGCAGAGAGGTGAGGGATGGAGATGGAGATCTGGAAACTATTGGGACCAGATGGCATGTGAAACCACGTGTGCAGATGCAGGGGCAGTGAGGCCAGGGTGCAACACCAGAGAATATCAGCCCATACAGAGTGGGCAGAGCAAGAGGAGTGTTTGAAGGAGAGACAGGAGCATTCAGAGGTGAAGTCTGGAGACCCAGGAGAGGTCAGGGTAATGGAAACCGAGGAAGCAGAACATTCCAACATGGAGGGAGCCCCAAGTGATCTGGTGATACAAGCACTGAACATTCTCCTTGGGTTTGGCAATTCAGAGAGCATCAGCGGTCCTGTTGACTTGTGACCACCACAATAACATGCCTTAGGGAACACTCCATAAAGAGAAAATATTGAGTTAGCTGATAGTATTCAAGTCGAGGACTGGCTGTCCCCGTGGGTTTGGCTTCTGATGAGGGTAGCAGATGGTGATGATGGAGCTTTGCAAAGGAAGGCCCGCGTGGGGAGAGAGAGAAACACACACATACACACACACTAAGCTTCCCTTATCTTTGATAAGCAACCCTTCTGTGAGAGCTAGCCCCTGAGTTCACACCCCACAGTCACAAAGACCTCCTGCTAGACCTGACCTCCTGAAGGTTCCACCTTCACTTGGGCTGCAGAGGGCCACCCATGCTCATATCCAAACTAAAGCAGTGGTCCTGATGAAACAGACCTACTGTCCAGAAAAAGGCCAAAGCTGCCTCGTGGTCCACTGAGGAGTGAATGGCCAATGAGAAGGTCGAGAAAGTGAGAGAAAAGCAGCAGGGGATGCCAGTCTGGATGGCTGCTATAGAGATCATGTGGCAGGAAGGGAGGATCCCATTTACAGGCTGGGCAGAGGGCGGAGACGGGGGAGCAGTTGTCAGGGAGAGTGGAAATCAGGACTGATTGATGACAACTGGGCCAATCACAGGACAGAAGGACATTGCAGGGACTGGGGCAGCCTTGGACAGGGGCAGGGACAGCTCACCATCTGGAGCCTGATGGGCCATCACTGTGGGGACAGGGAGGGCTGCTGCAAGCCTATGGGACTTCTTTTTGAGAATGAAAAGGAAACACCTGTTCTCAATGGATGACCAGAAAAACTTGGTCAGGCCCTGGCACTGTAAGAGGAGTGCAGACTGGGCAGTAGTGCAGGTGGCCTCTCAGCTGTCCACACATAGTACAGGTGTACCCAGTGGTGCCTTGGGCTGGTCTCTAGGGGGATCATCTAAGCACCATCTGCTCCTTGTGTAGTAGAGAGAACTGGTCCAATTTTCAGAAGAGGAACCTGTCAATATAAAACCAGATCTATACCACTTTACATTTCTTATTCTACATTGGAGTTTATAGCCATATAAAAATCCCTTCTGTTAAAACACAATGGAACCTAAATGTAATTGGGTCAATGATGTTTAGAGTAGCATTACTGGTAAGTATCAACCTCTGTCAACCTTGCAAGTTTCCTTGTGGGAAACCAGGAGGAAAGTGACCAAAGGATGGCGGAGACTGATGAAATTTATTTCCAGGTTTTAGTTCTTATACATTCAACAGAGCAACAGTTTAAACTTAGTTTAAACAGGTTCAACTTTAGCAAAACATTAGTTACTGTCCCAAGGTTTAATTACACTAGTTCAAACTTATGTTGTGTCACTAGGATGAATCGAAATAGTTCAAACTCAGGATTCTGTCACAAGATTTAATTGGTTAGTGATTTACATTTCTTATATGGGCCAGGAGTTCCAGGAAACTTAACAAAGCTATTCTGATTTAGGATATTGCTTTATTCTTGGCTAAATTATCAACAAGAGCACCAGTGTTTATCAGGAAAGCACAAAATCACGTCCAAGAAGTCACTGGGGGCAAAAGTGCATTCTGGGTGGGGGGCCCTCTGCCTTCTCCTTCCTGGAGAAGGTTCCCCTAGACCTCTGCCATCCCAGCTATCTTGTTGGATGTGATCCCACAGATCAGAATTTTAAAAGCATGAACATGCCCTAAATTGCCATCAAAGAAGAACAAGAAAATGGCATATTGTCACAGCCATTACTTCTGACATTTTCAGAACTTGGGATGAATCCAGGAGCAGGGCAAACAGGAAGAAGCAAGGTTTTTAAGTATTTGGTTATTCTCCCCTTCAGTATTGTCAATTAGTAAGTCAATGCTAGTGTGTCTACCCCACGGCGAGAATGTGATGCCCAGGGCAAGGACATGGTATTTCTAGAAATGGCACACAGAGCCTTGCTGGGTGTTCTATCAGCTCTGAACACAACTCATTATTCCCCTTCATGGCTTTCAGATCTGTAACATCATGAATGCACCAGCAGAGGACTTCTTTGCATTTCAGGTAAGTCATGTTTTAGTTGCTGTCATAGAGGTAAAGTTTGTTCTCGCTCTCTTGAGCTCTAGAATTCATTAGATTCCACCTACTCCACTAGAAAACCAGTCTAAGTATAAATCTGAGTAGAAATAGCCATCTTCCGATGGGAATGGGGAAGCAGCTAAATGGGTGATTTTAAGATCCCCTTTGGTTTTAGCATCCACATGCTTTGCTTTCCAGCCCCAGGACCTTGGCTTCTACTGTTCTCTCTGAAATCATCCCGATTACCTCTGCTCCTCAGTTACACCTTCAAATGCTGCCACTGCTGTGAAGCTTCATTCTGATCCCTTGGCTGAATATCATTCCTTTCTCCTCAGGGTTTTCATGGACTCTTGCTTATAGTGTTTCAGTACCGGTGACTATTTTAACCAATGATTATGGGAGATATACTCTGTGCCAAGCTTTGGCATAGTGCTACACTGGTTACAGCGGTGGTCCAGATTAGCATGGTCTTAATCTCCCTGGGTCTCAGCATCACAAGGAGAGACAGACACACAAGAATGTGGGGGCCAGGAGAAGGGTAGGGGACCCAAGAAACCTGACTTAGCCTGAGAGGAATCAGGCTACATGAGGAAAGTAAGCTGGGCCACGGGAGGGGACAGAAGACCACAGAAGACAGATGAGCACTGAAAGGAAGCAGAGCAGGCTAACAAGTGTGAGCAACAGACTGAGGTGGCAGGTGACAAGAGGACTATGTGGAGGGACGCGGACGCCAAGAGACTGAGGCAGCGTGCGACCAGGTGACTGTGAGGAGGTCAGGTCCTGATGGGTTCTTGTTCCATCTTTTCCTTACTCTGCGTTTTATTATCCTTACCTCTGTTCTGGACAAATTCCTCTCCACAAAACATAAGCTTTGTTTGTTTATTTTACTTGATAGTCAGAATAAATGAGAGAAAAGAAGAAACAGAGAAACAGTGTGATCTTCCATCCATTGATTCACTCCCCACATGGTTGCAATGGCCAGAGCAGGCTGTTCTGAAGCCAGGAGCCAAGAGCTTCTTCCAGGTTTGCCACGTGGGTACAAGGGCCCAAGGCTTTGAGCTACCCTCTGCTGCTTTCCCAGGTCCTTAGCAGGGAGATGGATGGGAAGTAGAGCAGCCATGAATCAAATTGGCACCCACATGGGATATAGGCACCATAGGCAGAGGGCTGATGTAATACACAACCAAATCACCCCAAGGGTCTTTTTTTAAAAGGTATATTTATTTTTATTGGAAAGTCAGATTTACAGAGAGGAGATAAAATCTTCTGTCTGCTGATTCACTCCCCAAGTGGCTGCAACAGCTGGAGCTGAGCCGACCCAAAGCCAGGAGCCAGGAGCTTCTTGGATAGTAAACCAGTAGATAGAAGTTCCTTCTGTCTCTCCTCCTCTCTGTAAATCTGATTTGTCTTTCCAATAAAAATAAATACATATTTAAGGAAAAAAAGAGTATGGAAACACTTTTGGCCAAATTTAAGTTCCTAAGCATAACTTCATACTGGTTTTGAACAATGCCATCCCACTGACTGTAGTTTAATCCTACTATAAAGCAAATTTGATCACTGCTTTGGATTTTAGTCTCCCTCTCCAACTCATTCTCCAACAAAACATTGGAGTGAGTGTTTCAAAAGTGCAGACTGCCTTGAGGTCTGTGTCTGTGGCAGAGGCTGGAAGGCAGCTCTGCCTTCCACCCAGTCTGCCTCTCCATTGCAGTACTCAGAAGGGAGAGAGGTCTGGAGGCTGGGGAGATAGCTGCAGGAAGACTGGGTTGAGGCTCAGTGATGCCTGCTGCTCTCCGGACCACATTCTGGACCCCTGTGGGGACACTCTCCCACCAGGTGCTAAGACAGAGGTGTCTGGCACTTTCTACTACTAAAGCAAAAATAATCATCTCATGATCTTAAGAATCTTTGACTTTTAGAAGCTGGAGGCTCATCTTTCTTGGAGAGCTTCCCCTAGGGCAGTGTCACTGCTGGTTTATCTTGCAGATTTTAGACAACCTAAGGACAAGATCTCTGCCTCATTTGCCCTGGCTTCCCCAACTCCTAAAAAAAGTTTCTTCCATATAGTGTGTGTTTGAAGACTCAATGGAAAAGGAGATTAGAATTAATCAAGTTATCTCCATGTTCTAAACGATGAAAGTGAGGCTCAGACAGATGGGAAATGACTCAACAAGCCATCTTGTAGGTGACCAGGAGTATCAGTTGATGAGAAAATTTAGGCCAGAAGAGATCAAAGGACATACCAAACATGACATGGAAGTTTAAGTCCTGAGGCAGAAGTACAGGTGGTTGATGAATTCAAAGTTATGAGAAATACCTGTATTACCCTGCAGCCACCTCCTGAATGGGAAAGGCAGGCACTACCTCTGTAGGCTGACTCTGTCCAGGGTGCTATCTACAGCATGAAGCCTGCTACCTGGGACACAGGCACCCTGACACCCTAGGGATGGACACACTATGGCTCTTTGGCTCAAGGAACTTCAACCAGAAGGGCCACTGCTTCATGGCATTTGTTGCTGACCAAACCCACATAAAATCCAACAAGCTGTCTCCTTCTTGCATCCCATCTCAGCAAATCAGGGGTGCCCTGCCCCTGCAGGCAGCAGGTTCAGAAAACCTACCCTGGCTCTTATCTTACATACAGAAAGAGCCCCTGGATGAGTCTGGATGGATGATTAAAAACGTCCTCTCCATGCCCATTGTAAACAAGAAGGAAGAAATTGTCGGGGTGGCCACGTTTTACAACCGGAAAGATGGGAAGCCCTTTGATGAGATGGATGAGACCCTCATGGAGGTACGTGCACCAGGAGGCTTTGTGCTATGGAGATTCAGCCGGCTTTTGCCACCAAGCCTGGCCTCCGGAGCTACATGGTGGGGCCAGGTGTGCGGTTGCCCTGTCTCCTGAGGAATGGCTGACCCAGTGCAAACAGAGCTTCAACAACCACTTTCCTGGCTTCTGCTTTGATGCTGTCAGGTTTGTAGTGATATCCATATTCCCTTCCTCAACAGTTCAATTGCTAAATTTCTCATTGTAGGGCAGTTTTGGGTTCATAGCAAACTTGAACGGAAAGTACCAAAAAGTTCCTACTTACACCTGTCCCCAGAGAGCAGCTTGTGAAGTCACTGCTCAGAAGAATGAGTCTCCCACTGTGTCCGTGCTTTATGTCACATGCTCACACTAGGTGGTTTACCTGGCCCTCACAACTGTGCAAAGCGGCCAGCCCACAGTCTAGCACAGCCATTTCCCAGCTGAGAAAATGGAGGTCCAGTTAGAGTCAAACCAGAGAGTCCTGTCTCTGATTCTCCCTTCCTCTCTTTTCAGTCCTTGACTCAGTTCCTGGGCTGGTCTGTCTTAAACCCAGACACCTATGAATCCATGAACAAGCTTGAAAATCGGAAGGACATTTTCCAGGACATCGTCAAATATCACGTGAAGTGTGACAATGAAGAAATTCAGAAAATCCTGGTGAGTCACACCCTTCATTGCCTCCTGCTCTGGCAGACGGTGCCTCACACAAGCAGCAGGCAGGATGTGACATCCACGCGGGCACAGCCCGGGTGAGGATTTCCTGAGTCATGGGAAGATAGCAGCGCTCAAACTTGATGAGTGGACGGATGGGTGCTGAACACTGGGACATGCCTTGTGGAACTGGAGCTGGTAAAATGTGGCATACCGGTGTACCGAGAGCTCAAAGTGGCATCACCGCTTGGAGACAGCAATCTCTTGCAGGGCTGCCTTGTCATGGGACTGGCCTGACCCCCAACTTCACAGTTTTAGAAAACCTCATTATCACTAAGCTCAGGGCTGACTGGAGTAGAGTCCCTTCTCTGAGGGAAGACTGTGTCTGACAGGCCCATGGACAGTGGTCAATCTCTCAGCGCCTCCCCACTCTGGGGTCAGTTCACTTCGAGGAAATCAAAGCAAAGAGAAGTCTCGTGAGCCAAGAAGTAGTTCAGAAGTGTGGAGCCCTCACCGAGTTTCCTTACTTTACATTTTTAAGACAAATACACACCAAGGACCCTTACTGATGCTGACAAGCGTTAGACACTGAGGGGTCACAGTTTCTCTTCTCACTGTAGTGGCCAGTTGAGTGGCCCCTCGGTGTGCTTTATTTGGTTCACTTCAGCCCCGTGAGGAATATGTGGACAGGTTTGCTCTAAGCCAAAAAACCAGAAATAAGAAAGTGGATCCACAGCTCTCCCTTCCTATGGCCCAAGAGAGGAAGGGAAGTACACCCAAGGCACATAGAAAGGGACAGGAAGAGCCAGGAATATGGCCAAGGCTTCTTTACCTCCAGACAATAAAATAATAACATTCTTTGATTTTAGTGCTTGCTCTGCACCAAGTGCTGTTGCTCAGTGCTTTATGTGCATCATTTAATTCGGTTACACCTATACTGTCCTAAAAGCACTTTGTACAGTCACACCTGAAGGCACCTGTTAAGTCCTCCTCTCATCCCTGTTTAACAGGATTGAAGATCAGCGGCATTAAATAACACTGCCAGTAGGTGGCAGAGCTTCGACTGGGCTGCAGGTCTCAGCAGTTGCCCAAGGCCACATTTGCTCATCCATCAGTGTTGGAGGCAGCCTCCCTGAACCAGTGGTTTTGTGGAAAAGATGTTAGAGGATAAAAAAAACACAGAGAATAGAAGAGTGGAGGCCGAGCATGGCCTTCAAGATTATAACTTGCAGTATTTTCTCTGCTTTTTCTGGGCCCTGGCAGAAAACCAGAGAAGTTTATGGAAAGGAGCCATGGGAGTGCGAGGAAGAGGAGCTGGCTGAGATCCTGGTGAGTAGGTCGGGCAGCCCCGGCCCTGGTGTCTCCATAGCAGGTGCTTGGAGTGGGCACGAAGTATCTCTGCAATGCCTGCTTCCCACTTCTCTGCTCTGGCCCTCCCAGCACACCCAGGATGGAGACAGGGATGAGCGGGGGCAGGGGAGGGGGCAGTCCAGGAACAATTCTTGATCACTTGACTTTGTCGCTTACATACAGCAAGGGGAACTGCCAGATGCAGAGAAATATGAAATTAATAAATTCCACTTCAGTGACTTGCCCTTAACGGAACTGGAGCTGGTAAAATGTGGCATACAAATGTACTACGAGCTCAAAGTGGTAGAAAAATTCCACATTCCGCAAGAGGTGAGGCCAAGCAAACTTCTCTGGTTTCCCTTTTTCTGTTTCCTCTTCCTGAACTTTGGATCTGTAACCACTTTAAAAAGAACCCGCCCTTGGCGCTGAGGGGATGAAGCCTCAGGTCACAGTGAGGTCACAGTGCGGTCTCAGGGAACCCTGTAGTTGGGTCACCATGGGCTTCCAGGCAGGGAGTCCCAAAGGCTGAGAATGATTAAGTGAACAAAAGGGCCCTTTGGCAAAGCAGGGGTGAGAATGGGGTGAAATCCACTCACACTGGGCTCTGTCTCCACAGGGAAGGCCTAAGGGGCACTGCGAATGCAAGGGGAGGGGACACAGACAGAAAAGGGGGTATATGCGTTATTCAGAATTTCCCAGGTTCTGATTAAAGCAGTGCTTTGCAGAAAATGTTTCTCTGGACCACCTGGTCCATAACGGAGCAGTTAGCAGAATCACAAGTGTATCACACAGCCACATTCCCAGCCTGAATCAGGTTACACAAACCCTTCGATGGTTCTGATAGGTATCCCAGTTGGAGAACCCCAGGGATGAAGAAACCTTTCTCTTTTTCTTCCTGTGAAGCCACTGCTGGCTTTTCCCAGGACAACTGCACTCCGGGGTGCAGTTTGAGACCAGCCGTAGAATAACAACATCCATGTTCATAGCAATAAGCAGCTCGCAAAGCGCACCTGCCACTGCTGCCTCCCACCTTTTGGGCCATTGTTGGCGCTGGGGGAACCTCAGGAGGGCAGCTCCAGGGCACCTGGCCAGGAGCGCTGCCTCACAGATGTGCTTGTGTTTGCAGGCCCTGGTGCGCTTCATGTATTCCCTGAGCAAGGGCTACCGCAGGATCACCTACCACAACTGGCGGCACGGCTTCAACGTGGGCCAGACCATGTTCTCCTTGCTGGTGGTACGGGGGCTGGAGGGGCTGGCTGCACGCTGGACAACCTCATGCAGACTCCACAACGTGACAGCCACTGTGTTGCCATGCTTTCTGATTATGGTCCTAAAAGAAATGCCAAAGGGGTACATGCTTAGCATCAAAGAATTACAAGGATAGCGGAGCTTATAAAATAAAAAGTGAAAGCGAATTGCCCCCGAAGTACTGCTATCAATAGAAGCCCAGCTATTTGAAGGAAGCTGTGGCACGAGCTCTTCTAGAGGTTCTTTTGGAAGCCTGGAGGTATATTTGGGAACACACAGTGTGCAGAAAATACACACCATTTATTTCATTTTTAACTAATGAAATAGTATTATTCAGTATTTTAAAAATATATAAATATATGAGTCTTTCATTTTATCTATGTGTGCATATATATCAATTACATTTTCCAATATGTAGAAAGACACTTTACCACTTTAACTATTTTTAAAAATTGATAGTAATTCAGAATTACTATGTGAGGGAATGGGAGGAGAGACATAGAGGTCTTTTCTCTATTGGTTCAGTCTCCAAATAGCTGCTGTGGCCAGAAGTGGATCAGTCTGAAGCTGGAAGCCAGGAGCTTCTTCCAAGTCTCCCACACGTCACAGGAGTTCAAAGACCTGAGCCACCCTTTGCTGCCTTCCCAGGACATTAACAGGAACCTGGATGACAAGCGGAACAGTGGCAGGTGTTGCGGTGTAACAGGCTGTTCCTCTGTCTGCAGCCCTGGCATCTCATCATGCCTGGCCCATATAAAACACTTTAAAAAAATTAGTTGCACATTCTAGAAAAGTCAGCTCCAGGAAAATCTCTGGCCACCACAGGGAGTCAGGGATAGAGCCGAGGCGAGACCCAGGTTCCCAAGCTCCAGAGCCCCTTCTTCTAACACTTTAGTCCTGCTTCTAGTCCCACAAAAGGAGTGACTTGCATCTGTGGCTGACCTTCCAGACAGGGAAGCTGAAACGATACTTCACGGACCTGGAGGCCTTGGCCATGGTCACTGCTGCCTTCTGCCATGACATTGACCACAGAGGCACCAACAACCTCTACCAGATGAAGTGAGTCAGCCTTAACCAGATCCCTCCCTGCCCTGTCCCCTGGCCCTTGGCCCCAGGATTCATTGCTGAGGCCTACAAGATCCCCAGACAGACTCACTGCCATCAAGAAATCCCACTACCCACAGCTTCCCACTTCCTGCTGCCTTGGTACCTCAGGCCACCCTGTAGGAGACAGAACAGTGACCCCCAAAGATGTCCATAACTCATAGCCTGGATCCCTGGGAATACGTGGCCTTACGTATCAAAGGGTACTTTGTGGATGTGACTGGGTGAGGGAGCTTGGGATGTGGCAGGCAACCAAGTTGACCCAAGTAGTAAGAGTTTCCTTATAAGAGGCAGGAAGCCTGAAGGAGCGAACATGCCACCCTGCTGGCTTCGAACATGGAGGAAGGGGCTGCAGGTGGCATCTGGAAGCTAAAGAGGTAAGGACACATTCTCCTTCGGAGCCTCCAGGAGGAAAGTATTTCAGATTTCTGAATGCCAAGGCTTTGAAAAAACACATCTGTATTATTTTAAGTCATGGCGGCGATCTGTCAGGACAGCCACAGGAAAGCAGCACAATCAATGCCTCCTCTTTCCTCCTTTCTTGTCCCACCTGCTCACCTCCTTGGAGCCAAGGTGCCAGGAACAGACACAGCCCATTCATTCCCTTTCTTTGATAAGGCTCTGTGCTGGGCAAAGCAAGTGCCATTGGGAACAAACTCCGTTCCCCATGAGTATTTTTTTCATGCAGCCCTGGAGGCCCAGAGCTGGAACCATGTTCTCATCAGATCCTGACTGGGCACAGCACCAACAAGAGTCAGCTCCATCTCGCACATGAGGCCCCCTGGGACCCTGCTGCTCCAGGGCTGGAGAGCGTGGGCCTCTAGGTACCAAGCCCAGCACTTAGCACATACCCATGTTCGGCAGACACTAAATCAAGAAACTCATAGAAACACAGCTGGGTGGGGACTCCAGAGCTTTCCTTGAGATTAGAGTATAGAGGATTAAGGAATGGGTGATACACCAGCATGGCCTGGTACCAGCATGCATGGCTGGCCACAGGGGATCCACAAACATACTATTTCTTTCTTTTCTTTTTTAAAGATTTATTTATTTTTATTTCAAAGTCAGATATACAGAGAGGAGAAGAGACAGAGAGGAAGATCTTCTGTCCAATGAAGTGACTGCAACGGCCGGTGCTGTACCAATCCGAAGTCAGGAGCCAGGAACCTCCTCCGGGTCTCCCACACGTGTGCAGGATCCCAAGGTTTTGGGCTGTCCTCAACTGCTTTCCCAGGCCACAAGCAGGGAGCTGGATGGGAAGTGGAACCATTGGGATTAGAACTGGCACCCATATGGGATCCTGGCGTGTTTAAGGCGAGGACTTTAGCCGCTAGGCCACTGTGCCAGGCCCAAACACACTACAGCTTTCTTTCTTTTCTTCTTCTTCTTCTTTTTTTTTAAGATTTATTTATTTTTATTGGAAAGATTTACAGAGAAAAGAAAAAACAGAGGGAAAGATCTCCATCTGCTGGTTCACTCCCCAAGTGGCCATAATGGCCAGAGCTGAGTCAATCTGAAGCCAGGTTCTGGGAGCTTCTTCTGGGTCTCCCATATAGGTGCAGGGTCCCAAGGTCTTGGACTATCCTCCACTGCTTTCCCATACCACAAGCAGGGAGCTGGATGGGAAGTAGAGCAGCTGGGACATGAACCGCTGCCCTCATGGGATCCCAGCACACGCAAAGTGAGGACTTTAGCTACTAGGCTACCACGCCAGGCCCCAAACACAATATTTCAGACTCTCTAAGGAGTCGGTGATCCAAAAGAGGCCCAGAATCATTTGTGCAGAAAAGCTGGAGCCAGATCAGAAGACCCCATATACAGCCCAGTTTTCCTGTCTCACTCCTGGTCTTCAGTCCCTCTGCCTACACAATGAGGTGGCAGGACTGTTAATGACTTCAACCTGACCTTGGCCATTCCACATTGATATCCTATCTGTTCTTCCTCCCCTCCCTTCCCTTCAGATCCCAGAACCCACTGGCCAAGCTCCATGGGTCCTCCATCTTGGAAAGACACCACCTGGAGTTTGGAAAAACACTGCTGCGAGATGAGGTAGGTTGAGACTCTCTTATTGGTCCTGGCCTAGCCTGGCCTGGAGGTCCCACACCACAACAAGCCCGAGTTTACCCAGGCAGCTTTCTTCCCACCACCCTGGGCAACCTCTACTGTCACCGTGGATGGTAACTGGCAGGTGGACGGCTTTGCTGTTGGCACCATATCTCACAGCCCTCCTTGGACGTTCTCTGTAGAGCCTGAATATCTTTCAAAACCTCAACCGCCGGCAGCACGAGCACGCCATCCACATGATGGACATCGCCATCATCGCCACAGACCTAGCTCTGTACTTCAAGTAGGTGTTTCCTTTCTTCTTAATAATCAGAATAACAGCAACAAACACCATCATTCCAATTGATCTACTCTGTATCATATGCTAGGCCCAACCCAGAGACCCTGTGGATTAGATATTCTATTCTCCAAGTGGGGAAACTGAGGGCCAAGGCACGAGACCCACTAAGAGATCACAAATCAGGGCACAGTCAGGATTAGGTCCTAGGGCTTCACCCCCAGGCATTGGTTCTTGGAACATTGCTGGATTAATTATACTGATTAATAAGCCCTTGTCTGGAATAATCAATAGGTGCTGTCTGATTTTAAGACTGGCTCCACTGAACACACTGGTGTGTCTTGTAGGAAGAGGACAATGTTCCAGAAGATTGTGGATCAGTCCAAGACGTACGAGAATGCCCAGGAATGGACACAGTACATGATGCTGGAGCAGACCCGGAAGGAAATCGTGATGTGAGTTGAGACCAGGGGACTCCTGACCCTCTTCTGCTTTGGGTTGAGGGACTGACAGCTCTGGCGGCTCTTAGCAGAGCTCTGACACACCTGCCATGTGGGGGCCTCTGATCTCAGAGAAAATGAAGCCATGCCATAGCTGAATTGCAAGTTATAACATACAAATATGCTTAATCTTTATTTTAGCACTAGAATATATGATGATTTATTAGTGTTGTATTTCTCTCTATACAAAAAATATTCGAAGCATTCAAATCATGAAGTCTAGGATTTGTGGGGCAAAGGGATTTACCTTTCATGCTTTTGAGAAAACAAAACGCATCAGAATAATTATGGTTTGGGTGATACTATATAGGCTATTGCTACAAATGGACTTAATTATCTTTCTCAAAAATGATTTATTTATTTGTAAGGCAGAGTTACAGAGAGTGGGAGAAACAGAGAAAATGAAGGAGGAGGGAAGAAAGAGCTATCTTTCATCTGTTGGCTCGCCCCCAGATGACTACAACAGCCAGGAAACAAAAGCTTCTTCCAGGTCTTCCACGTGGGTTGCAAGAGCCCAAATAGTTAAGCCATCTTCTGCTGCTTTCCCCAAGCCATTAGCAGGGAGCTGGATTCAAAGTGGAGCAGCCAGCACATGAACCAGCACACATACATGATGCTGACGTCATAGGCAGCCTTTTTACCCACTATGCCACAGCACCAGCCCCAGATTGGCTTCATTTTCTAAACCTTCATTTGCATATTACAATATCCTGCAATATTGTTGTGCTAGTCACAGATTCATATGATTTACATGCAATTAAAGGCATATGCCTGACTGACCATGAGACTCATCCGCAAGTTGCTAGTGAATAC
Source organism: Ochotona princeps (assembly GCF_030435755.1). Taxonomy (NCBI): domain Eukaryota; kingdom Metazoa; phylum Chordata; class Mammalia; order Lagomorpha; family Ochotonidae; genus Ochotona; species Ochotona princeps. Next base: position 23,456,570 of record NC_080850.1, read on the forward strand.
CTCTATTTGTATCCTCACTGTTCTTCCACAGCTCATCCCAATGGGCCATGGGGTGAGGAGGAAACATGTGAGGCCTTTGGTGGCTGTAAGTGCAGCCCCCACCCTGTGGGCCCTGTGATGGGTCCTGGGTGTTGATGGTAATGGCCTGGAAGGATCTCAAGTGGAGAAAGGCCTGACCCATTTTCTAAGAAGCCTTGGGTAGTTTTATCCCAGAGGCTTAATGGAAACATGGTATGATTAGGTCAGGTGTTGTAAGTGCCTGTCATGGAGAAGAGGCAGCTGCTGGGACTGGCAAACAGCTCCTCCCTGTGTCCTGCACTTGTCTAACCAGGCCTCGAGAAAGGCATGCAGGTCCTAGGGAGCAGTATGACCGTCCCTCCCAATGGTGCAGACACATTTAGATCAGAGCTATTCCAAGCAGTCAAGGAACTTCCTCACCAGCCATTTCAAAATGGTAAATCAGAAGAACCAAATAGGTGGGAGGAACATTTTGTTCTGGAATAAGAGCACTCAATATTACAAAGTTGTTGAGGACCTACTCTCCAGCATAGTGGGTAAAACTACTGCCTGCAATGCTGGTATCCCAGGTGGGCAGTAGTTTGCATCCTGGCTGCTCAATTTCCAATCTAGCTCCATCCTAATTGCCTGAGGGAACCAGTGGAAAATGGCCCAAGTGTTTAGGGTCCCTGACATCCACAATGGAGACCCAAAAGAAGCTCCTGGCTCCTAGCTTCAGCCTGGCCCAGCCCCAGCCATTGCAGCCATTCTGGACAGTGAATCCCTAGATGAAAGATTTTTATTACTTCCTGTCTCTCTGCAACTCTGACTTTCAAATAAATGAATAATTTATTTGAATTAATTCTGTTTAATTAGTTATTTAAGGTGTTTTTTTAAAAAAGCCTCTTTTTATTCTGGGGCTAGTTAGGAAGAAGATCCTAAAATTCTTACAAGTAGGCAAGAATGCCTGGCAAATTCTGAAGTAGAAGAATAATCATGGGAACCAGTAGAACTAAAAGCAGCTCAGGGGTGAACACGAACTGCTGGTCAGGTCAAGGCACAGACTCACAGGCCTCTGTACGTGCTCAAAATGCAGAGAGCTGCGCATTCACAGATGGTGCAGGGACAGTGGGGTGCCACAAGGGAGATCCCTCCTTCACTTCGCACCAAAATAAGTCCCAGATGAATCAAGAATGTTTAAATGGTAGGAGAAGGAGAGAAAAGCAGGCAAGGGGAAAGCATTAGAGACTTAAAATAATTTCAGAGGGAATTTCTTCAAGAATACTTTGAATTTACAAGCTAAAAAAGAAAACAGTTACATTTGGCTATGCAAAAATTAAGGATTTGGGCCCAACCCACAAATAAAGAGCCAAAGACAGAAGGCAAGATAAAGTAAGGTAAGAAAACGCTTTCAATATTTTTGACAAAAAGCTAATTTCCTCAGTAACTGAAGTGTAACACAATTCAAGGGAAAAATGAATAGGAAAAGTGCAAAAGGCATGAACAGACACTTTCGAGAAAAGGGATTACAGTGGGATGTAAACGAACGGGACAATGATGACTCACATGCAGAGCAGACAGAACGCGATGCAGTTGTCAGCCATCCTGTTGGCAAAGATGCAGTGTTTCAGTGTTTGATTGCACGCCCTCGCCACCGTGCAGAACAGAGGGGGAAGAGGCACACGCTCTCGCTCCCCAGCGGGGAGTGTCAAGAGGTCCGTCTTTATGGCAACACCGATCAAAAGTCTTAAACCCCCTTACGCTTTGCCTCAGTCATCTCACATCCAGGACCTCCCCTCTCCACATTCTCCCACACGGGCACCACAGAGAATACATCAAGTTTTTTTCCCCTGTTGTTTGCAATCACAGCAGAGATGGAAAACAGCTCAAGTAACCATCAGTAGGATACCAGTCAGGTAAGTCACAATCCTCTCATGCAGTGCAGTGTCATTGCACAAAGAAATGATGTCATGTAAGACATGGAATAATTAAAATGTCAGAATAACACCCCGTGAGAGAACTCAATTACAAATCCCAGTACATGGAGAGAAGGCAGCTGTTAACCCAGGGCAACAAAATTTGTTGGTGCGTTTTTTGTCTTTGTTGACAGTTGGTGTCAAATTGCCATGCTCTTTAGATTCCTTTGCAGTTAGAGGATCATACAGTAGCTTTAATATTTATCATGTGCTGCAGATTAGCTGTTTTGTGAATATTGGGTCTATGATAAAATAGTTTTAAATGCTCACTTTCAAGTGTGTAAGAATTAAAATTAAAAAGTCTAAAAAGACCTGTAAAGGCCGTTTCCCAGGACTGTTGACATTTGAGGCGGGTAACTTGCTGTACCTGTGCTGGGTGATACAGGATGTTACACAGCTCCCCTGGTCTCTGCGCACTGGAAGCAGCCTCTGCCTGCCAGGTACGACAACCAGCCATGCCTTCAGACATTACCCAGCATCTCCTGGGGACAAAAACTCAGCCAGCTCAGAAGCACTGCCATAGGGCCCGCTTGGGTCCATCCTGTAGTCTGATGTTCAGAACATCACCCAGGGAGGGTGGAGCTGGTACACACGCGGGGCTTTGGTGCCAAGCAGTCCGCAGGCTACACGCACTGTGTGTGCAGGTGCCTTCACGTGTCTGCTCCATGAGGAGTGTAGTCGTAGATGCTTTCTGGATGACAGTGGGGGCTGAGCTGGAGGAGCTGCTGGTTTTAAGTATTTCCTGTTATAAAAGACCTTTGCATGTGAATTTTGGCCAGCGTCTCACATGGAGTTCCTGAGTATCATTGGTTCTGATGAGGGGCGCTCTCAGCGGGACCCTAGACAACTTTAGGGAGAGGGCACTGTGTAGAGCAAACCTTGATGGGTGACTTGCTCCCACTTTCGCCCCACCCTCACCTCTCCCAAGGAAAAAGGGCCCGGAGGCTGAGCTGACTGCAAGATGCTAATGCTATCAACCGCATCTAGGAGATCAAAGCTCCCAGCACATGGTTCAGGGAGCTGCTGGGAGGGCGGCACTCACCCGCTCCCCATCCCCACACCCTCCACCTAGGCCCCACTTCTCTCTGATTGTTCCTGAGTTGTGTCCTTTACAAGAACTCAATATATGCAAATGAAGCTTTTCCCTGACTTTTGAGAGCTGATTCAGCAAACTGCTAAGTCGAAAATGGAGCAAGAGAATCCCAACTTTGTAGCCAAGTCAAACAGAAGTGGTTTTAATCTGGGGACAAGGCACCTACAATTGGCTCTGACATGAGGCTGGCTGTACCCTGAAAATCCGTACTGTCTGGTGCTAACTTCAGGCAGCTGGGGTGGGGGCTGAACTCAATTGCAAGCCATCCGGTTGGTGCCAGAATTGGTTCTTGGGAAAAATAAACCCAACAGCCCCTTCCTGTGTCTGGGTCTTGTGGCAGGCTATGACTTGGGCTTCCTAGGGCCCACAGCTAACTCCTGCACAGGCCCCAGCTGACTGGCTTTGGCTAGACTCCTGCCCAGCTGTTTCTTGCATCTCACTACTTGGGTGTCACTACACAGGAACAAGAGCCACAGTAACTCCAGAGCAAAGGTATGACAGCTTCCTCCTCACTGAACCCTTCGCCTCAGATTTCACTTACAAATATATTTATTTATTCATTTATTTACTTATTGGAGAAGTAGATTTACTGAGAGAAGCAAATGATCAAACAGCCAGAGCAGAGCTGAGCTGATCTGAAGTGGCACCCATATGGGATGCCAGTACTTGCAGGCAGAAAGCACCCAATTGAGCCATTGCAGTAGGCCCCCAAAAGCTGAAAGGGCTAAACAGTCCCCTGCTGCTGAGGGGTGACACAAGCTGTCTTATAGGCTAAGCATAACATGTTTTTGACTGGCAAAAAAAAAAATAATAATAATCAAAATAAGAATGTTTTATGACCAAAGGAAAATGATGAGAAATACAAGTTCCAGTGTCTATAAATAGAGCCTGTTCTTCTGCCCAGGGCTGCATTCTGACTTTTGCAAGTCCTGGGCATTCCTGTCTTCATGGTTCCTATCTCCATTCAAAACAAGTAAGGGGGGCGGTCAGTATTGTGACAGAACTTTTCAAGCTGCCGCCTGTAGCGCCAGCATCCTATATGGGCACCAATTTGAGACCCGGCTGCTCCACTTTCCATCCAGCTCCCCGCTAATGTGCCTGGGATGTGCAGAGGATGGGCCAAGTCCTAGGACCCTTACATTCATGTGGGAGCCTGGAAGAAGCTCCTGGCTTTCAGCCAGTTCAGTTTCAGCCATTGTAGCCATGTGGGGAATAAACCAGCAAATGAAAGATCTCTCCCTGTCTTTCCCTCCCCTAAGTCTATCTTTTAAATTAATAAATAATAAAATTATTTTTAAAAAAAGATTTTAGAAAGTAAGTAAAAGATTTTATGGCTATGGATACAAATACAATTATAATCAAGGCTAAATTCAATATTACATATTCCTTATTACTGTATTACTTTTTTCTGCTTTTGAAAGAAAGTATACTATTCTCCTGGGCCCGCAGTGCTCTGCTGAATGGAAAAGCCGACCTTGCTTTCAGCCCTCAACTGGTCTGGGAAACAGAAATGCTTCCTACCGGGCCCTTTACAGAGACTGCTTGCCACCTCCAGGTCTCGCGTTTTATAAACTAGGACAGCCAGGCCAAGAGAGATCAAGTGGCTTACCTGGTGCCACGCAGGCGTCCGTGGGGCTTGAGGTCCGGAACCCAGGTCATTCCAGCTCCCTCGCACAGCCAGGCTCCTCCGTGACCTTCTCAGCAGTCAGGGGTGGTGAGCGAGTGTCCTGTGAGAGATCTGGAAGCCAGCACAGCGTGTCCGCCAGGGCTAAGGAAGAAGCTCTCGGCTGCCCGCTGCCCGGCTGAAGCCAGCCGGAAGACACAGCGCTCCGGGCGGATGTGAGGACTGCTTGCTTCCGGCCGACTGAGCGAGCGAGCGGCACACACCTGCGCACCCTGAATCATCAGTGGAAGGAAGGTGGTTTTGATGACGAGAGCAACAGGTGCATGAGAAGGTCACCCCATGTGATCATCACAATAACCCTCAGGAGCAATCGGCAATGTCAAACCCAAGAAACTGCTGAATCCTGTTTTTGAGAGCAAGATCTGAACTCCTTTTTAAAAAATATTTTATTTTTGTTTGAAAGGCAGAGTTGCAGAGAGGAGAGACAGAGATCCTCCATTCTCTGGTTCACTCCCCATATGGTTACAATGGCCAGGGTTAGGCCGCTCTGAAGCCAGGACCCTGGAGCCTCCTCCGGGTATCCCATGTGGGTATACAGACCCAAGGATTCGAAGTAGCCTCCACTGCCTTTGCAGGCTACAAGCAGGGAGCTGGATGGGAAGTGGAGCAGCCAGGACTCATACTGGAGGCCATGTGGGATGCTGGCATCACAATTTGAAGATTAGCCTACATTACCACAGCATTTGCCCTGAAAAATCAAAGTTTCATGGGTTTAACTTACTGTGATGCTCATGCTTTAGAAATGCCCAGCTGAGGCGGAAAGATCCTGAGTTGCTCACACTGCGCACAGCTAGTCAGGAGAGGCAGAAGGTCTAGTTCAGCTCTGACTCCAAGGCCCTGCATAGACTCTTAAGACTTTTGCCATTGAACTCCATCCCCTCCCCTTGATTGCTGTGGCCAACCAAGAGGCTAGGTTTCTTCTTTATTTTAAAGATTTATCTTTTATCTCTTTGAGAGGCAGAGTTACAAAGAAGGAGAAGCATAGAGCTCTTCCAGCTGTAGATTCACTCCCCAAATGGCCACAATGGCTGGCATTTAGAGCACTCACCTCCTAATATCACACAGGAGGAGCTCAGGGATCCAACATGTGAATCTGGAGGATCACAACCTTTTGATCTGTAACAGAGAACTCCTATACACCCTCAAAACTTGATCTGTCATTTCATAGATGCCCACTGTGCTAAGCTGCTCCTACCTCTGGTACCCATACTTGTTCTTGCTGTTGCACGAGGCTGCTGTGGGGAGTGTTTTAGGCTCTGTGCTTCTTGAAGGACTGGCAACCCCCTGTAGCCTCTCTGGATTCCCCAGCGCCCCCCAAGCAAAGGGTTGGTGCTGAAGTGAACAGAAGGCTCATCCTAAGGCAGGGGCCCTTGGTGCATCCGGCTTTCCTGATGCCTGTGTGTTCTTGTCCTCACGCCAGCAGGGAAGCTCTGTCTCGCACACTCAGGTGTTTCCTTAGGGTTGCAGGGTCGGGTGCTTTGGACCAAGGAGCGCACATATCCAGTGCTCTCTGGAAGCCATGGCCCTGGATCCCACTGGGGACGCCACTGCAGAGCTGAGCATATACTTGCTTGATCTGTTGGAGAGCAAACTCACCATGTCCACACAGCTTACACAACGCAGGGCACAAATGCTGACACAAGGCATAAAGTTGAATCCAAGAAACAGATGTGTTCCTGCAAGCTTGAATAATTAGGTACATTTTGAAGATTTTATTTAAGCATGTAAAATCACTGGTCACTCTTATGGCTGCCCAGACCAGCTCATGTAAAATATGCCAGCTACCAGGTGACCAGTGGTACAACCGTCTGCACAGCGTGTCAAGCACAGAACCTCAGTCTTCTCTTAAGTACTCTCCTTGCCACTGCCTGTGAGCCTCACCCAGGGGATTCGAGCCTCACCTACCGGCCTGCCCGAGGTTCCCTGCACCCTCTCCTTTCCTGCTCCATCCTACACAGCCTCCTGAACTGTCTCCTGAAGCCGGACCTGAGACCCCCAACCCCTAAATGGCTCCCTTCCACCTGCTGACTTCCCGAAAATGCTGGGTTCTCCCAGAAGGGAAGTCCTAGCACACGAGGTCCTAGGTGACCCACCCCAAAATGCCTCCTCCAGTGCCCCACACCACCTCTTCCAGTTCCTTGTCTGTTCCCTCCCATTTTATTGCTATGGTCCCTATCCACGCAGTAATATTCCTTAGCCTTTCCTATTCAGTGTTCCCTTTCAGAGTTTATTTTTTAATTCTTTCTTTTTCCCCCTATTCCCTTCAGCCTTGTCTTGGGTTTTTGTATGTTTGTTCCTTTTAAATTTTTCATTCACTGCCTCCCTTATGCTATCTTTTTTTAAAAGATTTATTTATGGGCCTGGTGCTGTAGCCTAGCGGCTAAAGTCCTCACCTTACACGTGCCAGGATCCCATATTGGTGTGGGTTCATGTTCCAGTGGCCCCACTTTCCATCCAGCTCCCTGCTTGTGGACTGGGAAAGCAGTCGAGGACGGCCTAAAGCCTTGGGACCCTGCACTGTGTGGGAGACTGGGAAGAAGCTCCTGGCTCCTGGCTACGGATCGGCTCAGCTCCTGCCATTGCAGTCACCTGGGGAGTGAATCATTGGACAGAAAATCTTCCTCTCTGTATATCTGACTTTGCAATAAAAATAAAAAATAATTTTTTTTTAAAAAAGGAAACAGGCAGAATTACTAGGAGAGAGAAAGGGAGGAAGGAGAGATCTTCTATCTGCTGCTTCATTCCCCAAATGGCTAAAACGGCTAATGCTGGGCCAGGCTGAAACCAGGAGTCAAGAGCTTCATCTGGGTCTCCCACATGGGCGGCAAGGGCCACAGCAAGATGTGTCATCTTCTGCTGCTTCCTTGGGTGCATTAGCGTGGAGCTGCAACGGAAACAGAGTTCATATGGATGCACACGTTGCAGGCAACAGCTTGACTTGCTGGGCCACAATGCCAGCCCCTCCTGCTACTTCTTAATATGGGCCTCCCCTAGTTCTTAGCAGTGGTCACACTTGCCCACTCTTCCATGGGGGAGTGTCATCTCCGGCGTGGCAAAGAATGGTTCTTGAGGGACAGGAGCAGACAGTCTTCGCTGTGAGCTGGCAATCCACAGTGGTGGCACTTCCAGAACAAGCATCTGGAAAGGCTCTGGCAGCTGCTGTGTCAGGCGACAAAGAGAACATGTCTGAGAAACGTTGAACAAGGGAGGAAGGACCCTGGAGACGCGATGAGATCTACTTACACATTTTAGGTGTATTATTTCATTTGAAAGGCAGAGAGACAGAGGTTTTTTATCCTCTGGTTCATTTTCCAAATACCTACAGGGGTTTGCAGTGCGCCAGGCTGAAATCAGGGGTCTGGAATCCGATCGTGGGAGGGACTCAAGTACACGAGGATTCAAGTTTACTGCTGTGATGGCACTTCCAAAAAAAACTGGTTTTAAACACTGCCTGATACATACCAAATCCAATATGTGTTTCCAGTGTACATACAAGGTACTACGTGAGGAGATTTTACAGATTACACGTCACTTAACCTTCTACCCACTCTGATCATGGAAAGTACCATTACCAACACAGGAGGCTTAGAAGGATGGCTTGATTTTTCCAATGTTAAATCTCTGAAAATTGGCAGAGGCAGGACGCAAGCCCAATCCTCAGGTGCCATGGGGCAGCTAGCCCTTTGCCCACCATGGAGATGGGGAGCCCCCACTGGCAGAGGCCAAGAAAGAACAGAGAGGGCAGCACTAACTGGCATGTGAGCGTACGCAGCCATCAGTGGCTGCGGGCTGACGGAGGGTGTTCTGTGTATGTAGGGCCATGATGATGACCGCCTGTGATCTCTCAGCCATCACCAAGCCCTGGGAGGTGCAGAGCAAGGTAGGAACTCTCACCCCGAGACCAGGGGACCCCGAGACTGCTGTTTGCAGCAATGAGGGCCTGGATTCTCTTGGTCCAGCCCCAGGGCCAGTGAACCTATGCTTCCTCCTCCTTTGCTGAGACATTTAACCAAATCGGGGTGGCAGGGCAGGGGTGAGTTTTTCTTCTTTGCTAAGTCGGAGATGCAAGTCAGGCGGGAGCAGGGCTGGGTGGGGTTGGCTGGGATTTGACTCTGTGTACTGTGGTGGGGGGTGGACTATCTATCTCTTGCAGGTGGCTCTACTGGTTGCTGCAGAATTCTGGGAACAAGGTGACCTGGAGCGCACAGTGCTGCAACAGAATCCCATTGTGAGTGTGTGTGTGTGTGAACATGTTTGAGTATGTGAACGTGTGTGTAAGCATACATGCAAGAGCATATGTATGTTAACATTCATGTCTGAGTGAGCATAGGGCATGCAATCATGTGCGAGACACATGAGATCATGTGCCTGAGCATGTGTGAGCCTGCAAGTGTGTGGTCATGTGTGTGAGCATGCTGTGTGAACTTATGTGTGTATTTGTGTAGGGGGAAACATCAGCCTATGTCGGGTGTGTAGGATCTCTTCCTGACCCACAGACGTGAACCCCCTGGCATACAGATGTGAGACCTGACCCCGGAGATGACCTCTGCCTAATACAGTGGTTCTTTATCAACTCCATTCCTTGAGCACACGTTAGAAACAACACACAGGCTGCACCTGACACCCAAAATAGAAGCTCTAGGGTTAGAGCCTAGCAATGTACAGCTCCTAAGCTTGGCCAGGCCTGCTCCGGTGTCTGTTCTGGGTTCACTGAGCACCACAGAGCTGGAGAAGTGAACCTCCGTGCTTACACGGCCCTCGTAATGCCAACACCATGGGAGCCCACTGTCCCGGGTCTGTTCAGACAGCACAGACCGAGCCAGAGCTTTCGGTGCATCTATAGCCACATCTACAGTGCAGGCTGACTCAGCAGAGGCAGGGAGGGGCGCCTGCCAGACGGCTTCCTAAAGGCCCTGGAGGTGAAGCTAAAGAGGTAGAGGTGGGTTTGGAGAGGATGGGGCAAGCATTTGGTATGGGGATGGGTTGAACCTATTTGAACATGCTAAGGGGCAAGGGAGCTGCCATGTGAAGTAGCTGCCAAGGGAGAGTGGAAGATGGGGAGAAGGTGCTGTAAGCAGGAACAGGACTTGTAGTTCTTAACTTATTGTAACTGCAGAAAGAACAGCTGATGATTGATGAGGCATCAGTCACTAGAAACAGGCGCTGTTCTTGCCTTATCTGCTTCCTCCAAGGCATTTCCCCCGCTTTGATTGGAGTCTTTAAAAAATAAATCCCAGGCAATATCATTTCTCCCACCAATGCTTTAGTATACATTCCTAAGAGGTTAAAAGCTTCATATAGACAGACACACGAACAACCACAATATCGTTATCATATTGACAAAATCATGGCTACTTCATTGTGATCCGACCCCCAGCCTCCATTCATTTTGCCTGAGAATAAGAACTCAGAGATCCAGTCCAGGTGCACCCTGCCTCTGCTGGTTATACCTGTTAAGTATCTTTCCTCAATAGCATCCCATCCCCTACCCCCACCCACATCCCCTACTCTGAATTTTTTTTCTTGAATCCCATTCATGTGTGAAATACTAGGTCTCCTAAATGCAGTGTCTCCCACTTTCCGGATTGTTTGCCTCTGTGTGGTGGTGTTGGACATGTTCCTCTGTCCCCCATATTTCCTACAACATATCAGTCAGATCTGGAAACCTGATGAACTGACAGCTCAGGTTTTGTTCTCTGAGGAAGAATGCTGCCTTGGAGAGGTGGGTCCCTCTCACTGCCCATCACGCTAATTCTGCCTCTCGCTTGGCAGCCCATGATGGACAGAAACAAGGCAGACGAACTCCCCAAGCTGCAGGTCGGCTTCATTGACTTCGTATGCACCTTTGTCTACAAGGTAGGGCTTCCGCCTTCTGCTTCCTCCTGGACTGCCTAAGACAGGAGCTGCTTCGTGGCTGCCATGTGCCGTGCTCATGGGTGGGCTTCTCCCCATCTCAGCACAGATTTACAGGGTGTCCCCGTGCCCCAGCTCCTCGCTGTGCTGGGCCAGGGTCAGCCCAGGGAGGAAGGCAGCCTGGGTCTCTGCCCTCTCTAGGGACGACAGGTGAGATGTGGTAAGACATGGCTTTGGAAACTTCCAAGAGGGTTTTGACTTACCTATGGGGTCAGAAGAGAAGGAATTTCTGAGATAGTGACAAGCAGGTAGCCTCAGGAGCAAAGGACCTTCCAGTGCTTCCAGCACAGAGTACAGCTTGTGTGAGGCCTCCAGGGCACTGGGACACAGATGGGCTTGGAATCCATGGGATTTGAACTTCATGCTAGACAGCGGTGCCAGGTAGGTTTGACACGAGAGAAACCCAGGGCTGTGGTGACCAAGGCAGCGCCTTGCTGGGTCAGACCCTTTCAGCCATGCCTCCCCCAGGGTCTGGCTCCAGAGGTGCACACACTCACACACGCTGTCTTCCAGGAATTTTCCCGTTTCCACGAGGAGATCACCCCCATGCTGGATGGCATCACCAACAACCGCAAAGAGTGGAAGGCGCTGGCTGATGAGTATGAGGCCAAGGTGAAAGCGCTGGAGGAGGAGAAGCAGAAACAGCAGACAGTCAAGCCAGGTACGTGCAGGCAGGGAGTCCCTCCCTGCACCCCCAACACATACACACACACACACACACACACACACACACACAACCCAAAGTGCTAGCAGTATCTGGGCTTGGATTCGGCCTTCCTGATGACCTGCTGCTGCCTCCATCAGTAGAGGAGTGCAATGCAGTGAACATGGCAGAGAGGAGGGGTTAAGGCCAAGTCACGTATTTAGCAAGTGGCAGAGCCTGCCTACAAGCCTAGGGCTGAGGGGTGTTCCAGTCCTCGCAGCCAGTGCCCCCCACCACTTAGGGCAGAATGCTTCACATGCCTACCCCAGGGCAAAGGAGAAAACCTGGAACCACTGGTTAGATGCCCAGCCTCTGTGTGATGTCTGAATCCCATTCATACCATCAGGAGCCTCTGCTTGCATGCTCCAGAGACAGATGGCTCACTACCTTACCAACACCCTCATTCAATACTATGATCTGAAAGGGCTTCCTTCCTCAAATTGTTCTTGTGGAAGCTTCCAGTAGTGGCCATAGTTCTGCCTTCAGGAACCAAATGGGATTTGTTTGTTCCAGCTCTTCCCTGCTGAGGGTACTGCCCCCAGTCATTTCTTTGAGTGGGGTGGGCTGCTGCTTCCTCACAGGATATGGCTCTAGACCCTGCCCCATCCTGGCTTTCTGACCCTCTTAAATCATGCGTGGTTCAGAACACGGACAGTGTCAGGTCCCAGCACTGCTGGGCCACACAGAGGGATTTAAACAGGCACTGCAAATGTGGAGCCCCGATATGGGATTCTGAAGCAAGTCCCACTCTGCATGGCTTGGGGGATGGTCCATGTGTTGCAGACACCACAGTTTTCCAACAGAAAGCAACAGTGGGGTGTCACAATGAAGAAGGGTCTTCTATTTGCAGATTTTTTGGGCTAGAGACAGGCTTGTGCAAACCTGTAGCCTGCATTTATTTATTCTCATTTTATTTGAAAAGGGGTAGGGAAGAGAGAGGGAGAGGGACAGAGAGAGAGAGAGAGAGAGAGAGAGAATTTTCCATCTACCTGTTCATTCCACCAGGGCTGGGCCAGGTGAAAGCCAGGAGAAAGGCACTCATTCCCATCTCTGCTGCTGGCCCTTAGGGTCTGTATTAATTAGGAGGCTGCTGGAATAGGGAGTAGCTCAAGGACTTGAACCCACCACTTAATTCAATATGTGAAGTAGGCATTCTAATGCTTTTAACCACTGTGCCAAACACCTATACTGCTTTTTTTTGAAAATGCAGATTCATGCTCCGTATTTAAATCTGGGATATTTCAGATTCAAAAACCCAGCATTCATCAGCTCTCATGTTGGCAAGGTCAACACTGGTTTTCACCAACTGCTGCACTTTTTCCTGACAAACACTGGCTGGAGATGAGTGGCAACTGTCACCTTTGCATGGGACAGGGCCTTCTCCTTTGTCAGTTTCCACTACTTCCTGATTTTCCCAGACATTAGTATTAATGGGGTAGTTCCCATTTTTTCATGTTCCTGCACTGCTTTCTTCAGAGAAATATTCTCAGTATTCCTAATTCCCTTACCTCTAGATATGTACTTACTGTTGACTTCTACAAGTCCTTGAGTTTGCAACTACTGGTCCACACCAGGTCCCAGAGCAGCAGTCTCCCCTCACCTGCTGTGTTCTCTTTCCTGTTTGCAGTGGCCTCGGGGAATCAGCCTGGGGGGACCCCCAGTGCAGGGGGCGCAGCTGCATCCAAGTCCTGCTGCATCCAGTAGGCAACCAGAGATCTCCTGACAGAATGGCACCACTCTTTCATGGGGAGAGGTTACCCAAGCCAATGGAAAACCATGAACCTTCTAGAAAGGCAAGAATCACAGAATTTGAAAGCTGACTGAGAGCATTTAGCCTAATCTTGTCTGGTGACTTTAATGTACCTTTTTAGCCTTGAGAAGTACCGACTAGCTAAAACCAATGTTCTAGCTTTTGCAGACTTCAGTTAGACAATGTCAGACCCACCTATTCACTTAGGAACAGTGTTGTTTTTATGCTTTCATTTAATGTTATATTGTAGTTGTCAATTTTTCCAAAAAGTAGAGAGTTGTACACTGAAGGCCCACGAACTCATCACTCACATTCCAATATCAAGATTTGGGTGCATTTGCTTCGCTATGTTTTTTTTTAAACATTCACATATTTTTGTTCCATTTTTACTTAGTGTTAAGTGTTTAAAGGCAAATCCCAGATGTGTGACTCCACTCCTCCACCACACATAGTTAAAGGAGCAAGAGCATTTCCCCATGTATTCATATCTCACCACCTGCAACAGGAGAACAACTAACAACTGGTTTTGTCTCTTGTGATGGGCCACACACCCCCTTCAATAAAGGAGTCGTGAGTGTCCCTGGCAGAGAGTCCTTAGTGCCACTTCCTTGTGTTGGATGGTGGGGAGGGAGTCACCCCAGCTGCAACGACACTCTGGGCCTTCCCTGAGAAAGTCAGGACCATCTTAGTGCAACCCAGGGACCACTCTGCAAGGTCAGTTACCCTAGTCTCCATGTGGGGCCCCCCAAGGCTGTGGCTGGACTCCCATCACAGCTCAACTTCTCCCTCTGCTCATTCCTTCTTCCCTCTTTCTGTGCATTCCTGAGCAAGCAACCCACAGTGTTCATCCATTCTAGAATCTGCTTCCCTGGGGATTCCAGCTTGTGACACCAGCCCTTAATCAACTTTTCCCTGTGGCAGTAAACTTGTCTTTAATAGGTAGTTGGCTGGAATCTAATCCAAACAGCTTCCACACATTTTTTTTTTTTTTTTAGGAAAAAGAAGAAAGACATACTGTTCATTTTTTGATTTTCCTTTTGTTTTAAGGAGCATACATTTAGGCAAATTGTTTTCAATTTCTAAACTTTTGCTATAATCAATAAATTTTTCTGCTGCGTACAGAGTTTATCTTCATCTGGGCTGAGTTGGCCATGCTTAGCAGGATGTCACTGGCTTGATCAGCATTCACACCACAGACACTGATGTTAAAAACAGCACAACTAAACCAGAACCTGCGAATGACTGCCACATGCTGAAACGTTTGTAGGAAACGCCTGCTACACGTGCCCCAATTTTAATTTTCCATTTTCTGCTGTTCCCCCAGCTTTACTGATGCACAGCTGACAATTCAAAAGCGTATGCATTTAAGTGATAAGGTGATGTCTTTTCTTAAAAGATTTATTTATTTTTTATTACAAAGTCAGATATATGGAGAGGAGGAGAGACAGAGAGAAAGATCTTCCATCCAATGATTCACGCCTCAAGTGAGCGCAATGGCTGGTGCTGTGCCGATCCGAAGCCAGGAGCCAGGAACCTCCTCCAGGTCTCCCTCACGGGTGCAGAATCCCAAAGCATTGGGTCATCCTCGACTGTTTTTCCAGGCCACAGGCAGGGAGCTGAATGGGAAGTGGAGCAGTCGGGATTAGAACTGGTGCCCATATGGGATTCTGGCGTGTTCAAGGGGAGGAGCCACTAGGCCATGCCGCCTGACTAGGGTTACCACTAATGGTTCGAGCCGGTGACGGCCTAGGTTATGCCTGATGTTACCAGTAATTCCAACAAGGCCTGAAATGGATTGTTCCTGGATCAAACACTAGCATTCATCAAGGAAACAATGGTTTTGCAGAGAGTCCTTGGAATTCTTAAAAACATTTGGTGAAAACATGCCCTAAAGGTTTTTTAAAAATTTCCTTGTTATTTAAAATATTGCCTCACAGAGAAAATCTTTAGAATTACTCCAAATATTAAGTAATGCCCACAACAGCCCATTTTCCTCTTTTTTTTTTTCCCTTTGCAAATGACTTGTTGTAAAAACACAGGATCAGTTGTCCATTGTTGGGGATTTGTGTTTGGGATGACGTCTGAGACATTTCCCCGTCTCACATTCTCCTACAGTCACTGCAGAGCTGTTCTTCCTCCCAGATGGAAATAGTTTGCAGGAGCGAACCTGTCGGTGCAGTTGCTGTGAGAGGAGGGGACCTCATGGCTGTCCTCGGCTGTGAACCGCAGTCTATGCTAACCTCCCTTTTTATACAAACAAGGACACAGAGGGCCAGTGAGATATCAAGGCCAGGGCCAGTCCACGGCACAGTTCCTTGGCTTCCTTCCAGATGGAGATGCCCAGGGTCAGACAACACAGCAGGACAGGATGCACATCCTGGTGGCTTCCACGGTGGCAAATCCGGGCTTCTGGTATATGAGCACTGATATCTGCAAGCTGTGAACCTGTGGGAGCTGGATCTGGTTTTCCTCATTGGTCTTTTAAGCAGAGGCACGCCCCCACACGTTATGTGCAGTGGCTGAGCAGAAGGCAGAGAGGAGATGCAAGTGTCACCCAGGAACATCCAGGCATTGAAGCTGCAGGTCCTGGCTCTGAGGCCCTTTGGCAAATTGCTCTGCTCTGCTTCTCAGCCTTCCTCATCTGCCCTGCGAGGCTCACGATGCTGGCTGGGCCACACTCGCTGAGTTACAGTTAGCGCCCAGTGAGACTGCCTGACTAGGGTTACCACTAATGGTTCGAGCCGGTGACGGCCTAGGTTAGGCCTGACGTTACCAGTAATTCCAACAAGGCCTGAAATGGATTGTTCCTGGATCAAACACTAGCATTCATCGAGGAAACAATGGTTTTGCAGAGAGTCCTTGGAATTCTTCAAAACACTTGGTGAAAACATGCCCTAAAGGTTTTTTTAAAATTTCCTTGCTATTTAAAATATTGCCTCACAGAGAAAATCTTTAGAATTACTCCAAATATTAAGTAATAACTCCAAATGACAAAATATTCTTGGCATAGTAAGATTTTGAACTTCCAGATATTTATAAAATGAAAACAAAAACAACCAAAAAACCACCTGTAAGTCTTAATCTTCTCAGTCTGTCATTTGATTCCTTGTACCACAGCATAACCCACTCAGAAAAAACAATTCTTAGAAAATACTTACTTATTTGAATCTTGGAGTTATGGAAAGAGAGGGAACAATCCTACCTGCTGATTGATTCCCCAGTGGCCAGGCCTGAGCCACGCCAAAGCTTGAAGCCAATAGTTCTATCCAGGTCTCTGGTGTGAGCAGCCAGGGCCCAAACCCTTCGGCCATCTTCCACTGCTTTCCCCAGGATCATTAGTTAGCAGGAGGCTGGACAGGAAGTGGAGTAGCCATGACACAAACTATAGGAGATACCATCAGCCATAACACCAACCCCCCCACCAGAAATTTTTGCTTGGCGGGATGCCCTGCAGTGCAGGGAGCAGTCTTATCCGGGAGCTTACCATCTAAAGAGCGAAGGGAGCCGTCAGTCACAGCTGTCCTCTCCACCAGCTCTGACAGAGGCCAGACACCACTGCCCCGAGCGAGGCAGAGATGTTTTACAACAGAAAATCATGATACCATCTCTTCCAGCCTAAGAAATCCAGCCAATTTTCAGAGATTGAAAAAAATAAGTCACCTGAACAAAGAGAACTGTTTAGGGCCATAATAAAGAACAACTGGAAAGCAGTTTACATATAACATGAAATACCATGGCTGATTGCACCCATTCTTATCTCAACCCTTTGGGAGGGATTCATGGCTATCTTGCAATCAATTGCACCTAAAGTCCAAATTACCAACTTTAAGACAAAACAAAGGCACGACTCTTTGAAATACAACTAACACATACGCACACACAGGATCCAAGGATATGGAAGGAAGTCACTCCTTCACCCCACTCCCTGGATGTTTGCACACAAGGACAAGTATTTTGCATTCAGCTCACGTGGCGCACACCTCAGACCACCCACCCAAGAACTGATCAGAAGCAACTGTCATCAGAACCTGGTGTTTTTGCCCAAAACCATCATGTCAGTCATGCCTCACACAGCATATCTACCTAGTGTGCTTATGTGAGAAAGCTGATATACATAAAGAAACAACACAAAGTCTTTCTTCAAAAAGCAGCATGGCTTCATCAAAGTTAAGACAAAAATGTCACTAATGATGATCATGAGCTGTGAAGAGTGCCAGGAACAGACGGCCAATGAAGAGGTTTGGTGAAGCAGAGACCAACACTGGTGAAGGCTCCCCCCAAATGGTGCAAAGCATGCCCCTCCAGGAGCTCGCAGGAACAAGAAAGAAAGACAAACACTGGCAGGGCTGTGGTGGTATTTTCTCTTTAATCTCCATAGTGTATTTATTTATAAGCAGATCACTTCACTATTTACAGTACATGAGCATAGAGATTCTACAGTTTTTGTGATGTAAACAATAACTCCACAGGTGGGAGTTCTGAGAAAGAAGCCAGTTCTGAAGTATTTACAGACATTAAAATAGAACTTTATACTCACAGAATAATAATACATAGAGCAATTTGGTTAAATTATCTAGGAAACTATAGAATCTGACAATGTACAAATACAGGGAAACATCTTCTCATTTAGAAGGTAAGACAGATAAATCACACCTGAAACAAAATAGAGACGATGACAACCACAATAATTAAAAGCAAAGAAGGTGTCTTCCTTGCCGCTTACAGATATTTATATAAATAAGGACACAACCCAACAAAATGGAAAATATATAAAAATCCTCTACCAATTAAAAAAAATAGCAAAACTAAAAACTCGATTCTCAATCATTAGCAGTGTCCTTTAAAAAATTAAAATTTAGCTTTCTATTATAAATAACAAAGCAGATGTGTCCCTCTGTGTAGGTGAAATTCTTGCACCTTTCTCAAGAAATGCATCAATGTAATTCCACAGACATACATGCACACACACACACACACACACACACACACACACACCCCGCAAACACAGCCTTACATTCACACACCCCAGGCTGTAGTTACCTTGTTGAGCTTCCTAATAAATAATGCCCCCTACAGTAGTACCCCTAGGGATGACAAAACCTCACAAGTTTAGCCATTCCCTGGTTTGACCCTGTCACAGAGCCAGGGAACGCCCTGGCTCCCTATTGCTCAGAATTCTCTAGGCTGCATGGTCACACCAAGAGAAAAGGATTTGAGTCCAAGATTTGGAAAAGCTGGAAGGGACCGTAGGGACCACCTGACCCAGTCGATTAAGGCTAGCAACAGACACTGTCTCTAAACACCTGGGGTCGGGAGAAGGATCTCACTTTGGGTTTAACACCAGCCTCCAGAGGCAGCAGGCGCGCCACGCCTATGCTAATACACAGCACAGCAAGGCAAGGGCTGCCCGTGAACTTCTGGAAACTCACTTCCCCAGAAGCCATCTAGAAATCCAACCATTCTACATGCCACCCTGACCACTCTCCCCTGGAGATTTCCAACCTGTTTCCATTGGAATCACAACATCCCTCAAGAAACAAAGTTGGGAATAATTTATGACTTTTTATTCCTAACACAAAAACACTTGACAAGATTTTTAAAATACAAAATACAAGAACAAACAAAAGTAATCAAAGGTGTTTGGCTATTCAGTGGACCATATCAAAGGTCATGGCCAGGCCCCTCCCTTCAATGCTCACTCTCGACCCTTTCACCTGTCCCGAAGGTACAATGCAGGCCACCTCCCAGAGGTTCACTTAACAAGGTCAGCAGCCACTGGGCTGCTGGTATTGCAGTTACAGTAAACCCCTCCTGGGTCCTGGATGCAGGGTCTGCTCCTGCTCCTCTGCCCTCAGGAGTGCTGGGCTGCATGCAAGTCTTCCAAGTGGTTACTGATGGAGTCTCCTGATTCTAGTGTCTCAATAAGCGCTGAATGCTCAAGCTGTTCCTTTCATTCCTGGAGTTAGTGTGTTGGGCAGCAGCACAGGGGCCCGAAGGAATTGCCTTCCATCCCAGGAGCTGGTGGATACGGTCTTTGACCACTAGATGGCGGCCACAGCTGGATAAGGCAAAGTGCTCAAGTGGAAACTGACCACGCTCCTTCAACCCGTTGGTAAGGCTGGCAGATTGAAAAAGAAGGCCCTTTCATTCTCTAGGCTCCCTGGAAGAGATTCTATAAGAGCAATTTGCTAAAGAATTTTTTTTTTGCACAGCCCAGGGACTGATCACTTAACAAATTTCCCATTTGGGTCCTTCCCGTGTGCAAGGAATTCTGACAGCATACAGTTATCTGAAAAATTCACCACCCCCCCCACTAGACCCCAAAGCCTCAGTCACTGCTGCTATACCAGCCGGGAAATAAAAAACAAAAGCTGCCCCAAACATATGCAGTGTGATGGATGCCTCCTGTTGCCCCATATGGTTTACAATCATTTGAAGAAATGTGTGAAAAGTGCCTAAGTTAAGCTGTTTGAAAAAAAAAAAGTGTATTGCTAGTATTGTCTGGGAGAGCAAGAGAGAAACAGCCAAGTGGTCACGACATTCAGATGAAAAGCTCCTCAGTGGGGCCAGCGAGGAGAAGGCCAAGGTGAGAACTGGCACCCTCCCTCGGCCAAGCTGGGTGCCTCATGTCATCACCGCCACTAGGAGCTATGGCTTAGATCCGTCCTGAGGAGAGCTGGCCTACCGGTGGAAAGCAGCTCAGCCCAGGACTGTGTGTGTGGACTGAGCCTGTGCTGGCCACATGTCCCGCAGAGAACCCTCCCTGTGAACTGGAGCAGGGGTGCAGCCAGAGACAAGGCAGGGATAGTCCCTAGGCCCCAGGTGAGGTGAAAGCGACTCTCATGCTCACACCTCTCTGACATGCTAGATGAGGAAGGAAGTGGGGGGGAGAGTCTGAGGTCATGCAGCAGGCAAGAAACACCAGAACTACTCACTCTGTGATGGCTTAGAGTTCAATGACTTGCCCCATAAACTACTGGGCAGTTTTCCTCTTTCTGAAAAATGCAGCTGCCCAGAGCTTTACTCAGCTCCCCATCGCCTGTTTGTAGGGTTTCAGTAGAGAAAACAGCAAAGGGCTGGCCCCCATGCTGGTTCTCCCGCAGTCGAGAGCTTGGAAGGCACCTCTGTTTACAGCAACCATGTTCCAGGGTCTAGGAGAGCACCTCACACTGCCACAGGGGACCCGTACTTGCCAGCATAGGAACATGGAGCCAGCATGAAGCAAGGGGATCTTCTAAGTGCTTTGGTTGGCTAGTGCAAAGCTAGACTCTGACTCCTTCCCGGACATCCCCACCTGCACCCCAGGTCGATTCTGGGCCACCACTGTCTCCGCACATGTGGGTCTCCCAAGCTTTCTTCCCACTCACCCTGTGCCCAGACTCCACACGCAGTCCCAGAGTGCCGCACCCACCACCACCACTGTGTGGGGCCAGAGGACCAGCTTTAAGGTATCACACTCAAGTACCAGGTGAGGCGGCAAGAGGATCCCTCTTCTCTGGCTAATGAAACAACTGAGTTTACTTCATTTGCAATTTTCCAACAATTCCTCTCCTTGGTCACATCTGATGCTGGGGTGTGAGGAGTTCCCGCAAACTGGGGGCAGCTGCTAAATCTCAAAGACTAAGAAAAATCTTTCTATCAGTGAGTCAGATCAACCCTTCTCCTGGGGTTGACCTGCCTTGGAGTCATGTTGAGTATTTTGTCAAGCTGCAGGCTCAGGTCAGAGATCAGTGGAACTCAGCATCTGGGATGAGCCCTGTGCGTAGCTGTCCACACAGAAGCCCGTGGCCTCCAAAGCCTTCCACACCTCACCACCCATCACCCACACAGTGGCCTCAGCACGCAATTGTATACATCTAGAGGTCACTCCCATAAACTCAACAAGCACAGGTTGCAGGCCACACAAGGCATCTTATGGCACCTCTTCCCCCCTCCCACGTCAGTAAGCTATGTACTGAGTCTTTGCAGCTTAGAGCATTGCTTCTCTTGTCCCCTCCCCAAATCCCTGCCTCTTTCCTGAGCATAGCACACTCAAAGCTGCAAGACCTCAAGGCAGTTGCACACGACAGACAGGTGTTTTTTGACTCACAGCAGTTGTCTGGCTGGGGGCAAGGTGCGATGGGGGTTGAGGGGGTGGCACCCTTAGTTGCACTCCATCCACTCAGATTCTTTACCTCTTTGATGCATTTTCCTTCGGCAACCAGAGCCCCCCAAGAACGAGGGCTCTGATTCAGCCTTGTAGCGACTGAGGAAGGAGATGGAAGAATTCCACAGAGCGGTTGGATTGGACATTGTTGGAAAACACCAGCATGGCACACAAGACAGACAGTACGACTGGCCCTGCGTGGGTGACTATCAACGCGACGCGGTCTGCAGAAAGCTTGGATGGTGATTACATGTAAACATCATCGAGAGCGGATACTAGGAACACAGCCACAATGAGACGCTTGCCAATGGCAGCTGCTCCCTCTGGGTCACTCCTTAGTTGGGTGGGAAGGAGACCAAGGTTGACTCGTTTTCCTGGAGAGACCTTGGTGTGTCCTTGGTAGAGAGTACACAGCACCGAATGAGTCTTCCAGAGAGAGGTCATCTAAAGGGCTGGTCACTTTGAGACCTTGTAGCCTTTTGCTTCTGAGACAGGAAGCAGAGACAATTGCATGCCTGTGGCTGGCCTCCTCCCTCATTAGCAGCCCCCAGCCCTCGCCTGAGGCATGGCAGCTCCCAACCCCACACTCAGGGCTCTGTGCTGGTCAAGGGCCAACGTCTCAGTCACTTCCAGTGGACATGAGAGGGCTGCTCCCGTAGACCCCAACGTAGGGAGAGGACACTTGTTCTGCCTTAAAACCTGCATTTCTTTATCCTAAAGTGCCACCAGCTCTGCCCACATAGAACCCCTGGCCTAGTGCCAGAGGAGGAAGCCAACAGAAGGGTCTAAGAGATGGTCCCAATAACTCCTCTAACACAAAGGTGCCAAGGAGGGAAGGGACCCAAGTAACAAAGGGGCATACCTAGTGGGGTCTGAGTTTGGAATTTGCTGCTCTTTCTTGTTCCCAGGAAGATGCAGTTTCCTCCCTGATGCAAATTGGGACTTAGTGAAGGCAGCAGAGAAATTTAAATTCTGTCCCATCCCATAACCACTTATAATGTGCCTACTATGTGCTAGGCAGTGAAGAGCTGTAAAGGAACCTAGAATGGCCAGGTCTGTGCTGTGGGAAGTTCCTATTTTGGTCCATCTTTATAAGCCCTGCCTCCCTCAATGTGTCCCTGTATGTAATCCTCTCCCCTACCCCACCGGTGGGCACTGGGACTGACCACGATGTCAGGCTGATTCACCTCTGACCAATTAGGCATGGCAGCCCAGAGTACTGGGTGGAAGACTAATGACACATGCTGTGATACATGAGTTATGTCTACATTGGCCAAGAATGGCACCATAGAGGTGTTGGAACTGTTTTTGCAATCATGAGCTAGACATCACTTCAGCAGAAGCTAAGACTGGTGGAACTTGTCTAACTCTCCCTCTTAAGCTTCCTTCATTGGGGTCCAGAAAGGTCAAGCCACTTGACACACAAGAGCTCAAATTCCCTATTCCTCTTTAGCCTGTTGTTTCCAAGCTTTACTAAAGAGCTGGAAGTGTGCTCACCCTCAGGACAAGATTGTGGGCTCAGTTTACCTAGAGGTATTTGATAATCTTAAAAAAAAAATCAGCTACCAATTCTCAAAGGGCCAGGTCTAAACTGACAACCACTTCCAAGCTCTTGTAAAGCAACAGGACCCTTAAAAAAACCTCTGCTGAATGAAAGGGATCAAGGGGTTGGCAGGAACTTCCACCCTGCCTGGCTTTGATGTCACTCAAGAACCATGATTCAAGAAAAATCTCAGCTAGGATGCTTTCTAATGGTAGGACCTGGCTTGTCCGGCCTGAACCTCACATCCTCTCCTGGCTCCCGCTGCCCTACCCGACCACCAAAACACCTCTACAGACGAGGACCCCGACCTTGCTGGAGGGAGAGGAGGGGCTGGTGGCTGACAAGGCTGTCCATCTGTACCACTGCCTCGTGCGTCACAGCCTACGCAGCTGGTACATTATCTGCAGTAGAAGCAAACCACAGGATCCCTGGGCTCACACAGTAACAGTGAGTCAGCTGTTGACTGAACTTTCCCCAACAAGCCCTGAGCCTTCTAGCTTGGTGCCCAGTGTAGTCCAACTTATCCCTGAAATCATTTACCCTAGCAAGTGTAGGATCGTGGGGAGGCCATTTATAGACTCTCAGGGCACTGTCCCCATCGGGTACAAAACGGGAACAGTGTAGCTGAAGCCTCTCCTTCCTTACAGGTATGTGAGGCTCTGAGCATGAGCAGGTGGGCGTGCACTCCAAGGGGACGCTGGACACCAGATGGGGGATGTCACTGTAATCTGCCCCAAACTCGGCTCAGGGTGAGGCAGAGCAGGGCTTGGCAGCAAAGATCTGAAACCCTCTCTGTGCTGCTCCAGGTGTGGCCGAAGGCCACGCAGCACCTGCAGGGCAAGTCTGGCAAGGGACGCAGGGAAGCTCAGAGGCAAACATCTCATGACAGTGCATAGTTCAAACTCAAGGAAGCGATGCAGTCACCCCAGGCACAGCACATCTGAGCCATAAATACAGTATTGTAAGGTTATACTTTTTGTTTTTTTTTTTTTCAATTAAAAAAAAATGCGTTGATAATCCTGATTCTATTCACAAGTAACAAATTCATCATCACACGCTACGGACCAAAAAAAAAAAAAAAAAAAAATGATGGCGGACACAGCTTCAAGGCTACGGGAGGAAGTTGGGAGGGGGAGGGTGACCGACCCACAGCACTTGGAGGCGTGCACCCGGACACCTGGTGGGAAGCAGGGACACTAACGTGGCAGTGGCACATCAACACCATGGGAACTCACAGACAGAAGCAGCTTTGTTCAATGTAAACATTGATTGTGTTTTTTAAGAGGACAGCAGTTTCAAGTCTCTCTCTCTTTCTCTTACGTGCGTACTCTCACTTGCTCTCTCTCCTCCTTCTTTGATAACGTAAACATATTGGAAGGGCCTTGTCTGAGGTATTGAGGTATTCCTCGAAGGTTAAGGCTGTGGTCAGTGCAGGCTCTGCTGGGCCTCCTTCAGTAAGCTGTCAAAATCCATGGCTTCGTACTTGCTTTTCACTGATGCCGGAAGGGCCTCTTCGGAATTGGAATCTGGCGGGGATGGGGAGATATGGAAGAGTTGGGGGAGCGGGGAAGGCGGTGAGCGATTTACAGACCTTGCACCCAGAGTTATCAGCCTCTGGGAGCACCCGTGGCCCAGGCTCCCCGGGCAGGGACCAGCACAGTGCTGTGTTGACTGTCCCTCTGCTGTGAGAGCTCGCTGGGTCACCAGCATGTCAAAGCCTTGGCTGTTCTGACTGTAGAGCAAGGCGCAGTCTGCACTGGGGCAGCCCAAGCCCCTGTTCAGCTTCAGGATCCTCAGACTCTGCTGTTAAATCCCACAAGGAAAGGCTAACAAAACTGGCTTCTCTGTCTTGTACACAAGGGGAAACTGAGTCCCACAAGTGCCTCAGCAGAGTGAGCCCCCACCTCAGTCTGTTTGGCGCCAGCCCTGGAGTATGGAGGCCACCTTGTGTTCACCCCTACAAGGACTCGCTTCCTACATTTGGTTTCTTTGTCTCTTGTTGTACTGTCCACAGATGGCAAGGGCGTGACAGTGACATTATTCCACCGCAGCCCATCAATGGACATGGCTGCTGCCTTGACAGGGGGTATCACAGAATGCCCTTCAAGAGAGCAGGGTATGGCCCTGTTGGATCAAAAAGACACCAGCCATGCTTCTGCCTACTGATGGTGAGCATGGGCCTGAATCTCACCTCAGAAGCCATGGGAAGATGGACCTAAGACCAGAAGAAAAGCAAGATGAGAGCCCCCAGGCAAAGTAGCTGCTGGGGCACCTGGGTCTTTGGAGAGGGGGAGCCCTTCTTGCAGGAGCGGCTTAGGTCTTGCTAGTCGATGCAGGGCCTGGGACACTTACCATAGTCGGTATATCGGGGCCAGCGGAAGTGCTGGAACCCTCCATAACTCAGCTGCAGAGAGGGCTCGTGGCACTTCTGCAGCGCTGCGCCGTTCCTCAGCGACAGGGCCGCATGCTCTGAACGCCGGTAGGTGATGAAGCCGCACTTCTCGCCTCTGGGGAGGGGGCAGGGGCACAGTGTTCCCAGACTGCTCCACCAGCACCCATCACCACATGAGGGGCAGAGGGGCCTCAGTGACACCACACCCACGTGAAGAGGCTCCCAACAACAATAACCTGCCTTCCCCCAGGCTGATTGCCACAGCGCTAACAAAAGCTGCTCATCTGTGGAATTTTCTCCACTGCTGCCTCCCACAGTTGTAGATGACCCTGGGAGGTGGTGCTGCCACTATCTCCACCTCCTGGGTGTGGAAACAGTGTCCAAGCAGGGCTTCCAGTCCCCTTCCTCTAACAAAAGCATCAGATGGTCTGCCAGGTTCAGAGAGCCGGGGGGTAGGGGTAGTCACAGGAGCTGTCACTCCAGGCGAACCCCCAAAGAACCAGCCCAGATCTCTTCTGGAAGCATGAAGGCAACTCCTGCTACCCACGGGGACACTAGGCCAGCACGGAGGTCAAGCTTAATGCTGGAGGCAGCCACTCTGTGAACAGGAGGAAAGCCCGCCTGGAAAGGTTGCCAGGGCAAGGGCCCCCATAGTAAGCTCTATTCTGACATGGCTGTTCCATGAACAGGAAGCCCAAGAATCCAACTGGATATAATCCTATCGCTATGCCAGCTCAATGGCAGAGACCAAGGGGTGTTTCCTCCTGTCCAGCAGGCACCTAGTAAACATCCAAGTGCATTGCATCTCCTGACACCCCTTCTGTTCCTTTAGATGCCTGGAACTGGTATGGTTCTTTTTGAAAGATCTTTCCTGCTTTGTAAATCTGAACAAATCAGGGCCAGCATTGTGGAACAGCGCGTTAAGTCGTTAAGTCTCTGCCTACAAAGCTGGCATCCCAGATCAGAGTCTCAATTAGCGTCTCAGCTGCTCTATTTATAATCCAGCTCCCTGCTAAACCACCTAAGAAAGCAGCAGAAGGTGGCCCAAGTCCCTGGGCTCCTGGCTGTGGCCTGGCTCAGCTCTGCCTCTGGTGAGCATTTAGCAAGTAAACCAGCAGACAGATGATCTTCCCTATCTTACCTTCCATTCTGTGTCTCAGATAAGTAAATCTTTAAACAAATCAATCTTAACAAACTGACCTTTCTTCTTTATGGTTGAACTGCATTTGCCTTGTTTTGCATGTTATTTTCATTCTGATACTGTCAAGACTTATAAGAGTTCTACATGTGTATTGAGTCATTTTATAGAAATGAGATAAAACCTATGAAATTCACAGTGGACAAGCTGAATAGAAGTAGAGTTTCACTGGTTTGGAATAGATCTCTAGAACTTTTCTGCCTTATAAAACTGAAACCCAGAACCCATTCAACCACAACTCCCTTTGTCTTCCTCTGCCAGTCCCTGGTAGACATCATGCTTCGCTTCATTTTCCATTAACTTGACTACTTCAGATACATTGTATGAGTGGAATCATACAATCTTCCTGTGATTGACTGATTTCACTTATTTCCTCAAAGTTCTTGCACATGGTAGCAAGAGTCAGAAATGGCCTTTCTTTGTAAGGCTGTGTAATATCCCTCTGTGTGTATGTACCACTTTGTGTATCTGCTTTGTCGTCACTGGACAGCGGGCTGTTTGTAAGGCACAGGTGTCTGTGAACAATGCTGCCATGAACTCCAAGGGGCCACCCCACCTCTGCAATACACAATCCATAATGCAACCGCCACATTACATGGCAGTTTTCTATTTAACTGTGAAAGGTCAGGCCGTCTTGCACATCAGCTGCCTCATTTGACATTCCCACCAGTCTCCAATTTTTCCACATCCTCATCAGCGCTCTTTTTCTTGACACCAGCCAATCCTAATGGCTAAGAAATGCAAAATGACTCTCACATAAAAGTATTTCCTGCCGAGGCTCTTCATGATTATTAAGACTTAAAAATCTTAATAAACATTATTTGCAGGACTAATAGGAAATAACTTAGAAACTGACAATGTTTGACATCTAAAGGAGTGTTTTCTCTGCAGAGTCCCCTGACAGAACACTGGTGTGTGTATGTATGAGCAGGCTGCCTAATGCAACAGAAGGCACAGGGGAAGGGAGGGACGGGAGTGGCACAGGGAGGGCTCAGTGCAGGTGTGTCTTTACCACTGGAGACTCTGGCTGCCCTGAGCTCTTTCCAGGCAGGCAGGCACAGGTTCTGCAGTTGTAGCTGTATGGTCAAACAGCTGCTGAGCCAACTTATCTGAGCTGCCCAAAACAGCATAATAGCAAAAGGTGGAGTGCATATGTAGGGTATGCCACCTAAGTGTTGGTATGTTTCCTTGAGAGAAAGTGTGGAAACCAGCAGGCGCGTGAGACCAGACAGCATGTGCCTGCTGCCTCTCCCGATGGCTACACCATCACAGGTGCTTCTTCTGTGCAAAGATGTGCTCCACACATTTTGGGCACGTGGGTTGGGAGTGGGAGTCCTCCTGGCACCCCTCATAGGTGATGGCTGGATTCTACTCACCTCTTACTCCGTGTCAGCACCTGGCACTCCACAATCTCCCCAAACACCTCAAAGCGCCTCTTCAGCTCCCTGGAGCTCATATCACTGGAGAGATTTCGAACGTACACCACACGGCCTTCACCCTGCTCGAGAGGGGGCCAGAGAGGGGAACCCATCACAGCCTGCCTTCTTGGCAAGCCCAGGGGTCCTTGTCCCAGTGCGTGGGGCCTGCCAAGGAGCGCCACCTACTGGTGGTGGTGAGAGGATGACAAGAGTCTGGGGGACAGTGGACTGACTACCAAAGGGTTGAATAAGAAAGTGGCCCCCAAAGGAGGCAGCCACTTCTGGGAAGAAAATAAGCAGAGCCTGGGCCAAGCAGAGAGAGGGACTTGTCACTGTGGGCCTAAATGCACATTCAGCAGCTTCTGCCTTTGGGCTTGCAGCCTGAGCAGGAAGGGGCTGGAGTGGGACTGTAAGCTGCTACAATGGTGATGGGTAGGCACTGAGAGCTAGGTCACCTGCAGGGATCAGAGTGTGTGAGAAGGAAATGAAGGGCACTAGTGGGGGGCATTAGGGCATTGGAGCTCCTGTTCTCCAAGTGGCTACAACTACAGTGTATACATGGTGACCATGGGGTCACCACCTTCAGGAGGCAGTGCCTGGACAGCAGCCTGGCAGAGAGTGGGTTGGGAAGTTCAGGCTGCAGCCTCTTCTCCCACTCTTCTCCTCCCCTGCTGTAAAGCCCACAAGAGAAACTGCAGCCTTATTCCTGGAGCCTTTGCTCCTGCAGCTGAATTGACCATGTGTGCTACAGATGGGTTCTGTCTGGGCCCAGAAACAGCCTCAAAACCCCGTCGGCAAGGATGCAAGCACAGACCCAGGGTCTGCAGCAGGCTGTGCAGCCAGGCCCCTGGTCTTACGGGCCCAGCCTTGGTTCAATCGGTGGCTTGCAGCCTCTGGAAGGCTTCTCCTGCTCCCACAGCTCTCCCCATCATCCTGCACTCACTCCTCTGTCCCTCAGATGCTGGCTCCTTGCAGGTGCCCCGTCCCCCT
This sequence comes from Ochotona princeps, assembly GCF_030435755.1. NCBI lineage: Eukaryota > Metazoa > Chordata > Mammalia > Lagomorpha > Ochotonidae > Ochotona > Ochotona princeps. The sequence continues at coordinate 23,485,373 of NC_080850.1, forward strand.
CTCCTTCCACTGCGGCTGTGCATCTGTTTATCTCAAGACATCTGAGCCAGACGTGGTTCATTTCGCAGCACTTCTTCCCATCCGTAATTACTTTGTTTATTCCTTTGTCTACTGTCTCCCTCTCGCTCCTGTCCCAGTCACAGGGGTGAAGCCCCCATCTGTCTCGTTTGTTGTCATGCCTAGAACGGGGCCAGGCTTGTCAATACAGCTGCACAGGCTCCAAGCGGAGGCCCGAGCCCAGCGGCCCTGTGCTTCAGGTCCCAGCAGGCCGGCAGCCGCTCACCTCTGTGGAACACATACTCTGGAGGTTGTGGGGTAATTCCCATGTCCTGAAGCACAAGTCGTGGGGTGCTGACGCCAGCGTGGGGATAGGCTGCCTCCCTCTGTGTCCATCCTGAGCTCTGCCTGTGACATGGCATCACTGGCTGAGATCCTGTGCCCCACGGCAGGCCCCTGACAAGAGTCTCTCTATGGAGAACCTGGCACAGTTTCACAAGGTGAACTTGCAAGGTCCCAGTCTGTGGACCTTGTCAGAGCAGATTAAGGAAGTGAGTGGGGAGGAAGGGGCAGGGCCTCTCGGTCCCCTAGCCCTGACCAAGCCAGAAAGTAAATCCTCAAGAAGTCTCAGGCCCAATGAACAGATGAATAAGTGAAGACCCAGACAAGTTGGGGACCAGCCTAGGTCACACGGAAGGTGGTGGCAGGGCTGGCTTATGACTCAGGCAGCCTGGCTCCACTCTTCCTTCCTATAGGCCACCTTCACTGGGCCTCTCCAGGGCCCAGATGCTGAGCTTTAAGTTGTCACCAAGTGTGTGCACCATGACCATTCCTTAGTGGACTGTACATGGTAACCCCTGTGCTTCTCAAAAGAAAATAATGACAATTATCTTTTGCAGGCCACACCCCTGGGTCCTCCAGACAGAGAATGACATGAAGGAGCCTCCCAGCCAGCCTCAGGGCCCCAGCTCACTTACGATGGCTTTCTCCCGCCGCTTCCTGGTGTGCCGCACGCTTGGCGTTCCTCCTGAAAACGGTCCTCTGCCATCGCATCTGTCAGAGGACAAGCACTCTCTGTGTGGAGGGACACATGGCAGGGGCGAACCATGACTCCAGGAGGCTTCCATAGGCCTCACACAGGGGGCAGAAGTGACCAGGCCCCCTCCTGTAGAAACCCAGTCCTGCTGCTGTATCACCAACAGCCAGGCTGTGTGGGGGTCTCAACACATGGGCCCCAGCTTCCTTGATGCCTGGAAACCACGGAGTGCCCCATCACAGCCCTACCTTTCTGGGTATTACCTAGCTAGGAAAGCCTTTTCATTCCCCCAAATCTTGACTGATCTGATGAAAAAGCCCCATGAGGTCTATGTTGCCCCATTTTCCAGTTGACAAATCTGAGGCTCCAGTTCAAGATTGGATGTGCTTCAAATTAGAGACTGCAGAAGCCAGAGCTGGAAACAGGTCTTCTGGCTCTAGAACCATCTCTCTCAATGGCTCCCTGCCTCAGCCATGGCAATCCCAATATCTGGGAGGGCTACCAGCTCAGTCAAGCTACACATTCCAGGCAAGGCTCCCAAGGGCCACACGCTGGTCATCCTTGCCCATCTGCTGGACTCTATCGCCGGGAAACACAGAGGAGAACATTGGCTGGAGCATGCATGCAGAGCCCTAGCTCCATGGCCTTCTTGCTGGGGGACTTCAGCTGCTCCACGATGTCATGTCTTCAGCCACTGATGGGTACTACTCAATGAATGCTCTCTTTGCTTTTCTATTTAATCTCACTGAGCCTCTGCCTCCTCTAAAATGGAGAGAAGTAGGTGTCTCCCCCAGGGCACCTGGGAAGTCCCAGTCAGGTAAGAAAAGGCTACGATTTACCAAGGTTAAGAACTACAGAACAGTAGTATATAACCCAGCTGCGACAGGAATCAGTCAGCTTTCCTCACCTGAGGAGCAGAGTGACTAGAGGTGGGCTGCAGGGCTCACAATGCTCCACTGTGAAACCTTTTGGTTTTCATGTATGTTATTTGAAAGGAAGGAAGACAGAGATTGGCCAGCTGCTGGTTCATTCCCCAACTGCCCAGACAGGCTGAAGCAGGGGTCTGGAGCATGGTGTGGGTCTCACATGGGTGGCAGGGACCCACCTATCTGGACCATTATTAGTTGCCTCCCAGAGTGCTCAGTAGCAGCAAGCTGGATTGGAAGCAGAGACGGGATTTGAACCCATGCACTCTGATTTGGGATGCAGGTGCCTTCACCAGACGCCCACCCCAAGGGTTCATACTGTTAAGGCAACCCCAGAAGCTCCCCGCTGATGGGCGTTTGTGGGCGGCAGCTAGGCGAAGACATATAGATCTAAAGAACGCTGCATCCTACTTCAGCAGCTTTCCAGGTTCCAAGCTGTGCCAAGCAACTGAGTTCCAACCTTCTCCAACAATCAGGAAAAGATAGCAACTGGGATTGTGCCAAGGCATAGAAGGTTAAGTCTCCACCTGTGGTGCTGGAATCCTCCTTTGGGTGCCGGGGGCTCCATTCTGATTCAACTCCCCACTAATGGCCTGAGAAAGCAGTAGGGGTGGCCAAAGTCTTGGGCCCCTGCACCCACGTGGGAAACCTGGAAGAAGCTCCACATTCCTGACTTTGAACCAGTCCAGCTCCAGTCATTGCGGCTATTTGGGGAGTGAATGAAGCAAGTAAAAGACCATTCTCCATCTCTTTCTCTCTCTGTAAAATCTGCCTTTCAATGAAAAATAAACAAATCTTAAAAAAAAAAAAAGGCGGTGATGGCCCAAAGCACAGGTGTAAACAGGAAATGAGGTGGGGCATTCTAGAATGGTTCTCAACTCTTCCCAGGCAAGCCTTTGGAACACAGTTCTGCCCCAAGCCCCTTGTGTGGGCAGGGCAGAGGGCAGCCAGGGAAGTTGTGGCACCAGCCGTAGGGGGTATCTTCCAGTGCAAGCAAGGTGGGGTTCTGAGCAAACCTTTGCAGAGAAACTGCCCTAACGGGGAGACCAGGTAGTTTGGCTCACAGCAGAACTGGACAAAAGCCGAACCCTTGACAGGGAAGAACTGTGGGGGCAGAAGCTACCCTGGGCGAAAAACAGCCAGAGTCACAAAGAGAAGCTCCTAGAGACCAGGCAGAGTGCAGCTGAGACTAATGGTACAGGGAAGGGCTTATTGCAGAAATCGCTGGGACCTGGCTAGGAGGAACAGTTCGTTTAGGACTTCTAAACACTGGGTTCCCTAGGAATCCACCCCAGGAAGTGGAACGTCCATGGGTATGTCTACATGTTTTCACTGGAGGGGTCCTTTGCTTTCACCAGTTTCAGTGAAGAGCCCTTGGGGTAGTCAAGCAATTAGCAAGGTGAATTTGAGAAATATGATAGGACCTAGAAATGATGCTCAGGTAGGCACCTGGGCACTGGTTGGAAATGCACATTTTCACATCCAGCTGGCCCCAGACCTACACAGTCAGGTGCTCGGTGGTGCCAAAAACAAGCCCTCCCTGGGACCCTGCAGCTCTGCTCCAAAACTGAGGGCATCACCCAGTGGCATGGGACTGGGTTGGCATCGGTGGCATTAGCCCTACTCTGGGTTGCCAGGAGGAACCAAACCTTCCCTCAGTTCTTCCCAAACCTCCATGGTTTCTGCCCAGCTCCACTGTGGACTTTCAGATTGGCTCTTTCTGTAGTCTGGTTCAGCAAGCCCAGCTGGCAGGAGCCCACGGATCCCTGCATCACTCCTCCATAGAGCCAGGTAGGCGACAAGCACAGCCCAGCCAGGCGGACAAATGCACCAAGATATCTTAGCACTCTTCCACTCAGGTGTTTTTACAGAACTGAATTAGAATCCTGCCAATTCTTTGTATGTGTTAATTTCTTCTCCCTCTTGAGCATGCTAATGTCACACAGGTTTAAAGTCACGTGGGGAGGCCTATGCTTGTACAGTTTTTTGCATTTTACAAATATAAAAGCAGAAAACAGAGATGCACAGGGCAAGCTGGCTGGGGCATAAGCCCAACATGGCCAGGAGCTGGGCTTGCTTTCTCTCCAAAGCCAGGAGATTTGGGGTTTCCTGACTGTCACATGCCCAGTGGCCACCAAACTAGCCCAAGCCTGTGGGGATCCCTGACTGCAAGGAGGCACATGCCTGGAGATGCAGCTCCAGTTTCAGAGAGAGCTTTCTGCGACTCCTCCTTCCCCTGTCATGCTAGGGACCAGGCGCTTCAGCTGCCCTCCACCCTCCCGAGGCCACCTCCAAACCTTAAGCTCCTGCGGGTGGCTGGCGACCAGGAGCGGCAGGAAGAGGAGCCAGAGCTAGAGCGGCTGCGGGAACAGAGCTGCCGACTGGCCTTGCTTGGTGGGCTCTGGTAGGGGCAGTGGTCAGAGCGAGGGGGACTGACCCCTGAGTCCTCTCCTTCATCCTCGTCCTCCTCCTCCTCTCTGTCCTCATCCTCCTCCTCTTCCTCTGGGAGGAAGCTGCTTTCACCACTGCTGCTGCTGCTGTCCTCGAAGACAGTGTCATACTCGGGGCTCTTGCATGAGGCCAGGTCCTCATCCTCCAGGGCGGTCTCCAGCAGCCCAAAGTGCTTGGTGAGGCTGGCACGGATTTCATGGTCTCTCAGCAGCGCACTGTCCTTGCGAGGGGTGCTGGCATCACAGCTTCCATCTTCCTCCCTGCCGGGAGTCCCCTGCGGGGCCCAGTCCTCAGGGTGGACCCCAGCAGGCTCAAAGGACCTCAGCACCTTTCTCTGCAGGGTGCCCTCCGGCCTAAGCACCTGGCAGTAGTCATGGTCTCCGAAGGAACACGAGAAGGGGCGCTTCTGGCCAGCCTGGGAGGCTGGTGCAGCTGCAGTGTGCCGCAGGTGGGACAGGAGTTCGCTTCGCTCTGGGGGCTTCTTTGGCAGTTTGTGGGTGGCCTCTGGGGTGGCCCCAAGCTGGAGAGCCTCAGAGGAGGGGAGGCCAGGAGCTGCATCTTTGCCCAGGCTGTGCTGGCCATCAGGCTTGAAGGGGTCCTCCTCCATGGGCTTGTACGGGGGCGTGGTGGGTGGGGTGAGGCCTGCAAGAGCAGACACCTGTGAGGGAAGACACCTCTGCCCCCTGGGGCCACCAGGAGCCTGAGAGAAGGCAGATCCCCAACCTGAGCTCTGCGCTGCTGGCTGAGCCTGGGGGTAGCCCAGGGACCCTGCAGCTGCCAAGGGATGGAATCTACCTGCACTACTCTTCCTGCTCCACATGGAAGTGCGCTCAGTGAGCTCCCCCAGGCCCGACCCCAAAACAACTCTGCCATCTCCCCACACAGAGGGAAGCCAGGTGCCATAGGTAAAACTTCCCACCTACATTTGACTACCACAGTGACCTTCAGTGCTACCACATTTGACTTTGGCTTCCACTCTCTCTAAGCACCAAAAGGAGCTCGTTCAAGTGTCTGTTCCTCTCACAAGCTCCTGAAGCCACAGGCTGGGACCCTGACCCTGTGTCCCTTGGAGACTTTCCCCTGTGGATTCTGCTGCCAGGCATGCCCCTCTCCTTCTGAGTCTTGCCAAAGCCTGCTCATCCAGGTCAAATAGCCCTTCACAGGGTATCCTGCAAAGTCTTCCTGGGTCATACTCCCAACACAGCCAGGTCTCCTGTGCTTCTGGAGCTCTTGTACAAAACACTTGGAGATAAGGGTATGTGAAACCACGCCCACCAGGTGGCCAATCTGGAGAAAGAACTGCCTCTTTCCTTCTTGCATGCACCATACTGGCCCCACACCCAGACCTCCCCCTTACTCTGTATCTCAGCACCTGGCACAGCCGATGGGCTGGCAGCCGGGAGGGCTCAGGGGGCAGCCCAGGGGTCTCGCCAGCTCCCCAAAGGGCACCCACCAGTTGAACCACCCGGCTCACCTGCCGTGCCACACAGTTCCACTGTCAAGGTCTGCTCAAAGCTCTTCTTGCCGAAAGGAGCCTCGCTGCTGGGGTGGGAGGGCGGAAAGCAAAGAGGCCGGTGAGCAGCAGCAGCAGCAGTGTCTGCTTCTCTGGGCACCCACTAAGGTGGACAAAGGGACATCGGACAGACCCTGGCTCTGCTCTCTGTGGGAACAGGGCTGGGAAGCATTCGCTGGGAGCACACCCAGGTCCTGGCTGCACAGCTCTTAGGAGATACAGACTTACTTAGACAGAGGACAAGGGCTTGTAGCCTACTTCCCTTACAGATGGAGCAGCCATGAGGCTTGGCGGGGAAGCCACATGGCCTGGGCCACTTTTTCCCAGAGAGAAAAGGGCTCTTTCCCTGGTCTGGAAAGGACAGCTCCTGCAGTGATGTTGAGACCATAGAGCTCTGTTCCTAAAACCCCAAATTCCCTTCTACTGGAGCCCAGCTCCTAGATGGCAATCAGGGCAGGGACTTGGGGACAGGGTCAGGCTCAAGCGTCCACGAACACACCCCTGCCCCTCAATACCCAACAAGGCAAAGTTTCACAGGTCTTGACACCAGCACCACCTAGGAAATTTACCTTTGTGACAAGGCCAGCATGAGGCACCTGGGAGAATCTGAGAAGACCAAACGAAAAAAGAGAGAGAGAGAGAAATGAGATTCCCCTCCAGAAGGATCCCAAACTCCCACAAGTGCCTAGCACAGGTGCACTTTAGGCAGGTGGCCCTAAGGCCTTGGGAAGTACAGAGGGTCTGAGGGTGACCCCTTCTGGTCAGATGGGGAAGCACCGTGGTAGGGTGTGCCCAAATCCGTCGGGATGGGCATGGAACAGCGTCCAGCACAAGACTGACCACTGAGGAGCCTTGTCGGCATCTTACAGTCAAAGCTATCAGCTGTCACCATGTGGGTATAACAGAGGGCATCCAAGATCAGCCTGGCCTGAGAGTAAGTGAGAGTAAGTTCCTCTCATTCTCATTAGCACTGTACCCAGCACTAAAGTCACCCTCACTGTGGCGGGAACTGCAAGTGCACACAGCTGTCACATCACCCCAGAATGACTTCATAGTACTGATGGTGCAGTGTGTGGCTCCCTCTTCATGCCTCCCCTCCGCACCAGCTCCACGAGAATGGGCACCTGACCCCATTGCTCACGAGCAGCACCCTGTCGGTGGCAGGATGAAAAGCCTGCAGCCAGGCAATGCTTCCCCTAAGACCCACTCCTTCTACAGACAGGGGTGGTGAAAGCCAGAGAGGGTGGAGGGACTTGGTGAGGAGCTGGGATGGGGGGCAGTGGGGTGCTTAGGCCAGGGCTCCCATCCTCCCAGCCCCCTTTGCACAGGCTACCAACTCTAACTACCTCCAGACGGGAGCCGCAGGCAGCCAGGGTCCTCGTCGGTGTCTCCACACCCACTCTCACAGGGGCTCTCTAGGGCAGGGATCGTGGGTCCTCGCAGATGGTGCTCGTCTTGGCTGCTGTCTTTATCCGTGTGGCTGCCCCCCTCCATTGTGTAGGCCTCGGAGGCTGGGCCCAGGGAGGGCAGAGCACCTGGGGGCTCAGCAGGGACCAGCGACTCGGTGAATGTCAACCAAGGACCCAGCTGGGGATTCAGTCTCCTGGAGCGGCGAACAGGGCATAGGGAATTATCCTGCTTCCTCCCCAGCTTGGTCCATGGCAGGCCTCTGCCCAGCCTCTTCCTGCCCCACTCCTCCTCCTCGTCTTCCTCCTCTTCTGCCTCTTTTTCTTCCTCCTCCTCCTCCTCTTCCTCCTCCTCCTCCCTCTGATGCAGGCTGCCAGATGGGCCAACCTCCTCTTTTACATCCAGCCGCAGTGGCCGTAGGCTGGGTCTTGGCCCTGTGCTCTTGGGTGAAGCTGCGATCCTCACCTCCTCCACAGGGGCTGCACCCCCAGGGGAGGCCCGGCTGTCCTTGGGGGCTGTGGGCCTGGCCTGGGGCGTGAGAGAGGCATAGACAGGCGTGGCCAGGCGGTAGGGCTTGCTGACATCACAGAGCACGTCTTGGGCCAGCAGTTCCCTCAGGATGGAGAACTCTGCCCAGGAGGCCTTGGAGGGGTGTCGGGTGCCAGGCTGGGGTCTGACCTGCTTGGCAGGACTGCAGGGCTGGGAAGGTGGCTCCGGAGCATGGGGGGGCAGTTTCCGCAGTGGGAGGCAGTAAGTATGCATGTAACGAATGAGCTGCAGCATTGCCTGCACGTCTTCCTGGGGCAGCTGGGTGCCACAGCCTGCCTGGCCTGGCGTTACAGAGTCTTGGGCAAAGGCTATGGTGGGCTGGGGGCTGGGACAGTCCTCCCCCAGCTCGTTGTCCCCCTTGCCAGGGAGCCGGGGACTCAGGGGGGCTGGTAGCTGCAGGCCCCTCTCTGGGGAGCAGGCTGCAGCCCGGGGGCAAGAGGGTACCGAGGTGAGGTGCTTATGCAGTTCTGTACAACTGCGGCTCTGCGGCTGCGGCCCGGGGCCCTTCTTGTCTTGAGAGCTGTCCATCTAGGAAGGGAAAGAGGCTGTGGTGAGGAGGGTGGCCTGTAATCGCTCCTCCCTGTCCCATCACCAGCTCACCTCAGCCGTGGGAACACTCGGGCTCCCTCCTGTTACATTCCCACCTCTAGCACATGGCCTGGCTCTGGCCAAGCCCAGTCCGGAAGAAGCAAAGGGGCATCTAGCCTCCCAACCAGTGCCCAGCCCTGGTAGACCCTTCCAGATCCACTCCCTGCTCTGACCAGGGCAGGGATGCGAAGGATTAACTGTCAAACGCAGGGGGAGGAATCCTTTTGGGATGATGGATCTGTTCTAGAACTTGATCGTAGTCATGGTTAGATTGACCCCATAAATGGGCTAAAAATCATAAGGCAGTTTTCAAATAGGTGGTGTTGGGACCATCAGAGTGGTGCAGTGGGTTAAGCTACATCCCCGATGAACACGGGTTTGAGTCTGGACAGTTTCAGGTTCTTGGCTTCAGCGTGACCCAGCCCTGGCCATCGTGGTCATTTGGGGAATGAGCCAGCCAGCACCAGAACTCTTGTTTTCTGTCTCTCCCTCACTCTTAGCTCTACCTTTTAAATAAACACATCTTAACAAAACAAAATAGGTGGCAAGTTACAATATGTAAATGGCACCTGAATGAAGTTGTTTAGCCCTAGCTGTGCACACAGGGGCTTCCCTCCCAGGGGGACTTGAGTCTCTGCAGGACTAGCATGCCTGTCAGGTGTGTTAGCCACCCAGAGGGCAAAGTGCAGGTTCCCTTGGAGGGGCTTGGCTGCTGCTTTTTGAACAAACGGAAGACAGAAAGGTGGGCCTTTGCTTCAGGAGCCGAACCAGAATTATTAGGGAGTGCCTGTGCAGGGGACTCAGAGTTCCAAGTCAGAGCCAGAGGCCTGGGTACCTCCTAGTGGCCGCTTAGTGGGATCCAGGCCAATTTGGGAGCACGCTCAATTACCTTGACACTAGGCCGCTGACTTTTAGACCTGAGGCCTGTTTGGCGCCAGGTGGAACCTTCTTTCTGGCTATCAGAGCTTGACGCTGGGTAGGATGTGGCAAGGAGCAGCTTCTGTAGCTGAGAGAGAAACAGAGGGAATGGCAGGTGGGGCTGAGCCAGGGAAACAAGCCCTAGTCCCCACAGACAAGCCACACCCTGATCCCAGACATCTCATGACCTGAAAGAATGCTACAGATAAGTTAAACACAGAAAGCAAGTTGATTCACATGTACACACATGGCATTGGAACAATGTGCACATACCAGTGGGAGATACATACCTATGGCTAGCACGCACATGCGTACACACATATACACGCACACACACACACACACCAGTGATGCATAGATCCTTATCAGAGCTGTGACTGAGTGACCCAAACAGGCCGTGGATAATGTCTGTCTGTGATGACAGCACAGCATTGGGACACTGCACATACCTGTGGGAGATACACACCTGTGGCTGGTGTGCGTGAGCGTGCACACACACACACACACACACATGCAGACTTGAGCTGGGAGGTTCCACACCAAAATGATTCCCTGATGTGGGACACAGTTGCTTTTCACTTTGTTCTTTTTTGCTTATTCATGTGGCCTTTCTAAAAAATTAATTTCTGAAACAAACAACGCCTGTAAAAGGTCAAAGGAAAATAGCTCCACACCAGAAACACCAAAGGAGGACAATGAAAAGCATCTCCCTCCTGCCCAGAGGTAGCCCTCATGAACACCCATCCTTGTACACCTGTCAGGAGATGAGCTTGATAACATCTGGATAAATGCGTGTACATGAGGGTGCTTCAAAAAGCTCGTAGGAAATAGTTAAAAAATGAGTTTTATTCTGGTGCAAAAGAGAACTTTAAAATCCAGAGCTGGGGAGACCAAGCTCCACTTAGGACACTGGCATCCTAAATCATAGTAAAGTTGGTTCAAGTCCTGGCTGCTCCACTTCCAATCCAGCTCCCTGCTAATGCTCCTGGGAAATCAGTGGAGGATGGTCCAGGTGTTTGGGCCCCTTCGATAGAGCTCCTGGAACAGTCTGGCCTTTGGGGTCATCTGGGGAGTGAGTCAATAGACAGACAATCCCCCCCTTCTCTCACTGTCCTTCAAATAAGTGAATAAACTCTTTGGGTTTCACTTTCCACAAAGTGATTTAGAAGTACCTGTGTAGTGTCTTTGACTCACTTGGCTGTTTTCATGCAAGAAGATCATGACCCTTAAGTTGGAGTTTTTAAAAAAGATTTCTAACGTCTTGGGATCATGTTCTGCTGCCTCGCCAGGATCAGAAGCAGCGCAGTCATGACTTGAAGAAACAGCACTCCAACAGAGGACGTCAGTATTGTAAGTGGTGCCTTAATCTGCTGTTCCACAACACTGGTCCAGACTTCTTTCTCAACAAGAATTGTTGGACCTCTTCTGCCTGTTCATCCCGAGGGCAATGTGTCCAAGGAAGAAGCCAGATGCACCTCGACTTCTATCAGGCATCCTATCACTGCCAAGCTAGACAACAAAGTGTTTCCTGGGAGTGGGAACAGGTCACCTCATTCACCCTGACAAGGAGACTGAAGACCAAGGAACCACAGAAAGAGTGCCTGCCTGCTCTTCGGAGGAGCTGGAGGAGTCTCCTACCCTACCCCTGACAGACACACCTCTGGCTCAAAGCAACACACACATGCTGGTTCTGATTCTGGGTACAGAAGGAGACGTGGGCCCAGCCCAGCTCAGCTCCAACTCACCTTGGACATGGCATTTTCTTCCCTGGGTCTTAGTCCCTCTGCTGGTATGACAAAGGGCAGGAGAGGTCAATGACTTACTTTGACTTCTGACAGAAGCTGCTGAGCTCAGAAATGTATGCAGATACGCACAGGTCCATGGGTCATCATATAAGCCATGGGTGGACTCTCTAGGATCCAGGACAAGGAAGGCCTGGGGTCTGCATGACTTCTCAGGGCCCTGCTAGAGCTCTGCAGGGCTGCTGGGAGTCTAGGGTCTGCTTCCAGTGTGCCTAAGAACACCTGGGCAATGAAGGCAGCACCTGAGGCAGCAGTGAGAAACACCCTCAGGCCAGCAGAGGTCGCTGTTTGCTTCTCCAAGGTCAGGGCTCATGGCAGTGCCCATCAGGAAATGGCACTGGGAATTGTAGCTGCTGTTACTGTTACCAAGGGTGGTGCCACCACGGTTAGTTGGTGCTCAACGAGCAACCGATAACTGCTAACCAACAGGCACCATTCCTCATTCCCCCTTATAGGCCGTGTGGTTGAGTCACAGGGGCATGGCGGGAAGTTGTATGCTTAGAAGATACAGTGTTCACTGGTAGGCTGAGAGGCAAACCCAGACAGGCCAACTCCACCAGGAAGGGAAGCAGGACCCTCTTTCCCCCAACCCATCCACCATCAGCAGGAGCCACAATGTGCGGCTGAATCTATTCTGTGCTCAGCACACAGCAGGTGCTTACTCAGTGTTTCACCTTTGGGGACCTTGTAGAAAAGAAGGCACAAGAGTCCTACACTGGAGGTCAGAATAACTGGGTCCAGGACCCTGATGGCATGTCAATGTGCCGACAGCCATGCAAGAAGCCCACCCCATTCCAGGCCTCGGCTTGCCCTGAGTCAGGCCTAAGGGTCACCAACAGGCTTTCTGGCTCCGATCCTCCTCCACCTAAGAGCCTTCCTAGGGTCTATTCTGCAGTCCCGCCAACACCCAGGAGCCCCTGTACCAAGGTGAGGGGCCCTGGGCAGATGAAGAGAAGGTAGACATCACCCATGGCATTTTGGCTTTGGGAACCCTCAGCTTGAGTCAAAGGCAACCGCAGTCAGAATTGTTTGAGGGCCAGAGGCCTTTGGAAAACTGATGAAAGCTGACATTTTCTACCT